>NC_071506.1:41165897-41475309 GCF_027887155.1 Malaclemys terrapin pileata | reverse complement strand
ATGGGCACCTATATTTCAAGTTTAGCCTACTTTCACTAACAAAATACATAAGTATGTAGGAGTATATTACTTACTTTTTGCACACTTAGTCCAAGTTCTTTTTGGAAGAAACCCAACCTATTATCCAATCTTTCCACCGAAAAAGACAGTAAAAACGGAGCTCTCGAGACCATCCGTGCAACTGCTTCCTTACCAAATTTTTTTGATTTTAGGTAAGCCACTCTAGGAAAGAGCAAACAATTAGTGAACATTTATTGCCTCCATATATTCAACTAGTTGCTCAAATTCCTCAGTGATACCTTGCAAACAGACATGTTTTAATATTAACATACAACCCTGCCAGAAATAATTAGGGGGTGAAAGTCTGCAGTTATCGTAAAAGCAAAATACCATCCCTTCCAATTAACTACAAGCAAAATATGAGAGCAAAATGTCAATACTGAAGACAGATTTTAATTCTTTCCAGCTGTACTTAAAATACAGGTTAAAATAGTTATCTGCTTAAGTACCAGCCTGTCTCACAGATTAAGAACGCACTTATACAGGGCATGTGGCTATGACAATATACATTGCCTTCTGCTTATTTTAATGACATACATTTTCATTGCTTTAGTCAAACTTAAGGACCTCAATATCATCCTCCCTTGCACAGTCCTATTATGCCAATATCACAGAAGTAGAAATACCATACAATGCCATGTATGGAGAAACCTTCCACAAAAAAGTAAATTAAACATTTTTAGATTTGTAGAAGTTATTTTTGTTATAATAGATCTCTACTTTTGGTCACTGGCCCCAAGATTAAGTTATAAAATATCTGGTTGCCAGGACACAGAAACAGTTGATCAACAGCCTTTCAAGGGGAGCAGTGGGGACAAAAAACCTAACTCACTTCAAGACTGAGCTTGATACATTTATGGAGGGGATGGTATGATGAGACTGCCTACATACAATGGCACGTAGCTGACCTGCAACTGCTAGCAGTAAATATCTCCATCATCTGGTGATGGGACACTAGATGGGGAGGGCTCTGAGCTACTATAGATAATTCTTTGCCAGCTGTCTTGCTGGGGGGGGGGGGGGGGGGAGTCTTGCCCACATGCTCTAAAAGGTCTAATTGATCACCATATTTGGGGTTGGGAAAGAATTTTCCCTCGGGTCAGATTGGCAAAGACCGTTGGGGAGGGGGCTTTCGCCTTCTTCTGCAGCATTGCCAATCTGACTGGGGAGGGGAGAGGTGTCACCTTCCTCTGCAGCATGGGACACAGGTCACTTGCAGGTTTAAACTAATGTAAATGGTGGATTCTCTGAAACTTGAAGTCTTTACATCATTATTTGAAAACTTCAGTAACTCAGTCAGAGGTTAGGGGGTGGGCGGGTGACGTTCTGTGGTCTGCAATGTGCAGGAGGTCAGACTAGATTATCATGATGGTACCTTCTGACCTTAAAGTCTATGAGTAACATTTTTATGTTTAAGACAGGTTTATTTACTCTCCATCTGCTGAAGTCAGTGAAAATGGAATTCTATTTAAATACTATATGTAGGGCCCTACAAAATGCAGTCCATTTCGGTCAATTTTAAAATTAGTCAATTTCACAGTTTCAGATATTTACATCTGAAATTTCACAGTGTTGTAACTGGGGGGTCCCCAACCCAAGCAACAAAGTGAAATTGACCTAATTCTTGTCAGTTTGTTGCCAATAGGGTTCTAAAAAGAAAATTTTCCTATCACAATTTTACTCTGCTGCACTTCTTCCACTTAAAATTTGCTAGATACTCTATTCCTTGCAATGAAACCTAGACTTCTGCCGAAACTAATGGCAGAGGTCTCCCATTTTCAGAGGAAGTCTCCTATTTACCCCAATGAATGGATTGTTCAAGACCGGTTTAAATATATCATATGCTCAAAATTGCCAATCCCAAACATTCTAAAAAACACACATGGTTTTTAAAATTTCACAATGTAAGTCAAAGGATTGTGGAGTTCTTTTTCTTTGCTTTCTCTTTGGCGAGTCATTAGGTTTTATGGTTTCAAGCTTTTCTGCAAAACTATGAGAGCCAGAAACTTACTTTAAAAACAAATTTTAAAAGTACAGCTGACATTTTCATGTGGTCACCTGACACTAAGAGCTGAGACTTTTAAGACAGACACGAACAAGACTCATGATAATCCTGTGAGAGTTGGCAACCCTGTCAGATCAGCAGTTGTATAAAGCATATTAAAGATTCAAGTCACCATTAACAGTATTTCAAAATAAACATATCTGGTGCAGCTGCACTACAGACACTGATTTGCAACTGTCAGAATTGTTATGAATTATGGAATGTTTTTACTTTTACAGTGTTTATCTCAAGTCATAAATGCCAAATCTGTTGAAACTTTTGTTTTGTTTCCTGGCAGCATGGGATCCATAACAATAAAACATTCCAGAGAGTGATGTAACCAATATTGTGTCCATCTGTATTTAAGTGTTTAGGCACAGGTGATGTTGCTTCTTTAATTCAAAGGATACATTACATATTAATTCAACATACAGCTTGCTATATCCTCTGCACTACAAACTTATTTTTAAAGTGCCATGAAAGCATTTATGAATGCTAAATAAAAGATAAACTCACTCAAATCAAATGTTTAGTATATTCAAAATGAATTGGAGTGTACTTTTTTTTTTTAAACTTTGCAAGCCAGATGGCATTACAGGACATTCACCAAAATGAAAGTCTGACTTCACACCTGAGCTAGGTTGACTTTATCATCCTAAAGAGAGGATCTTGAGAAAATCAGAAGCAGCTGCAGACCCTCCAAAGTAAGCATACTGCAGCACAGCTCTACCTGTAAATACTGGTTCATATTGAATGTGATATAGGTGTCTTTTCTGTACAGACATATTGCTGCTCCATGGGAAAAAGGGTATTGATCTTGTGACAGCTAGCAAGAGTGCAGCAATTACAGGTTTGTTAGCATTTCTAGTCTAAATGCTAGCTTTCAGGAATTCTCTATTGGATAGACAGATCTGTTATGTGCAGAATACAGGCAGGCATAGGCAAAACCAAGTTTTGATTCCTATACCAATTAAAAAAAAAAAGGGAAATTTTCTAAATAAATAAATAAATAAAAAGCCCATTCTACTGCAGTTCTAGCACAAACTTAGCACTGGGGTAGTGAACTTGGCCAGAAAGTGAAACGGACTAGTTATTTCAGCATTCAGTAACTGCCTCACCACAGTAAACAAACTGCATAAATTGGGTAAAGAAAATTAAGGCCACGTCTACACTATAAACTTTGGTTAAGGCAAGTTACATCAGCATAAAACCAAAGCACTTAGTATGTCACTTGTGCATACTTCGCTCCTTGCATCGGGACTATGCGTACTCAACGGGAGTACTTGTATTGATGCAGTGCGGTGCACCATTGGTGGGTATCCCAGTGTGCAACCCACCACTGTCCAGCGCACTGTATTCTGGGAAAGTTTGGCAACACATAGTGGGGCAGAAATGAGCTGTGCAAGGATGACTGGGAGCAAGGGGTCAACTTTCCAGTGGGCAACTGTCTCCATCCCACAATGTCAGCTATATCAGGGGTTCTCAACCTTTTTCTTTCTGAGGCCCCCACCAACATGCTATAAAAAATCCACGGCCCACCTGTGCCACAACAACTCTTTTTCTGCATATAAAAGTCAGGGCCAGCATTAGGGGGTAGCAAGCAGGGCAATTGCCTAGGGCACCACACCACAGGGGCCCCGACGAAGCTACATTGCTCAGGCTTTAGCTTCAGCCCCAGCCCCGGGTGGTGGGACTCGGAGCCCATGTGGGCTTCAGTCCCAAGCGATGGGGCTTTGGCTTTCTGCCCTGGGCCCCAGCAAGTCTAACAATGGCCCTGCTTGGCGGTCCCCCTGAAATGTGCTCACGGCCCCCGAGCGGGCCCTGGACCCCTGGTTGAGAACCATTGATCATAATTTTCATGCCTTTTTTCAATATTCCACAGACATGTGAGGCCCTCCTCACTGTCCACCATCACTAACAGAAGCATGGAGCCTACACAGTTCTGCACTCTTGACATGAGCATTGCAAGCACAGGACACACAATCCTCCAGTATTTGCAGAGCTGCAAGAAGAGCTGAATCAGCAGGGAACATGATGATTTCTTGGAGGACAGATTGCTGTGGGACATAGCGAGAACCGATTCAAGGTTGTTGATGGTGTTCACTGAGCAGCTGCAGATGGTGGCGCACAGCTTCTGGACCTGAGAAACAAGCACTGTCTGGTTGAATCACATTGTAATTAAGGCATGGGATGATAAGCAGTGGCTGCAGAATTTTGAGATGTGCAAGGCTACATTCCTGGATCTGTGTGCTGACCTTGCCTCAGTCCTCCAGTACAGCAAAACCAAAATGAGAGCTGCATTGACAGTAGAGAAGTGAGTGGCGATCGCACTGTGGAAACTAGCAACATCAGATTGCTACCGGTCAGTCGGGAATCAATTTGGAGTTGAGAAATCCACCATCAGGGCCATTGTCATGCAAATGTGCAGGGCTATTAATAGAGAGCCCTGCGCGGATACAAAAAATGTGTATCCGCAGTCGATCCGCGAGCTGCAAAAATTATCTGCGGACATCCACAGATTTGCAGGGCTCTACTTACCGTTGCTGGGCTGAGGCTCCAAGGCACCCCCATGCTAGAGCCCGGTCAGGAAGAGGCGCATCGGAGTCACGGACCCTCCACCTGCCCTCAGCCGGGCGGGAACACAGCCAGGGCCTGCTCTCAGCCCTCCCCCAACCCTGGGCAGATGGAGGGTCCACTGCGGCTCCCCACAGCAGCCAGCCCAGCTCTTACTGTGGCCGGGCTGCGGCTCCAAGTTGCACTGTGGGGAGCCTGGGTCCCTCCACCTGCCCTGGGCAGGGCACCTGGGGGACACAGACACGGGCCGGGGGCTGCTTGAGCTCTCCGCCCAGGGCAGGTGGAGGGACCCAGGCTCCCCAGGGCTGCCAACATGGCTCTCCCCAACCCGGCTCTGGCCGGGGGCAGCTCGTAAACTGCAATTCTGCTAGGTTTAGCTATATCAGCCTAGAGAATTGAGTAAGCCATCTTAGCAGGTGGGCATGACATAGAAATCAGGCTCCTGGAAAAGGATGCGAGTAGCCCAAATCTTTTCAGCTTCTTCATTTGTTTTCTGTCCTCTGCTAGTCAGACTCACTCCCGCAAAATAGCCAGGTAGAAGAATTTTGTTGTGACTTAACTACAGTTTCTCATTCTCAGAGTAATTTCGAACATGTTCCTACCTACCTAAATGTCACAGTTGTAGGGTTCCCAGTCTAATACATTTTTTTGAAATTTTGTTCTACCTTTCTGAGTAGTGGCAGACTTAGATCTATGAGACTGTAGGATTCCAACTCCCAAGGGCCCCGCACCTAGCTCCCATAGTCCCGATTACCCTCCATAGTCTGGACTGACTCTGGCACCAGAAGCCTTCTGCACAACCTCAGTTATAACTGCATCTCTCTGCTCCCTGTTTAGAAAGCTGAACTTCCTTCCTGCCTTATTTCCTGGCTCATGTAGAAGTGGCAGACATCAGTAGGTATAGATCCCTGAACAGGTGGGCAGGCAGAAGGAAATTTGAGATGGGAATGGTGGGAGCACAGAAAAGATGGGACAACCAACAGGCTTGTAGCACAGGTGCATAGAAATTGGGTGGCTTTAGATGAGGAGGGAGGCATTGTGTGTGGATTTTTACTTAGGGTCCTGCACTCCAAGCACCAGCCCATTTGAGATTTTAAAGCATTTACATGTTAAACCCAACAAAATCCCACTGTAATATTTTACCTATTTTATAGATGGGTAAATCAAAGTAGAAGGGATTGGGTTTATGTGATTATAGTTAGCAGGTATAGGATTAATGGATCTTGGGCTTGTTTCATGAAAGACCTACCTTGTCTCTAGCGCCTCCATGTCTACAGCAAGAATGTATGGATTTTGGGTCAGGAATGGCCCCAGCTGATTATCTTCTACACCCACATCCTTAAGAAACAGAAGTATTTTTCTTATATCTTTTTCAAAATCCAGTCTCAGTAGGAGTTGGCCTGCGTTTGGACGTTTTTCTACTTTGGACAAATCAACTCCTACAGCAAATAAATCACAGACACTACTTTAGTTGAATGCTTAGTTAAATGAACTATGAGGAAGAGATAAGAAACGTAAGTACATGCTACACTGCTTGTATGAAGTCTTGAATACAACTTTTGTGCATACAGACAAAATATTTTGATTGCTCAAGATATTATGGTCACAATAGCTTGTATATTCAGAAGAGAACCCAGAAAGCTTATGCCCAAATAAATCTGTTAGTCTTTAAGGTGTCACCAGACTCCCATTTCAAACAGTACTACGTTAATACACACTAGAGAAATTTTAGTGCAAGGCCGCAGGGCCTACACAGACCATTAGCACACGGCACATTAGTGAGGACTAAAAATCTACAACTGTCTGGTATAGTGTAGACATGTCCCAAATCTTTTTGGATCTCCCCTCCCACACGTCATTTTTGTATTCCATGCATTTCTTGCACTTAAAGAAGGTTGGAGGGGAAGGGAGGATGAGATCACCTTGACTTCAGGCATCTTTCTTTTTCAATTTGAGGTCTTTTTTGAGAGAGTCACGATTTTCCCCATTTCTCCCGCCCTGCCTCTCTTAATTTTTCTCACTTTTAGGGCCCTGCATGATGGTAACTTTCCTTCCTACCAAGAAGGAAAAAGTTGCAGCTTCTCCACAGCCAGTTTCTTCAGTGAGCCCAGAGGGATGGAGGCTGCTAGAGTACAGCAAGGTGTTCCCTACCCTCAGGAGCTGCAGGTGACGCCCTCTCAGTGCTCCTAGCTTGTGCTAGATCAACAGCTGAGGAACACAGATTCTGTCCCAAACTAACATACATTGCTGGTAACCCACATGAACAGCCTCTACTTGTGTTCATTTGTCCTACATCTCTCCCCTCTACCTTGGATTGTGCGTTGCTACACCTACAAAATTATGATTTGCAAGTTTACTGCTAAGTCAGTAAGATGAATAGTCCTTAGTTTATATATTGAACACACCAAGCACAAATAATCTGCCTAAACATCATTACACTTACCCAAAAGCACTAATTTGCTCAGAGTTTCTGAACGATCAACATAATCTCTAAGTGTGAAAGAACCAAGGGGAAGGGGTGGCTCAGCGACAATCTGCACAGCTTCTTCTTCAGAGATCTCCTCCAAAGCAGATGAAGGTGGTGTATCTTCCCAAACTAGAATCCATTAAGAAGAGAAATGTTAATAGATTTTCTTGACAAACTGTCAGAATTTCCACTACCTTCCCAGTCTGTCTCAAGAACTAGAAGTTAAAGTATTTTCAAAATACGATTTTACTAATGTTGTTGCTTTTACTTGTTTAGGGTATTTCTTCTGTGAGGCAACTCTGATTACCAGGCAACAGGAAACATAATTAGCTGTAATGTGATGAACTCAAAGGACCAATTCTTTCCCTAGCTCAGCCAGGACTTCCTGCTAATCCCGCAAAAGCTTTTTTGCATGCTTAACTTTAAGCATCCAAGTGGTAATATCATGTGCTTAAAACTAAGCATGTGTGTAAGTATTAGCAGAACTTTACAGTGCAACATGGGCAAGTCACTCAATCTTTGCTTCAGTTCCCCATCAAATATGGATAATATCAGATCTCTAGCCGGTGAAGCACAATTTATAGTTGGAATGTATCTTAAGGTCCTTGGATTGATGCTGCTGTAGTAATATCACCAAAAAGCTTCCTAATAGTGAGATCTATTGAATTATATAGAAGTCACACAAGGGAAGTTGTAAAAGCCACATCAATTGAGACATTTAAATTTATAAGGGCCTGGAGAATATTAGCACACCTCTTTGCAACAGCCCTGTAAGGTACAGAACTACTGTTATCTCTGTTTAACAGATCAGGAATTTAGATACAGAAATAGTGACTTACCCAAGACTGCACACAAAGTCTATAGCAGAGTTGGGAACTGAACCTATACATCCTGATTCCCGATCTAGTGCCTTAACCACAAGACAATCCTCCTTCTTACTTCTGATTTTTTTTTAAACCTACTCTTGTTACAGTAATTTGTTGTCTGTCTTGAAACGAGTTAGAAAAACACTTTTTTTCCATTTTGTACACTTGTCAGCATTTCTCACATACTCTGTTTCAAAGTTTCTCCAGTTGTGTGGGTCTTTCACACAACAATAAGGGAGAAACTTCTTTTTCGTTAGTTTTTAAAGAAAATAAAACTGAAAAACTACAAAACTGGCATGGACATTCGGGACTAGTGGAGTCCCTGAAACTGTATCTACTTAGGAGCTATGAAGTGGATGGTGTGTCCCTCTAACAAGGTTCTGTGTGTCAACACTTCAATTTTTCAGTAGTGATAGTTTTAGCATAAACATCCAGCTAGTGTGCATAGCCAGTGTGGCTAGACAGAATAAAAGGTAGAGTTATATCGTCCATCTGCCACTGTAACTGCAGAATTGTTCCTCAGATTTTCCCATACTTTGTAGAGTCTAGTTTTAAATGCCCTAAAAGTTGAGACATGGCCTCTAGCACCTCTATTCCACAGTCTATACAGAACTCTCACTGTTATAGAGTTTTAGATGATTTTCCAGCAGAAGTTTCTCTTTTCTCCATTTCATCCTAATATACCTATCTGCACTTCTGGGACCAATTCAGCCCTGGCATAAACAGACAAAACTCCATGGAAGTTGGAGTACCTCACAGAGGGGTTGTAGGGCTTAATTAATGTCTAAAAACACAAAGTCCTGGTCTATGCTAGAAAAGGTACATGTTACTCGAGAATACATATGTGAGTTGCACATCGTATGGGTCACTAAACAGCTTGCTACACTTCCACCTATTTACACCTCTGACTGCAGAATCTCTACTTTGATACACTCTGGATGAAAGCCGACTCATCTAAACCAGATTTACACCCACTTTGCACTACAGTTACGGAGGATCCAATCCTTCTCAGTTGTACATGGGGTTAGCTGCAAGTGTAGGCCAGACAAGTCAACACAGTTTAGGAAAATCACTTTTTCTAGCATTCCCCATTTGCAGAAGGAGAAAATGGTTTGCCAAAGGACACAAAAAGGAGTCTTTGCCAGAACCAAACTAAAACTCAGTTTCCTGGCTCCTGATACTATGCTCATAGCCCACCTCTCTGCTGTGGGGAAGAAAGGCCTGTAAGCAGTATCTAAAACAGTTTAAACGATTAGTGTGTTTAAACTACTGTTTTAACACGCTAATCATTTAACATATATTGTTATGAGTGATATAAAGGGTTAAAACAATCTCTAATACCTTATTTCACAGTTGCAGGTAAATATTATAAGAATGAAGTATAATTCTCATACTTAGTACTTCCATAGCAATTTTTCTCCATACACATTAAAAGCCCTTTTCAGAGGTTATTATCTTTATTTAGGGGTGACGGCACAGAGTGGTTCAGTGGCTTGCCCAAGGTCACACAACGAGTTTGTAGCACAATGGAAAAGAGAATTCATGTCTCCTTACCACCAGTCTGATATTCTGATAAGCAGACTAAACTTCTGACTAGATTTAAAAGCAATCAACGTGGTTTCTGGATCAAGTACTTGTCTCACATTACAGAAACCTGTATTAATACTGGGGTTCAAACTGAGTGAAACTTGTAAAGACTGTCCAAATATGCCAGCATGAGCAGGACTGAATGAGTTAACAGCCAAAAGTAAAGTTTAAAGCAGGATTTTCAGTACAGAATAATAGAAGTTCCTACATCATGCTGCCAAAATGAGAATGCTTAGGTCAGTGGTTCCCAAACTTTAACAACCCGTGAACCCCTTTCACTAAAATGTGAAATCTTGTGAACCCCCTCCTAAAAATGAATATTTCCAGGGATTTAAGTTTAAATCTCCTCAGTGTGATGCTAACAACCAACAAACTAGAAAATGAGAAGATTCACTCACATCTCACTGAAGCAAAACAGCACTCCAGAGAAAATGACTTAGTATTGAATTACTGAGGCACCTTAACACTGCTACATTGACTACAACATAGTTCTGGCTGTTTGGTGCGCAAACATCTTTTCTTCCGCCACCAGGGCCATCCCTAAGGGGGTGCCCCGTGAGGGACCACCCTCCATGTACAGCATGGCCCCTGCTCATTCTGCCCTTCATGATGCCCAACTTCCCCTGTCTGCCAAGGATAGGGGTCCGAGCTGCCACCTGAGTGCCTGGGGCCCAGCTGCTGCCCTGCCCACCACATGGCTCAGGCTGACGGCCCTGCGCTGGGGTCTGGGCTGACTGCTCCCGGCCCCCGCTGCCTGGCTCCGCGCTCTGCAGGGCTCGGGCTGCCGGCCCCCGCTGACTGCTGGGCTCAGGCTGCCGGCCCCTCCGCTGCCCGCTCAGTGCTCCACGGGGCTCGGGTTGTTTGCTCCACAACGGGGTCCCACCTGCTGCCTCCCATGCCCCAGTTCCTCTGGCTGCCATTAAGGAAATTTTTCTGGCAAACCTCCTGTAACATTGTGCCAGCTCCAGTTTGGGAACCACTGGCTTAGGTAGACGCTAGGTAAGATAGGCTACGCAATAAAATGGCATGAGCCCTCATCACAGAAAAGCAGAGAAAGTATCAACTGAGATGAATGAGTCATGTGAGACGAGACGTGGGATATGCTGGCTAGAGAATATATGAACTAGTAGCTGTGGGACATGAGGAATACCTAGAAAAAGGTGGTTTGAGATGCTGAAGGAGGACATGAAAGTTGGTGTCAGATTGTTAGATGCACTGGACAAGAACGCTTGGAGACTAAGAGCCGACACCAAACTGATGGGACATGGTGGACTTCAAGTTTAAGTGAAATTAAAATTCTTAAAGTTTCTTACCTTCATATAATGTTTTTGTATCTGAGCTGGGTATTACTTCTGCTTGCTGCTGGTAGTGGTTTACTGGAGAAAGTAAGTTACTTTCTGAAGAAACAATTTGTCCATTACTTGAGTTGGTGGACTGTAAACGGCTCCCCAAAGATACAGGTCGGTAGGTCTTCAATCCACGCTGAAGAAAGCGATTATCAGTGCACAGCAAAGATAGAACTGAAAGCTCATCCAACTGCATCCATGTTCTGTGAGTTTTTCTCAGTCGCTGAATAGAATTAGCAACATTACTTGTTTTCACCGATGAGCACCATATGCTTATCTGCCGAGCCCAAAAAGCCATCTTCTACATAAATACAGTTCCCTGCTAAGGAAAAGGAGCACTTAATTATAGGAAGAAAATTGTCAGGAATAAAGCAATACATCTCACTGTTCACACAAACTAGGATGAAAGTTCAGGAAGTAGCTTTGTCAAAATTAAAGCAGAAGTAGGTCTGTGCTATATAATGTCATTCTACTGCCTCGTAAATTTACAAATGTGATGTCCTAGAAAATACATAATTGAACACAATAAAAAGTATTTAAAAATCTCAAACTGAAATTGTTTCCCTTAAGTTTGTTAATTCTCAATAATCTCTTTATGAAAAAGAGAGAATCAGGGCACAATGTCAAGTCTCTTGATGGGGCGCTGCCAGACTGTCCTTTGGTTCCGTGTTTGTACAAGCACATAGCACAGTGACGTCCTGGTCCACGACTAAAGTTCCTAGGTGTTATGCCAATACACATAAATTAATTATAACAGTAACACATTTAGTCTGGTTATGAGCATGCAATTAATACTGTATCTTGAAAGACAAGGCAGCTCCCCCTAGCCCAACAGGTACATTGCTCTCTGAGGCTATGGCTACAGTAGAGAGCTTACAGCAATGCACCCCCAATGCAGCTATGTCAAGGGGAGAAGCTCTCCGGCCAAGGTAGCGCAGTCCACACCGGTGCTTAAGTCGGTGGGACTCATGTCACTCAGAGGGGTGGCTTATTCATATGCCTGAGTGACATAAGTTATACCAACATAAAGTTATACTATGTGCTCCTGCTCTCAGACAGATCCCAGAGCTAGGACCGTGCCAAGGACACTCAGCTCCCCGGGACACATGAAGCAGGAGCACCCAGCAGACCTATAGATAATGCAGCACTTAAAGTGGTCTGAAAAAAGCAGGAGGGTCTGACTCTAACATAACCCCAGTCAAAGTAGTGTCATGCCCAGGAATCAAACAATTCACCATTTCTTGTATTACAGAATCACATGAACCGCTAGCTGATAAAGCCCCTTACAAATATCTATTGTCACTGTTTTTAAGTGAGACAACAGGCCTCATACAAGTCATTAAAACCCAAGACATCCTAGGACTGGGGGGCGCAGGGACGCTCAGACCGTGCCTGGGTTGCTGCCGCTGCCTCTGCCCTCCCTGTCGCGTCCGTGCCCGGAGCCCGGCTCTGAGCCTGTCCCCGCGAGGTGTTGGGCTGGGAGGAGGCCCGGTCCGTGCCCCAGCGCGGCTAGCCTCCCCCCCAGACACAGGCCCTGCGGCGCGGCAGCAGAGGGACGGAAGTGAGGCTGTGAGGCGGCCCCGCTGGTAGAAGCCCTGCGGCCTGAAGTGCCAGGCTGAGGGAACCGACGCAGCACAGCGCCGGCCCAGCTCCGGCCGCGGGCCCGCAGCCCGCCCCATCCCCAGCGCTCCCGGCCCAGCTCCGGCCGCGGGCCCGCAGCCCGCCCCATCCCCAGCGCCCCCGGCCCAGCTCCGGCCGCGGGCCCGCAGCCCGCCCCATCCCCAGCGCCCCCGGCCCAGCTCCGGCCGCGGGCCCGCAGCCCGCCCCATCCCCAGCGCCCCCGGCCCAGCTCCGGCCGCGGGCCCGCAGCCCGCCCCATCCCCAGCGCCCCCGGCCCAACTCCGGCCGCGGGCCCGCAGCCCGCCCCATCCCCAGCGCCCCCGGCCCAGCTCCGGCCGAGTGACAACGGCGGGGAAGGTCTCACCTGAGGCGGCGGCGAGGCCTTGAGCCGCGCCACTGGCTCCTCCTCCTGTCGCCTCGCCCCGCCCCCTCCCGGCAGGTCTGCACGCAGCTACCCTGCCTCGCCCGCCCCCTTCCCTCACGTCCTGCAGAGGCGCTTCCTGCCCGGGCGAGACCATCTGCCGGCGGGTGCGGGTTGATACTCTCTCCCCTCTCCCCGCGCGGCCCGGCTGCTCCCTCCCCCCGCGCAGTAATTCTCCGCCCCAACCCCCCCGCCTCGGCGGGCTTGGTCCCAGCGCCCGTTTGGTCCCGCGCGCCCAGGCCCCCGGGCGGGGAGAGCGCTTCTCCCTCCCTCCCGCGGGCGGCCTCCCCAGCAACAACAGCAGCAGCCGCGGAGCGGAGCGGAGCAGGCGGCCGGGCCGGGCGGCGCCGCGCGGGGAGATGGCGTCCTGCGTGGGGAGCCGGACCCTGAGCAAGGACGATGTGAACTACCGACTGCACTTCCGCATGATCAACGAGCAGCAGGTGGAGGACATCACCCTGGAGTTCTTCTACCGGCCCCACACCATCACCCTGCTGAGCTTCACCATCCTCAGCCTCATGGCCTTCGCCTTCACCCGGTGCGCGGGGCGGGGGGCGGCCCAGAGTGAAGGGGGGAAGGGAGGATGAATGCGGGAGGGACTGGATGGGAGGAGCGAGCCGGGGAAGGTTACTTAGCTAGGCATGAAGGTTGCCAGGCTAGGCGACAGGCCAGTAGCTCAGTGACTTGTGGAGGCGCAGCCTAGCTGGGGGACAGTCACACCGGGATGGGTTGGTCTCTACCATGCGCCAGATTTTCTTTTTTGTAAAAAAAAAAATACAAGCTGTTATTTTGAACATGGCCACAGAGCGACTGGGGTTCTGCACCTCTGCTGGAGTTTGCCCCCCGCCCTTTCTGGATGCTGTCAAGGCATCCCTGCCAAGTATTACTTCTGTCCTGGACTCCTAAAAATACCCACAAAGAGAAGATATTTTTTTGTCTTTGGAAAGCACCTGAGTGCAGCAGGAGGATGCATCCTAGACTGTCGTACTAGGGCTTTATTCAAACTGGCATTAATTTACTTTGCCTGGTGTTTTTTATGCACAGGGTAAATCTGAAGTACAATCATTTGGGTTTGCTGTATGTTTGGTTATGTACCTGAGATCTTCATTACTCAATACATATTTTGAGTGAACCTCTCAAATTCAGATTATTTTAAATGCTGATACTGTAGATAAAGACAAGGCATCTCTTGTGATAGTGATACTAGTCCCTTTTATCATGACAGAAGACAATGCTGTTAAGTCTGTTGTACGTTTCTTTTTCCTATTTCTTGATGGAGAAGGTAGTGTACAGTGGAGGGAGGGTGGGTTTGTTTGTTTCGTTACCATACTCACTGGTAAATTTCTTCAGGATTAGTGAGAGTGAGCTGTAACAGATCTTATCAAACCATAGCTGTGGCATCAAAATAAGACTTTGTTTTGGCCTTTTTCAATGAGCTTAATCCAAATTACAATGTGTCTTAAAAAGTATTATATCTCTAGCAAGATATAGCGTATCAGGTACTAGAAATGATTCATATCCTTTTTTTAAATTTTTTTTTAACAAACAACAAAGCTTGCTCTCAGTACCATAAAGTCTAACTCTGTGTGATTTTTTCAGTGTTATTTAGTTTCCTACCATGTTTTTGTAAACCATCAGTTGAAGTCTTCCTTGAAGTGAACGTAGTTCTCAAGCAGTTATCTGGGACTTATTTTATTAAATAAAAAAGTTATCAACTACACCATTTCTTGTATAGCATCACATCTTTTGCTTATTGAACACTATTGTTTTATGCAATCATTTTTGTAAATTTTTTTCTTCTATAGAGACACCACTGGTAATGTGAAGGCTTAAGCCCTGATCCTGAAAACACTTATTCAGGTGCTAACATTACTTCTGTGAGTAGTCCCACTGAAGTCACTGGGGCTGTTCACAGAAGTAAAGCTAAGCATATGCATAAGTGTTTGCAGGATTGGGGTCTTATTTGTAATCTATAGAGGTCCACTCATGCTGAGGTCCTTGCAGAAATGGGGCCAGTATATATGTGCATATGTCTATGCGCCAATGTCTCCTTCTGAATAGGGTCACATTCTTGCTCATGTATTTGTGATTCTCCTTTGGCTTGGTGATTGCTAGAAACCTTTATTTCCTGAGCAGGAGTTTGTGAATTCTCTTCACTATAGACGCAACCCTGCAGTCCTTAGTCAAAGCACACTAATTTCAGTGGGGGGTTTGCCAAAGAAAGCCTTGCAGGATTTGAACTCATGTTTACTGTTTACTTGTTGATCATGGTGACATTGTATGTATATGGTCACAGATTACAACTAGACTTTTTTTATTACTGATTGAACACCAACAGAGATTTACAGAGGAGAGAACCACTACTTTTCTCAGGGTGGATAAAATAAAAAAAAAAAACGTGTAATTTGATAGCTTTGATTTTGAGAATATAAATATATAGCTAATCGTTAAATTACAAAGGTAACAAAATAAATCTTGTAAAACTGGGAAGGGTGTGTGTGAGAGAGGAAATGTTTGTTTGTGAGAGAGGAAAATCAAAAATCTAATTAGAAACTCCCAACAAAATGCATCCCTTTCCTATTACTACCTGTGTGGCACTCAATAAGATACATTTGATAAAGTGCGTCCCTTGTTCTCATCAAGTGTCAACATTTACTGTCATTTGTAACTTGGGTAGGATGGCCCAGAGACCCCTTTTTTAAATCTTGGCTATGACCCTGTATCTCCATATTCTCTTGCATAAATAGTTCCATATCTGCTATCATTGCCTAAATCTATCCTTGGACAAAACCAACTGGTTATTCTTTTAGGGCACAATGCTGTGAGATGCTGAGCGTATCTTGGAAGACTGGGTCCTTGGGACTGATGATTCACCCAGGGGGAAAAAAGAAATGCTTAGTCCTTATGTTTTACCAAATAAAGGGTGGGTTGGGCTGCAGTTCAGGTCTACTGTCCTCAAGACACAGAGCATTAACTAGGTGCTCAGATACTTGCTTTTGGATAGATTTGTCGGTTTTCTTTTTCTTTTTTTGTCTTTCTCTGCTGTCACTTTTTCCCTAGCTCTGGTATCTTCCTCTTTTGCCCCCCCCCCCCTTTTTTTTTCTTCTGCTCCCTTTAATTTCCAGTTCATTTCAACTGCCTGTTGACATCTCTTCATCTCTCCTTGTTTCTCTCTCTCTTTTTTCTCAAAGGATGGGGGATGACAGCTCTCATGTTTTCCTTCATTTTCTCCTTACTTGTCACTACCAACTGCTATGAAAACTTCCTCAATCTGAGTAATACGAACATACCACCTCTTCTTCCATTGCTGGGGCAATACTCAACACATGTACCTAGCTGTTTGAATAGGCATAGAGAAGAAAAGAGTATATCATCATGTGTTTCCAGTTACATTCCCCACTGTCTGTCTTTCCTGTTTTCCTCCTCATGATGTTTGAGCCTCTACCCACCATGTTCTCATTTCCCATGCTTGGGCCATCCAGTCCCAATCACTCCTCTGCCCCTTTGGAATATCCCTTCAGAGTTCCAGTTTCCTTAGACCTAGACATAAATGACTCACCGCTGCCTTCCTTCTGCAGTCACTTACTACCCACCTGTGACAGATTCACATGTGCAATGCAGCCAGGTAACCCAAAATTCAGGCATGTTGTCTTATACACTTAGTAGTGTAATTATTAGTACAAGTTTATTTTTAAGGAACATCAGACAAGGATGGGCTAACTCAGCCCTGGAAAGCCTCTTTCTTGTCTCGTCCTCAGTTCCTTCTATGCCAGAAATTTAAGGATCTCAGAAGAACCTGGGAAAAGCTCTTCTGTTGGATGCAGCAGCCAGATCCATCCTTAGTTTTGGGAACCTGGTAGTGGTTCTTCATTAGGACCTCAGGAGACAGAGGTCACAGTCCTGAAGTTGGCAGACTGGTGTGGAGCTAGACTTCAGAGAGGGGTTGCTTCAATGTGGAAAAGCCAACAAAGTAAATTTGAATGTGTGTTCAATTGCCTAATTTGCCTATTTTAGGCTTTTCTAATGTATCTGTCACCTAAATATTCAGGGCAACTGCTGCACCTGCCTTGTTTTTCCTATTGGATAAGCTGGTCTCTGGCTTCCCAGCTCCAAATCTGTTACTATAGCTGGGATTCCTATTGACTGTGCCCCACTGTTTCCCTTTCCTCCTCTGGGGAGGAGGATATGGCTTTCATTTAGCTGAGAGGCAATCAACAAGGGGGAAATGGCAACTGAGGGATGGCTGTGGTGAGCACTCCTTTGTGAAGCCCACACAGCAGCATTTTAATGGAGGTGACAGGCTGTGTTTTATTAAAGCAGGAATAGAATGCAGGACTGTGTATTCCCATCCCTTCAAAACACTGGAACAGTGCTGATTAAACCAACATGTCTGGGCCATCCTACCTCTTGGTTTCTGATTTAGTTTTGTATAGGGTTAAGTTGCACCCAGACCCCCCCACCCCACTGAGCCCCAGCCAGCTGGACCTGAACCCCCACCGACCAAGCCCCACTCCCTCAACACCTAGACACCCCTCCCCCCCACCAAGCAACCTGCATCCAGCCCCCCCACTCCCCGCTGAGCCCCAACCACCTTCACCTGGACCCCCCTGCAGAGTCCCATTGCACCTGTACCCATAACCCCCCCAGTGAGCCCTGTTCATCCAGATCCCCCACACCCAGATTGCCCCACACAGAACCCTGTCCCCCCACACAAAGGCCCTTCACACTTGGATCCTGCTGGGCTGAGCGTGCTTGCCCCCACCTGGTATGCCTGGCACGGAGGGGCAGGGCCATAGGGTGTTTCTGGGCAGGCTCGGCCCTTGCTCCTGACCCTGACACAGTTCAACCACCGAGTCCGTGTGCTCGGATGTGGGGGCTTTAGGGTGATCTCCCACCTCCATGCAGCCAATGGCCTGTGCTCTTCACTACCATGCTGGAGCCTCCACATTTATTTATCAAAAATAAAATTTTCAGAATTTTAAAATATTGTGTGCAGAATTTTTATTTTTTTGGCACAGCCCCTCAAGAGTACATTTTCTTAATTATGGTTTGTTGTGACAGTCATTTTGTTTCCCTGTGCCTGCACCTTCCTCTCGGGATTCCCAGCAACACCTCTTCCAAACAAACACTGTAGTCTATCTTCTAGCTTAGAAGCAGTAACTAAGCTCTGACTCACATTTTTTCTTACCTACCTCTCGCAAGAAGACAGGATAAACATCCTTTTAAAAAGTGTCACTGTATTAATCCCAAAACGAACTAACTAAAGCAGTAACTTTTGGCTTTCTTAATTAAGGCTTTGAATATCTAGTAGGTAGTAAGTAAAGAGGATGTACAGAGAGAAAGATGTTAGATTAACACAATAGTCACGGTCTTGGGGCGGGGGATCTGATCTGTTCATGTAGTGATGTAATGACAAAAAAAAAAAAAAAAAAAGCTCTACAAGGCTCAGAAATCTTAATCTGTACAAAGCCAAATATATTTGCTGCCACATTAGGTTTAACTTAAGTGACTTAGTCCATCCTTCTCTAACATATGTGGCTAGGTTGCACTGAATTATGCAGCAATTTTACTTGATTATTAAATCATTCAGTAGCTTTCATTTTTATGGAAAACATTCTACCAGGCATTACTAAGTGAAAATAATGAATGTACACTGCTACGTGAATTTGTAGCAGAGGAGTACTACCTCTGTATGCTGAGCCATTGTGAATCTGTGGGTTGGCAGGAGAAGACAGGGCAGCAGCTCCGATCAAGGCAGAACTCCTGGAGGAGCACAGGGAGCCCAGTGCTAGGGCAGAATTCCTGTTTTTAAGCTAGTCATGGAATGACTCTAAGACATGCATGGGTGGCACTACAAGCAGGAAACGGACACTAGTAAATCTGGATGGAACAGGGGGAAGATTAGAGAAAGGTCACTGCCATGAGGTGCTTTAGAGGTTTATGAGGAAATATCTTTTATTAACTATGAGTAAAGCTCTCAACTGTTGGTGAGAGCTTTAGTCATATGTAGGACCCTGCCAAATTCATGGTCCAGTTTGATCAATTTCAGGGCCAGAGGGTTTTTTAATTGGTCAATTTCACATTTTCAGATGTTTACATCTGAAATTTCAGGGTGGTGTTACCACATGGTTCCTGACCCGAAAGGGGGTGGTAGTGGGGTTGCAAAGCTGATGTAGGGGGTCGTGGGATTGTCACCCTCAGTTCCGGGCTCTGAAAGCAACAGCTGTGGAGCTTCCTGCAGCTGGGGGAGATTCCCGGAGGTTGAGGTGGGTCTGATCTCCCCTGTGCTGCTGGGAGTCTTCAGAGCTAGTAGCAGCCATGAGCTTCCTGCAGCTAGGGGAGGTACCCAGAGATGGGTCTGATCTCCCCCTGAGAGCAGCTGTGCAGGGAAAGAGGAAGTCCTGTCCCACCCCACCCCAGCAGCTGGAGCCTGGTGAACAGTAGGAGCCCCCGGCTGGGGCGCCCCTAGCCCTGGCCCTCCAATAGCTAGATTTCATGGGGGAGATCTGATTTCACGGTCCGTGACGTGTTTTTCACAGTCATGAATTTGGTAGGTCCCTGTTCACGTGCCGTGTGGGAGCTTCGCATGGCAGACCTGACCTATCCAGAGCTTAGAAGTTTCACGGGTCGGAAAGGCTGCCATAGCACTCCGTTGTGGTGTAATGTATTATTATTCTTTATTTGTATTACCATAATACTTAGGAACCGTTGTCATAGACCAGGACCCTAATATGCTAAGGGCTGTACAAACACAAAACAAACAAAACTGTTCCTGCCCCAAAGAGCTTACAATCTAAATAGGAGATTATGCAGCACTTTGGAAGAGGGGAAAATTATATGTCACACATTCAGAGCCGCCCCTTGGGTAGGGCGAATTGGGGCGACCGCTCCAGGCCCTGCGCTTTGGGGGGCTCTGCGAGCTGGTGCGATTGGCTGGCATAGTCCGTCCCAGAAGAGACAAATCTGTCACTTCCACCCTGGGCTCCACCTCCTCCCCTTCCCGCCCCACCGGGGCGGCTCTGCTCACATTTATAATTCTGCATCTGAGGCTAAATGTTAGTGCAAACTCTAACATACAGTACTATTTCCTCACAGATCCCATCCTGGCAATTATTGTGGGGCAAATTCTGCTGCTGCAGATTCATTTTTGAACCGTCCTGAAATAAGATACCCTTACTTCACTATGCACAGCTTAGTCCATTGTAAAACTAGAAAGAAAATTTGACGCTAAAAGGAAAGGAAGAAATAATGGAATATATTTCTGTGCATTGTATATTGGTATCTAGATAAGTTCATGATGAGTACATTAAAATATTTAGTTATAAGCAATAAGATTTTAATCTTAATAGTAATAATTAAGATGTGCTATATCAACTATGCTTGTATTTGAGTTACTAATAATTAAGTTACACTTACTGATTTTGTTATTTAAGGGTCCTAGAACTGACTGAAGAAGAGAGAATTTATTTGCAAAAGCCAGATCGATTCTGAATGGGTGGATCTCCCATGTAAACTAGATGGTACTCTTAGCTGTCTGAGAAGGAAAAACAGCTAAATCAGGCTTGCCAGGATTTCCTGTCAAGATATTCACACTGGATGCTTACGTCTATTATTTGGCTATAATATAACAACAACCTTTCTCCAAAAGAAGAGGAATAATTTAAATCTTATTATTTTAACTTTGCAGTCAGTTCTGACAATGGCTAGAAGCTGTGCTCCTGGTCTGTGTATATTGATTTTATGTTTAGCTTTGTTCTTGTATAAGTGGATGTGTAAGGGTGTCAAGTGAAACCATTACTAAGTTAGCATCTCTTAGTGGTTGTGAACCGCCATTGATTTTCAAAGCTTATTTCCAAATGTATTTCATTAACCTGGTATCTAGAATGCCTTTTGTCATTATCTTCAAAAAAGTCATGTTACTAACTTGATGATGTCTGTCTTTTCAGGAATGATTCTATCCCAGAAGATAATATTTGGAAGGGTATCCTCTCTGTGGTTTTCTTCTTTCTAATCATTAGTGTTCTAGCTTTTCCAAATGGTAAGTATATTGATGCTTTATCTTTATTTTACATGCATATTTCATTTCACTTGTTGCCATTTACTTTCTGAGCTGGAAAGGATTGCTTGCTTCTTCTTCAAGTGATTTCTCATGTCCATTCCATGTTAGGTGAGTGTGCTCACCACATGCACCAGTGCCGGAAGTTTTTCCTCAGTGGTATCCATTGGGGACCGGTTCTGGTGCCCTCTGGAGTGGCATGCATATGCTCCAGTATAAGCCTCCCCCTCCAGTTCCTTCTTATTGCCAATGTCGGTGCTGGAACGCTCCCCTTGTTCTAGCAAGCGGTTTCTATTCAGTGGTTCTTCTAACTTTTGTGTAAATAGTTGTTAGTTAGTAGTTAGTTTACAGTTCTTAACAGTTCTTAATAGCTAGTAGACCTTAGCGAATAGTCCCCTGAGGGACTTAGACCAGAGATGGGGCATGCCTTGTTCCCCGGGCTTTAAGTCATGTGATCGCTTTAAGGAGCCAATGCCAATTAGCGATCCACACCTAAGCTGTTTGAAGTGTCTGGGTGAGTCCCATATCCACAAAAAGTGCCGCATTTGTAAGGGATTCAAGTTCTGGACCAAGAGAAGGAGAGACATTAGACTTTGCACGCTCCTCTAATCAACCAGGATATTGTCCTTCCTGTGTTCTATCTGAAACTTCACAAGACCAATGAGAGATGCCTGCATGCTCTAGATGTCAGGCACACCATAGCTTTCTATTTGGAGCGCAACAATCCCTTCCGCAGATCAACTCAACTCTTTGTTGCGACTGCTGACAGAATGAAGGGCCTTCCAGTGTCCTCTCAAAGGATTTCAAACTGGATCACCGCTGCATCCGCACCTGTTACGAGTTAGCGCGGGCTGTAGCGCTGCGATGTGGTCTTCAGTACACATGTTTACCACTCATTACGCCATCACCCAGGAAGCCAGAGATGATGCTGGATTTGGCAGAGCTTTGTTGCAATCAACACGTCCATGAACTCTTACCTACCTCCGATGGCACTGCTTGGGAGTCACCTAACATGGAATGGACATGAGCAATCACTTGAAGAAGAAAAAACGGTTACTAACTTTTAGTAATTGTTGTTCTTCAAGATGTGTTGCTCATGTCCATTCCATGACCCACCCTCCTTCTCCACTTTTGGAGTTCCGGCAAGAAGGACCTGAGGGATGGTGGAGGCACATATGTGTGTCACTCCAGAGGGCACCAGACTTGGTACCCTACGGATACCACTGAGGAAAAACTTCTGGCACCGATGCATGTGGCGAGCACACTCACCTAACATGAAATGGACATGAGCAACACATCTCAAAGCACAACAGTTACAAAAGGTTAGTAACTGTTTTTTTTTTTTAGATGTAGATAGATTTTATTCACTGTCTTTACATTGAATTAAATTAAGCAACTGTATAAATTAGTTGTAATAACATTGAGCTGAAATACCAACAAAATACAGGTTATTTATCTTTTGCATGGTGTTGCTAGAGAGCCATAGTCCCTTGAAAATGGAAATGTCAGCTTTTTCAGCATATTTGGGGATTTAATCTCTGAATAATAATAATTAATAATACCTGGCTCTTCTACAGTGCTTTACATCAGTAAATCTCAAAGTGCTTTGCAAAGGGGAGGTCAGTATCATTATCCCCATTTTTAGATGGGAAAACTGAGGCTCCAGGAGGGAAAGTGACTTGCTGAAGGTCATATAAAAGACTAGTTGCAGATCCAGGACTAGAACCTAAATCTAACGTTTATTGTTACGGATGTACAACGGTAGAGTTGCTCTACTTCCTCTCCACCCTCTAAGAAAATGAAACTTGAAAGAATTTTTCAATGATTGTGAGTGTGGTTGTGAAGTAAATCAAAATATTTGTATTGCCGTGTTCTACCAATGATGGGAGTTGAAAAGAATAACGCTTTGGTTACACTGGAGACCCTTCAGGAGAAGTGTTATCCTGTTTTGAGTTACATATATTGTGATCTTTGTTTGCTGCTGTAGACTGGCTATGACCATACATTTGTTGGTCAGTTTTGCTTCCCCCCATTTCAGATATTCCCATCTGCCTCTGTTCAGCAATAGTTTCAATCGGGACAGATTTGCAGCTTTAGAGGGGAACATTTTAAAAGGACTCACTAGAGCTTTGTCTTATGATTAAGAGTTTTATGTGCAAGAAACTGAATTCCTGGTTATATTACCCATATATGCCATGAAAGTTTTATTTTGGAGTGCACATTGGCACAATATGAATTAGTGCATTCTAGATGAGGCTGTTCTGGCACGAAAGAGAGCTTGTGTAAACTCCTGGTGATCAGCTCTGTCTTCAACAGCAAATGATTCTTCAATCTTGAAGGATCACACAAGAGTATCTGAGGGGGCAGAGGGGATAAATTAGAGATCATGTCTCCTCTCATCAGATGTAAAAGCCTGTCAAAATCCAGCTTCATAAATTCCAAGGCAAAAAGAGACCACTGTGAGCATCTAGTCTGACCTCCTGTATAACACATCCCATGGAATTTCCCCATAATAATTCTTTTTGAACTAGCACATTTTTTTTAAAGTTGTTGATGTGAGTTTCTGATGGGAGTTATAGTCTTAATGTATTTATTGAAAAATTATGGATGGAACTAAGTATTTTTAAATATGCTTAGATAACAGAAAGATTAGGGTGCTAGGAAGGTGGAGATTAAATGACTGTTAACTTTATTAACTCTCTCAGAAAACTCGGATTCATGGCCCATAATTGGTTTTGGATAGATTTTTCCAAAATCTTTGTGGATCAAATAAATAACTCCTTACAAATTCAGGGATTACTCACACAAATCGTAATTTCAAAATAAGTTCTTCCAAATTAACATCAACCACTATCATGCTGTTGACAAAAGAAGGCAAGGGTTTAACCCAGTGTGCCTGTCCCATAGCTACGTTCTATAAAATCTCATCAAGGTAATCACTAATCTCCCTACCCCCATAAATGAATTATGTATCACACGCAGACCAAACCGATTTCCTATAGGGAAGAACAAATTTGGATATGCGAAGGAGGTTGCATAATGTTATGACCCAAACCACAAGATCTGCATGTGACTGTCGTTCAATTATGGATTTAGGAAAAAAACCCTTGCAGGGTGAAATAGGTGTAGCTATTTGCATATGGGATTCAAAGAGCAATTCATAATGTGTATTAAAGATCTATGTTTTCAGCCTCTTCCTGCAGTCTAGAAGAATGGATTATATTTAGAAACTTTTCAGCTCTACCAGACAAAGGTGGCCCTTATCTCCACTTCTCTTTTTGCACTAGTTTGGCCTTTTTAATTTAACAAAGGAAGTCAATCTAATCTCTGGCAAAATAAATACATCTAAAACAGAGGCTGTAATAAGAGGACACTCATCCTCAGGAATCCAGGCTCTTGAGAAAATATCTTGAAGTTAAACCCTTTTGAGCTGTGTGTTTAATCAGGATTTGTGTTTGATCTTAATGGTGTCTTTAAAGGTATCAATTTCAATTTTGTAGACAGAAGAGCTGATTTTTTCACACAAATCCAACCCCTGTGTGTAAGATGCCTGATATTCTTTGCGATATCTGATATTAAATCCGTTAGAAGTTTTAGGTGGCCTGCCTGATAATGTTTTTGGGAGTCAGTGTCCCCAATTTCATTGCTAACCTGCAGAAACTTGTACTTGATTACTTTTTCATTCCCAAAATGAAACATGCCTGCAACTGTAAAAAAACACAAAACAGATGTAATCTAGAAAACAATTCAAAAGATCAACCTGTTAGAAATACCAGCAGCTGGCACCTCAGCATACATGCATCCAAAACACATGCCATCTTCTTACCGCTGGGGAAAGAATGCCAATGAAAAGTAGTTGCATATTTCTTCCATGTCCCAGTAATGATCAAAAAACCTTCAAATCCTAGAATCAATTCCTAATGAACTTGTTTTACTTAAATACAGCAGAGGCTCTAAGCCAAACCTTCAAGTACATTGTAAAGCTTGAAGGAAAACTGATCTTTGCATGTTAACTTTTGCTGCTATCCCCCTGAACCAAGTCTTAAAAATAATATGCTGTAGTTTTACTCTTTGTAATCAATTCATTGTCATCTAACAAACATTTCTCTCCACAGGGCCTTTTACTCGCCCACATCCAGCAATATGGCGGATGGTTTTTGGTAAGTTTTAAATCTTTATTTTTATCTTATCTAGTTTCATCAGAAAATGCTGGTTGGTTGAACCTGAGATTTTTCAAGAAAATGAATAGGGTTCGATTAACTTGCACCAAATCGCATGTATGGGCCCTTCCATGCTGTCTGCCATGGGCCCATAGATCCAATGCTTGTATGATCCGCAGCTCCCGGAGAGCTCTGCCATGCCAGGGTTCGTATATTCCAGGACCTTACATTGTGATCATCTAGACTGAGATTCCTGTATAAATATAGAACTTTCCCAAAATAATTCCTAGAGCATATCTTTTAGAAAAACATCTAATATCCAAATTGTCAGTGATGGCCAATCCACCATGACCCTTGGTAAATTGTTGCAATGGTTAATTACCCTCACTTTTAGAAATTTACCCCTTGTTTCCAGTCTGAATTTGTCTAACTTCAACTTCCAGCCGCTGGGTCATGTTATGACTTTCTTTGCTAGATTAAAGGGCCCATTATTAAATATTTGTTCCCACATAGGTATGTACACACTGTAATCAAGTTGCCCCTTAACCATAAGCTAAATAGATTGAGCTCCTTGAGTCTGTCATTATAAGGCAGGTTTTCTAATTCTTTACTCAGACTCATGGCTCTTCTCTGAACCCTCTCCAATTGATCAACATCCTTCTGGAATTATGGGCACCAGACCTGGACACAGTATTCCAGCAGTAGTTGCACCGATGCCAAATACAGAGATTATTTTTACCTCTCTGCTAGTATTCAAGATTACTCTGTTTATGCATCCCAGGATCACATTAGTTGTCTTGGCCACAGCATCACACTGGGAGCTCATGTTCAGTTCATTGTCTACCATGACCCTCAAATCTTGTTTTAGTCACTGCTTTCCTAGATAGAGTCCCCCATCCTATAAGTCTGGCCTATATTCTTTGTTCCAAATGTACACAATTACATTTAGTTGTATTAAAATGCGTATTGTTTGCTTGCGCCCAGTTTATCAGGCAATCCAGATCACTCTGAATCAATGACCTGTCCTCTTCATTGTTTACCACTCCCCCTATTTTTGTGTCATCTGCCACCTTTGTCAGTGATGATTTTAAGTTTTCTTCCAGGTGATTTATAAAATGATAAATACCTTAGGGCAAAGAACCAGTCCCTGCGGCACCATGATGGAAACAGACCTGCTCAATGACAATTCCGCGTTTACAGTTATGCTTTGAGATCTATCAATTAGCAAGTTTTTAATCCATGTAATGTGTGCCATGTTAATTTTATATCTTTCTAGTTTCTTAATCAAAATGTTGCATGGTACCAAATCAAAAGCCTTAGAGAAGTCTTAAGTATATTATGTCAACACTATTACCTTTATCAACCGAACTTGTAATCTCATAAAAAAAAGATACCAAGTTTGTTTGATAGGATCTGTTTTCCATAAACATTAATTACATTACCCTCCTAATTCTTTATTAATTGAGTCCCATATCAGCTGCTCCATTATCTTGAAAGGGATTGAAGTCAGGCTGACAGGCCTATAATTATGTGAGTCATCCCGTTAACCCTTTTAAAAAATTGGCACAACCTTCGCTTTCTTCCCATCTTTTGTAACTTTTCCAGTGCTTCAAGACTTATTGAAAATCAACATTAATGGTCCAGCGAACAACTCAGCAGCTCTTTTAAAACTCTTGAATGCAAGTTATTTGAACCTGCTGATCTTAAAATATCTAACTTTTATTGCTTCTGTTTAACATCCTCCAGAGGTACTAATAGAATGGAAAGCGTGTTCCCACCATATGATGAGACTATATCATTTGTTTTCCCCAATTACACAACAGAAATATTTATTGAACACTTCTGCCTTTTTGCATTACTATTGATAAGTCTACCATTTCTATCTATTAGTGGATGAATATTATTGTCAAGATTCTTTTTATTCCTGATACATTTTAAAAAACCATTATTGTCCTTAAGTGTACTGACCATATATTTCTCCCTGCGCCCCCTTGCTTCCCTTATCAATTTTCTACAGTTCCTATCTTCTGATTTATATTTATTACTATCAGCTTCCCCTTCTTCCATTTGTTATATATTTATAGCTGCCTTCACTTCCTCTCTAAACCAGATCATTTTTTTACCAGTACGGCCTTCTTCCTCAGCTGTGGGTCTACAGCTTTTTGGGCATCTAGTAAGATGTTCTTAAATGAATCCCAATTATGATTCACTCTTTTCTGATTAAATTCTTCCTCCCAGCTGATTTGGCTCATAATCGTTTTTAGCTTTGTGAAATTGGCCCTATTAAAACACCAATATTACCGATCTGGACTTTATTCAGCTTGAACACTATAGATTTGATCGAGTCATGATCACTTGTACCTAAGATACTGTTAATTTCTACTTCTGTAGTCAGTTTCCCTTTATCTGTTAGGACAAGGTTTAATAAAGAATTCCCCCATGTTGGCTGCAACACTTTTTGTGTAGAAAATTGTCATCCATAATGTTTAGAAATTCCAAAATGTTTTAGTATTGGCAGGATGAGATCTCCCACATATATCACTCAAATTGAAGTGCTGCAGAATTATGTAGCTCATGGAACAAGAAGAATCTCAGAGAAGATTGCTTGGACATTCTTCTTCAGCGCATTTCTGAGTTCTCTGAAGTCATCTAATATCTGTGAAATATCCTGCAATGCAGTTCCATTAGTGCCGATCTGAACCATCACCAACGTCTCCTCACCTGTTGACTTCAGAAACCTATTCAGTCTTGGCTCTGGGAAGGCAGCACGCTATCCTGTTGTCTGCTTGTCCCTTGCAGAATGTTCTTTCAATTCTTCTGAGGATTAAATCTCCAACAAGGATCGTCTGTCTTCCTTAGATGATTGGAGAACTCTTTGCGGGCAAGCTTGATTTTCTTACATGTTAGGCTATCCACATGTGTGTCCCTTACATGTCTCCCTTCCCTTGGACCTGCTGGATCTTGAAAGGTGTCTTCCAAAGTTTCCACATTGAGGATCTGGTACTGATTTGAAATTTCTAGATGTATGGAATCCCTGACAGTCATCTTCTCTTTGGTGGCCACAGCCTGCCCGTCCTCATCTGTCTCCAGCCATGTAGAATGCCACTGTGACCTCTTGCCTGCGGTGGTTACAAACTGCCAGGCCTCCTCTCTGACTCCCTCTCTCTCTCTGATTCATTTGTGGCCAGCTCCGTTCTTCCTTGAATCTGGGGTACTGCTGTTTCCTGAACCTGGCTCTCTAGGAACTTCTGAGGTTTTCTGATTCTCAGTAATGTCTCTACTTGCTCCTCCAATGCAAGAATCTTTTCCTCCAGCACAGCCACTAACCCGCACTTCATGCATATGAAGACAGAAGGGATTTCAAGCAGGAACAAAAACATGGCACATCCATTGCAAGTCACCACCACTGTTCCATTGATGGCAATCTTGATATCACATGTGCTGAACCTAAAAGCCTCTTACATTGCTTCTTTCAACTCACTCCAAAACTTCCCTGCCTCTTTTCATAGATCTCCCTGTCAGGGATCCGGGAGCTTGAAATCCATGCAGGCTCTCTGGGATTGCTGTGCAGCCAGGAGCCTGGGAGATCGAGTTAGATTACGTTTTCAAGCTATTAAATAACCTCCCTAAGGAAATTGCCGTCTCTGTAATTGTTTTATTCCTGGTATAAACTGTTTTGTATATTTTTTTTCATTAATTCATTGACAAATATTTTAATTAGACACTGCTCCTGTACTCTAACCTGTCTGTGGAGGGATGCTGCTTTGTTTCTACAGATAGAGGGATGACCTGTAGTATTCCAAAATGTCTTACAATTAGAGCTTCAAGTTTTGCTTAAAATGATCAACTCCAGTGAAGCAGAAAAATTGAGAATAGGTTTTTATAAATATACATTGAAAGGAGCCCCGAATTTAAAATCTTTGCAGATTTATGAATCATTTGTTGAGAGGGCTGATGCATTTAAGATCTCTCCCAGACACTGCACATTCATTCTGGAAGCATGGGGGCTTAGAGAGAGAGAAATGTTTTCATGTTTCAAGAAAAGCAGTTTTCAAATGTTGTGATTTTTATTAAACAGCTTACTCCTAAAAGTATCTTAATTTGCTGAGAAATAAGCACAAAAAATCAGAACAGGGCATCCTCTTTGTAATACATGTAGCAAAAGTGTTACATGTCTTTTGAAAGTTGCCCATTTAGTTACAAGATTACAATGTTGGAATCTGCCTGTGGATGCTGCCTCATCATAATCTTTAAAACTGTTTTCCATTAATTAAGTAATGTGTCACATTTATGTATGTAGAATGTGAAGTTCACAATCCGTTGTGGTGGACTACGAATTTCCTGCTGTTTTCACATCGGGGCGGTTGTAGCGTCCCAATTCAATGGGTGCACTACACTGACCTGCCAAGGGAGCACTGACCACCCTGGCACCACAACCCTAATCCCGTCCTGGGGGGTGCTGGCAGGGCCGGTGCTTCCCCTAGGCGACCCTAGGCGGTTGCCTAGGGTGGCAGGATTTGGGGGACAACATTTTGCCGCCCTTGGCGGAAATTCGGCGGCAGGGGGTCCTTCCGCTCCGGATCTTCGGCGGAAATTCAGCGACGGGTCCTTCACTCCCTCTGGGACCCGCCGCCAAAGTGCCCCAAAGACGTGGAGCGGAAGGACCCCCGCCGCCGAAGACCCCAGGCCCCCTGAATGCTCAGAGGAGAAGCGCTGCCGCCTAGGGTGGCAAGAACCCTGGTGCCACTCCTGGGTGCTGGGAAGTGGCTAGAGAGCAGGCCTGCCCTGGGCTCACCCACAGGGGTGGCTCCTGTCCAATGGGGCTGGGCCCTGCTCTCTGTTCCAGTCATTGCAACCTGCGCATGGGGTCGCAGCATCACTTGGGGTTGCTCTGGCTGCCCCTCCATTGTGACAGAGAGGCTGCTGGACCAAATTCGATCAAGTGGCGTTGTGACATGGTGCATGGGTGTGGCAGCATCTGCAGCCAGGACAGAACTGAGTGGTGCTGTGACGCTATACACCAGCTGCAATGCCGATAGCGGCAGTTGGGCCCAAACCCGTGGGACAGGAGCTGCCACTGTGAGATAGATGCAGGGCAGTCTTGCTCTCAAACCCAACAGCCCTCCCCAGTGCACTAGGCCAGGAGTAGGGTATGTTTGCCTGGGTTTGCACCCCGGGTTTTATCATTTCTGGGAGTGCAGTTGAACCCATGCTACAGTCACTCATGTTTCACACTTACATTATTGGGGAGCACCTTTTGGGTCCCATTGAGCCATGTGTGCCAGCATAATTTTATCTATGTAGGTATTTTTGACCATCAGTGTGGTATCTAAATGTGGTATCTAATTGCAAAACTTTTAACCAGAGTACATAAATTGATCAGCACAGTGTTCACTTACATAGCAGGGCAGAAAAATTCCCTCCACTGCAGGAATTACTCAGTGAAATTCTATTTCTTAAAACTATCTGAAATACGTGGCAAAAACATGCAAAATTCCCCTCAAAATATTTGGAGGTTCATGGGGCATAAAGCAGATTTTGAAAATATTTTTATAGAATTGAGTCTGATATGAAGAATAGATCTGTTCAAAAAAATATCGAAGATGCCTCTGTTGGGATTGTTTATGTAGCTAAAAATATCTAGCCTCTTAAAGTAGCTGATGACTCATCTGTTGACATTAAAGGGTCACTGCTGATTAGCTATAACAAGTTTGAGAATTCAGCTAACTGAGAAGCTTTAATAACCTACCTTCTGCTGTACAGTCTTGGGGTACAGTAATTGTAAATTAAAAGGATGGTCTCAAGGTTAACGCGCCCAGAACTTCTATTGTACTATTAGAGAGCGAGTATACCAGCATAATTAGGGAAAAATCCTGCTCTAATGTGATTCTGCTTCCCTGGACATGACTAGTCAGCCACAGCTATTCAGTAAATGCAGAGCAGGATGGCTCTGAGGGGTGCACCTAACTGCAACTCCAAGATAAAGTCTCATGCAGGAGCACCGCCAGCTTTTCTGCCGCCCTAAAATGCCGCCCCCCACAGAGCCAGCGGAAGGTCCCGCCGCCAAAATACTGTCGCAGTCGCCGCCCCCCAAATTGTAGCACCCTAGGCAACCACCTAGGTCGCCTAATGGGTTGCGCTGGCCCTGGTCTCGCGCACAGTTGGGAAGCATATATTTCACCACAACTCCTAATCAGTAGGCCATACCTCGTCTAGTAGCTAGATAGGTATCCATCCTTCCTTTATGTTGTACAGATCCCCTGGGGGAGGGAAGCTCTCTGCACAGTCCTCTAGCCCTCATATTCTCTCTGCATACCTCTGGACAGGATTTGACTCTTAATATATAGTGACATCATGCAATAACCTCATTATTATTAAGACTTATTAGTGTTTGTCTTAATTAAACTGATTTTAAAGACAAATATGGTTTTTTTCCCATATTTTCCCCCCTCATGGTATTGCTAGAGGACAGAATTAAGGTTGTTTGAGTGTCTAAACTGTGCATTTCTTGCGTTGACATGTTTAGATTTCTCTTAAGTGTAACCTTAATTGAATTTCCTGGAATTGTAATTATGCCCAAAATCAAGCATTAAAACATCCCTGTAATGTGTGTTTACACTTAAATTACTGATATGTATGCTCAGTCTTAACTTAATGTAGTTTTGTATTTTTGAATTTTCTAAGTTTGCCTTTTTTTAGAATTAAACTTTTAATGACAATCTCCAGCACATCAAAGCAGCTACTAACCAGGAAAGCTAAAATTGCAGCTAAATTTGCATTTCCAGAGCAGCTCAAAGCAGGCGTCTCTGTCCCTTAATGTGCAATTATTGGTTTAGAAGGCTATGTTAGTGAGGCCAGGAGAGAATGAAATCGGGACAGGAAAAGCCCAGTCCCTGAGTCCCAATGTCTCTTTTTTTTTTTTAGAGCTTCCCCTGTGCTCCTGCTTAAATTCTGTGTTTAAATTACTCTTTGGGTGTGACTTGTTTTGGTTCCGTTTGCTCAGTCTGCGTAATAGAATATCCGATAGGCAATGGTATAAAAGGCTGGGTGTGACTTGTTTTGTTTTTTCCCCCCAAAGATTGCCACATGGTGTGTGTTTGCAAAATGTTTGTATGCAGCTATTGTCTGAACAAAACCTGCATTTGTGCAAATTGGCATTTCTGTGTGCAGTTAACCACTGTAAGCAGGCTTTGGGGCACCACTTTGGAACCAATTTTTGACTATTTGGCCCATGGAATTTCCTCAATAAACATTCTACCTCCGACAGGTCTCAGCGTTCTCTATTTCCTGTTTCTGGTGTTCGTGCTCTTCCTTAACTTGGAGCAGGTCAAAGCAGTGATGTATTGGCTAGATCCTAATCTTCGTTATGCCACCAGGGAAGCAGACATCATGGTATGTATACTTAGCATCCTCGTGCAAATTACAGCTATTTTGTATTAACTGTCAGATCTCTACATTTCAATGAACCAGTTAAATTTTTTTTTTATTCTTTCTGATTCAAATTAGTAAAAACTGATCTACTGGGCATATTAGAAATATTTGTGTTGAGGTTCTGGGTTATATTAATCATGAAAGTGATGCTAGATAGGTGAAGGATATCCATCATTGTAGTATCTGGATCAGACCTGAGCAGCTTGGAGTCAAGTCAGAATAGGTGGTCTACCATTGCTATCAGACCAAATTTAATGGGGAATATGGGGTTTTTCCTGACAGTACTAAGCAATGGAACTTTGTTCCTTTTGTGCTTTTGCACAGACTTAATTTCTCTCATATCCTTTACAAATAGCTATAATAAATGACTTATTTGTGGACAAACTAAATCCAGAGTTATGGCCCTGTCTCCTCTTGACACAAAGGAAAGTGCAAGTGGCACCCACTGCTAGGGTGTCAGAGCTGTACTTGCAGCTCCAGGTATAATTAGACTTCTTTCTGGGGAATCTTGCTGCAAGTCTTATGCTTTTTATTTGCGTATTATCATTATGTCTACAATATTCAAACGTGCAGCACCCTGCCCTATCTAGGAACTTACAATCTCCTTCAGGCAAACAATACACTTTGTTCAAGAAATAAAACAGAGTACATAGTTAAAAAATTGCATATGCATGTGGGTCATTATACAAACTGGGAGATGAACTCAATTTAACTTTATAACTTTATGGCTTGAATTTGGACCCTGTTTTCTGCATATGTGTATGCAGGAAAAGAAGTAACAAAGCATAAAGCAACTGTGTTCTCCCTCCTTGGCCTTCTCCCCAAAACCCATGAAGTTCATACTGCCAGGTCTTCTGTGGCCAGACCTGGGAAGAGTCTAGGGTATGCTGTAGGATGTATGCCCATCTGTGGTCAGAAATTAAAGAACTAAGTAGATATTCTGAAGGTTTTGTTTGCATTGGTGGCAAAATGAGAGCCCTCTCTCTGGTGCTCAAAATGCGGTGCCTGTCAATAAGAGGACTTTTACATTTTACCAAAAAAAAAAAAAAAAAAAAGCACCCTACATTATTGTAATGTGGCACTGAATAACCTAAATAATTAGATTAAGATTCTGTAATTTCATAGGCTCTTGACCTGAGCTTTCTCATGTTATCCTATCTTTGGTATTACACTGGTTTTTCCAGTAGTAGTAAATGTAAACCTTACAGCTAGGAGACTTGCTAGGAACAGAAATATTTTTTAATTATGGTGTAATGGTTTTTAAAATGTAGGGCCAGATTGTGGCTTTTAACGCATAGTTTGCACTGGACAGGGTGCAGAGGGGACTACATTGCAATAGGCTTCCTTCCAGGGCTCCTAACTCCTCTGGAGGGATCTCCCTGGCACGTGCACTGCAACTGCAGCTTTGCCACCCTTACAGTGGATGATACTTTCACTGCTCTCTGTGCCCGATCAACTCCACTAGCTTGCAAAAGGAGGAAACAGGGCAATAACCCCATTTTCAGCAACCCTGTTAGAGTGGCTTTTACCTGTGATCATGGTTGGCGCATGAACCCCCCGCTTTGGGGAGGCTAGCCCCCTGCCCCTGTCCCTTCCGCATAAGTAGGGCCCTACCATTTTCATAGGTGTGAAAAACATGTCACCGTCCATGAAATTTGATCTCCCCTGCTTCTGCCCCCGTGCCTCCCCAGCCGCTCCAGCCTGGGCTCAGGGCTTCCGCGTCTCCTCCGCCACTCCAGCCTGGGCTTGGGGCTTCCGCACCCTCCCCAGCCCCCACAACTGCTCCGGCCTGGGCTTGGGGTTTCCACACTCTCCCCCCCCCTACGCCCCCACGCTGCTCCGGCCCGGGCTTGGGGCTTCTGTGCCCCCCCACCCCCCAGCTGCTCTGTCCCAGGCTCGGGGCTTCTGCACCTCCCCCCAACCCCCCAGCCACTCCGGCCTGGGCTTGGGGCTTCTGTGCCACCGCCCCCCCCCCCCCAGCTGTTCTGGCCTGGGCTCAGGCTTTTTTGGGGCCGCCCTCCCCCTCAGCCGCTCCGGCTCAGGGCTTTCACCCCCTGCCCTCCAGCCTGGACTCGGTTGCGGCTGCAGACAGGGCTCAGGGCTTCTTCCCCTGCAGCTCTTGCATTGCTCAGGGTGACCCAATAGGGTCTTCTGTCCTGGGGCTTCATCTGGGGCTGGGGCACCCATTTTTCCTGGGGGGGCCCCCAAATTGGCTGGGGGCCCCTGCCTTAATCTGTCTCTGGCATGGACTAGCAGCCAGGAGCCCCCAGCTGGGGCGTTCCCGGAGCACAGAAGTGAGGTGGCAATCTGCAGACCCCCCTAAAACAACTTTGCAATCCCCCCTTCCCGCCAATTAGCCCATTTTGGGTCAAGACCCCTGTGTTTACAATACCGTGAAATTTCAGATGTAAACACCTGAAATTGTGAAATTGACCAATTTTTAAATCCTCCGGCCGTGAAATTAACCAGAATGGACTGTGAATTTGGTAGGGCCCTACGCATAAGGCCGCACCTGAGCCGCACCACCACTCCCCCGTGCCCGGAAGAGCCTGGCCCAACCCCAGCTGCTCTGGCTGCTGCAGGCCACCCTGACCACTGGGCCGCTGGCCAGCCTGAGCCCCAGCCTGACCCCCCAGGCCGCTGGCTGGAGCTGAACCCCCCTAGCTTCGGAGAAGAGGGGGAGTGAGTGTGGGGCCATGGGGTGGAGTGTCATCATGCAACAGCCCCGGCTTATTATACCTGCTGCCCATGTGAGGGCAGTTGCAGTGAGCAGCGCTTACCATCCTTGTGTGGGGAGAGCTTGGGTGAAATCCTGGCTCCGCTGAAGTCAGTGGGAGTTGGATCTGCAGCTTGTCTGTGGAACTGCTTCAGGCGTTGTTCTGAGGATGTACCACTGTTGAGTTGCTTGAAAACCAGACCTTCAAGGACAGCATTAAAGCAAGAGAACCTTGATCACTTGTATATAACCTTTTTTTCCATGACCAGATTGCTTGGGGTTTTGTATGTGTATTTTCCATATTTCTTTCTCCTTACTGTTATTTCTATCCTTCAGTCACACGTGCAGCATTCACCCCAAAGACTATCTCTACCCCTTTCAGATTCATTTGCACCATGATGACATCAGAATTATCCTATTCTTGATTACTGCAGCTTTATTGGCTACAAATTGAGGAAGAGCACTGAGGGATGGGGAGCAACATTATTCCACATAGCTATTTCTTTGGATTTCTTCTCTCTGTCCCTGTTCTACCTCATCTCAGATTTATGGCTTATGGAAGAGCGCAGCATGATCTTTGCTTACCAGCTGTTTGATTAATTTAAAAAAAAAGGGAGGTGGCAAAATATAAACTTGTACATAGTGTAAATTCGTCTCCATGTGAGACTGGTATGTGAGGTCCTGATCGCAGCAGCATTGGTGCAGTTCTATCCAGGCAGGGAGCAGGGTACAGAGACTCCATTCTGTATAGCTCTGAGGCCCAAGAGGGACGTTCTGCTCCCAATCCACACCATGCACAAAAACCAGCCTACAGTGTACGTACCTGAGGCTATGCACTGAGGACAGAATTTGCCACATAATTACCAGCAATGATAACAATCAGCACCTGCTTTAAACAAGTAAAAAATGATAGAGATGCACACCAGAAGGAGCAAAATTCCTTCTGTTTTCAAGTGTTCACCATTCAGTTTCACAGTGACCCTTTTTCTAACCTAATTGCCAGGGCTAGGAGGAGGTGGAAGAGGGCATTTCTAATGTTGGTGGGAATAGCAACATGGATTTCAAAATCCAAAATATCTTTAGTTTCAGCCTTTCAGTTTATGCTGAGCTAAAATTGTCCTTTCGTTCTGGTGCTTCCAGATGTAAATCCTAACTGAGGATCTGTTGTTGTTTTGTTAACAGGAATATGCTGTGAACTGCCACGTTATCACCTGGGAGAGAATCCTCAGCCATTTTGACATATTTGCTTTTGGGCATTTCTGGGGCTGGGCAATGAAGGCCTTGTTGGTCCGCAGCTATGGGCTATGTTGGACTATTAGCATCACCTGGGAGCTCACTGAGGTAGGTTAACATGTTAATCATGAGCAGGCTGATGGTACTATATATTACTCAGATCATACAGGAAAGAGGATTGGCAATTTTACTTCAGCACTAGCTAAATACCAGTATACGTACAAAGTAAATTACAAAAAGCATATGCTATAATCATTTCAGGAAGAAATGTGAAGACCAAATAGGCTACACTAAATAAAATTAGAAAGTGAGAATATTTAGTAGTAAACTCTGACTAATTCAATCAGTGCAAACCCTAGCTTGCCCGTGTCCACACTAAGGGATCAGCACGAATTGCTGAGTTAGGGCACCAGTTGTCAAGTGGGAGCTATTCCCTAGTGCAGACAAAGCCTTAGGTTAGACTAGCCCTGCAATGCTCAGCCCTATTTTTTCCCCATATGTAACAGTATCCTACATAACATGACCCCAGCCTTCAGTAGTGTTTTGAACTGTTATCTTAAAACACTGTCGTATAACTGTAAGGATTACTGACTGATTTCTGTGCTAGGACGTGAAAGCAGTTCTCTCTATACGTGGGCTCACGCACACATTTCTCTCTTCTGCAGCTGACTCTCATTCTCAAGCCCTCTTTGTGCTTGACAATTGCTGACATCTATGTTGAATTGGCCAGTAGGAACAACAGTCTGTGCAGTAGCCTGTTGTTCTTAGATGTGTTCCGATAATTAAGTTGAATACTCGTTATCCTAAATAACTTAATTTTATCCAACTTTTATCTTATCTAACCTATAATTTAATCAGTAGAATGTTACCAACCTAATTCCTGAGGCCACATTTCTGTAAAGTTGAATTCAGTTTTGTAATACCTGAATGATCAGGGTGTGGAGGATGCCAGTTATTGATGTTCTAGAAGCTGCAATGAGACAGACTCTCTGAAACTTGCTTTCAGTTATTAAGCACTTCAGAGAAGGTTCTAGTTCTTACAAGCCAAAAAGACTTTGAACAAAATTTTGAGACTTTGACATCTAAATTTAGGTTCTTAAATCCATTTTTAGGGCACCCAACTTAGTAGGCCTAATTTTTAAAGCATCAGATCTCATTGATTTCATTGGAGTTTGTTGGTGCTTGAGCCTTCAGAAAATCAACTGACTTATGTTTTAGAAACTAAATACGGATTTAGGAACCTAATGTGAGTCCCCCTCAGTTTGAAAATATTGGCCCTAACATCTCCTCCTACTAATGTGTGCTGTTATTCTTAGGTATTCATGGGTTCTATCTCTTCCAGGCCCCTCTTAGAACTGTATTGTTTAAAATTAAAAGTGAATTCCAATTCATGAAGGCAGTAGGTGGCACAGTGAGCTAATGCACTAACCTTCACCTTCAGAGAACAGGTTGAAATCCTGACTCAGCTCACAAATTAAAGTGACTCTTATCATCCCCTATAGATCATCACAAAGCCACCCCCACAACTTGACCCCATATGATTGGTATTCCCTGCTAGTGAAGGGCAGAATATTGGAATAGATAATGTGTTTAGGGGAAAGTTTACCATATAGGTAGGATGCTGCCACTCAAATGGATTTTTAGGGCTTTAACTATTTCAGAAGAGTCATTAGAAACCTACCGTAGTTATCAGGGGAGTTGCATAGGGATTTAGTTGTTGGGCATCTCCTGTTAACATTGATAGCTGACAGCTGGCTAAATCCCCATATTGAAACTGGACACTCACACATGCTGAATACTATCTTCTTAAAGTTGGAATTCAAACATACCTTTGATGCTCCATGCTCAGTACCACCAACACCACATATTGGTATTATGCAAATATCGTTACTTTGTTTACACTCAGCCTCCTCAACTATAATCTGCAGTGTCTTTGGGGAAAAAATAATGCATTATATAAGATCATTAAATACTGTAAGAGAGTTAAAACATAATATGAGAAATGGATATAATGCCCATTTCACGCCAGATTTATCCAAAAACTTTACAAAGTAAGATGATTGATTTGAAACCACTGTTAGAGTATAAGTCCGCATACATCTTTGATTCTGGAGAATAATTTAAAGTTCTTCCTTTTCATGTTAAAACTGGCCCACAGCTTTAGTGCAGGGAAAATAAAGATGTTTAAACAGTTCTGTTTCTGCAGTTACCCTGGAGGAAAGGTATCACTGTCAGGATAGATCACTGTATCTCATTTTATAATGACCAGCATCATTTCTTGCTCTGTGCATGAGGCACTCCTTGCCCCTCCCTCACATATCTGACATAACATTTTTCTGCATTCTTCTGGCAATGAAAGATGTTTTAATGTGAAATTCTGGTAGCATGCAAGAGACTACACAAGCCAATTCCTTTTACTTTTGTTAGCGTTTAATGAAAGAAAATATAGACTACTATGAGGAAATATCTGTTTTGCTTGGCACCTCCTTGAACATATCACAGGGACTGCTCAACATGCACATATCCCATTTTCTGATGAATTACTAAATGTTATCCAATTTCGAGCCTTTGGGGTTTGCGGAGATAATCTGTAATGGAGATCAAAACTTGTTTTCACTTAAGCTGAGCTGTCCATTTCTAGCCCTGAATGAATCAGGTTTGTGTTTTACTTAAAATGTCTCAGTCCCACCATTCTGCCTCACTCACTCTATGAATGAAGATTATAAAGTTACTTCTTCTTGAAGGGCAGAGGGTATATCTTATTGCTGGACCGATGCCATACGCTGCTCATGACATGAACATGAGTCATACAGGAGCAAGACGGTGAGCTTTAGAAATGAATGATGTTACTCTCTCCAAAGGAAGTTCGTAGGAAACTGGAAATATTGGGAGATTGTAACAGCTCTTTTACCCCTATATTGCTCGTTTGAATCTAGCTCTTGAGGACTGAAAGTCGTTACTGTCTGTTCTGCCCTATGTGAAATAAGTAGTTGGTCCCGGGACTTGTCTGCACTGATGCAGCTGCACTGCTGTAGTGTGTCTCGTGAAGAGACACTATGCCGACAGGAGAGCGCTCTCCTATCGGCATAATTTCTCTACCCCCGTGAGAGGCAGAAGTAATGTCGGCAGGAGGCACTGTCCTGCCGACATAGCACGATGTGGACAGCGCCTTAAGTCAGTGTAACTTACATCGCTCAGGAGGTTGTCGTTTTCACACCCTGAGTGACTTATGTTACATCGACTTAAGCAGTAGGGTAGACCAACCCTTAGTCTTCTTTTTTTAATAGCACCGTCTCAGCACTATCTCAATTGGCAGTTAGCAGAAATGCAAGGGATTGAAAGCACATGGAGAATGAAATATCCTGTTGCTCCTAGGCCCCTCCAGGTCAAGGATGAGACAGTTTGGTAGGTCAGCATGGCAAAGCTTGCACTGCCACTGCCTTTGCTGTATCTATCTATGAATAGAAAAATTGCATCATACGGGTTGCCAGCCCTATAACCTTTTACAGGCAGTAAATTCCCCAAAAAATCATTAACAAAAAAGACTTAAGTTCCTGAATTGTGTTCAGTTAGAAGTCTTAAAAATCATGCATTCCAATGTGCTTCAATATTGATGCTGATGATTAAAAAGTAAACACGTTCTGCTGATTCTGTTACTGACTGTTCAAAGAACAGAGTTTAACACTAAATAACAAAGATTCTCTTTAAAATGTAGCCTTTTAATTTTAGACAAGCACAAAACCACACTCCTTTCTCTGAAAGAAATGCAGTTGTTCTGCAAGGGTTCTGTGTTATAACATTGAATTATATCTGAGGGGGTCAAAACTCTGCACTTGATTCCTATAGATAGTACAGCACTAGAGGGAAAAGGTGAGAGGAGGGAAACCTCTGAAGCCTTTTTAGGACCCTGATCCAAAGTCTACTACAATCAGTGGAAAGATGCCCATTGACTTCAACGAACTTTTAAGCAGGCTCATAAAATATGACACTTTTTGTTCAACACTTGCTTTTTTTAAAAAGAAAAGAGAAGAAAGTTGAAAATCTTTGTAAGAATTCTATGTTGTTCCTCATCCAGAATTTTTTTGCTGTATTCTCTAGCTGTTCTTCATGCATCTTCTGCCTAATTTTGCTGAATGCTGGTGGGATCAAGTCATTTTGGACATCCTGCTATGTAACGGGGGTGGCATCTGGTTGGGCATGATAGTTTGTCGTTTCTTGGAGATGAGGACCTATCATTGGGCGAGTTTCAAGTAGGTCTAAAGTAAAAGCCAATAAGCTTCATGTTTAAAATATTGCAGTGTAAAATTCTGAATTATTAGCTCCTCGTGAAATGTCTTTCTGTATGTAAAATGCATGTGCTATAGAAATGGAGTGTGATCAGTGTATATTTACAATGCTATATATGAGATTATTAATGTTGGGGCACCATCTTGTGTTAAAAGATTTAGTTTCATCCACAGTTTTACTGAGATGGCAAAGCAGTATTATCCATCTTTTACAGATGGCGAAACTGAAACTGAAAGAGGATAAGTAACTTCTTGTTAGTGACCTTGGACAAGTCAGGGACAGAGCTAGGAAGAGAGCCCAGATCTCCTGCCTTCCAGTCTTGTATCCTATACACTAAACCACACTACCTTCCTTAACTGGACATGCTGTTTGCTAAGATGAGGGAGACCTGGGTTTTGGTCTAAATTCAGGATTTCCTGCCTCTCAATCCAGCAGGGACACAAGGAGCATCATAGAGTTGGTGTCCCACGTCTGTGGGAGAGTGCAGTGCAGATTAAGAGTAAGACAAATAGTATATCCATTGAGGGAACCGTCTTCACCACTAGCTTTTTATTTTAGGATGGTGTGGTGGTGGTTGTCATTATCTGTTAAGAGGCTCATGTGAATTCCTAGTATTTTTAAATTCTTGGTTGGTGATTTTACAAAGGTGAACTGCAAGGAGAAAAATGGTTTTGCTTGTGTCCTTTACTGCTCTTTTCTGTTATGTAAAGGTGGGTTCGAAGATTAAAATAAACAAACAAACCAAACTTGCACTTAAAAAAACAAATACCAGAAATGTCAATCTCTATTTCCCTGTTTCTCCTGGAGGAGCACAGACCTAGAGTGGGATAGTGACATCACAACAGGCTGAAATCTAATTTGTCGCTTTTCCAACCCTCAGCTGGAGGAGAGGAGAGTTGGAAGGTTCCACCAACAGCTTTCCTTCCATTTGTTTTGTTAACCGTTCGGGTAACAAAGATGTTAAAAACAAAATGCAGCCCATCTGACAGAGACTCCCCTTCCTTCCAAGGTGGAGGGTGGGCGTGGGGGTGAAATTTATGAAGCAGAGGTAAGCTTATGGCTTACATACAGTGCTGTACATGGCCATGTGGGACACCCAAGTTGGGTCCAATATCAAGCTAACATGGGTTGGGAATCCTGCAATAGCAACACACACAGACCAGTGGAATAGGAATCCCATATTTCTAAATAATGAAATCTGACTGATCCTTTAAGGAGTGGTGTTGATGATCTATAGAAGGGAATCGCCATCTACACCTCGTTGGTAAGGACAGTGAAGCTGTAAAATAGGGAGATAATGAGGGAACCTCTCCTCAGGATTCTGTGGGAGATTTGCAGAACACCATTCCTCTTGGTCCTTTTTCCTTCAGGGAAAGAACAAAATGCTTTGAAACCCAAACTGAATAACTATACTTTAGATAGCACTGAGAGTTTGACGTCATTGTTTTCTAGTTTTTGCTTTTTTACTACTGACTGAAGTCTGTATATAGCTCTGCTATAAGAAGGCTATTTCTCATAATAACCGTTTGCCTCTTCACTGAAACACTCAATAAATTCTGCCTCTTAATGCGACCCTCGCTGTAACACACAACACATTGCCCTTAAGTACAGATTTATGGGAAAGAGCAGTGCATCATGATTTGTTATAGAAGAAATCCTAAAATGCAGTATCACTTCCCCTCCCCCTCTACCCTCTCCTCCCCCCCCTCCCCCGCCTTATCTTTTCCTTATCTTTACTGCAGCCATTCTTTTCTTTCAGGGACATTCATACCACCACAGGGAAAATCAAAAGAGCTGTATTACAGTTCACTCCAGCTAGCTGGACCTATGTTCGCTGGTTTGACCCCAAGTCTTCATTTCAAAGAGTGGCTGGAATATACCTTTTCATGATCATCTGGCAGGTAAGAAATAACTTTTGTGAAATCAAAACTAGTATCAGCTCAGTTTACTTACTGGCTGAGTTTGGTTAGAAGATATTATATTCTTATCTTAGTCCATCATTGAAATGTATAATTAAATGAACTGATACCACAAACTATTCTGGACACTATCCAATGCATCTGGACTACAGTTTAGGAGTGAAATTACAGTATCTGTGAAAGAAACAAATGGCTGCAGATTGATGTACTGGCTGTGGGGTTACTGTATGCAAAGGGTAGTTATAAGAATTGAAGAAACAAATGGGTAGGTTTTTCCCAGCTGATGGTGCATGCACCAGTATGATATTCTGAATTCAGTCCCCAGTTCACCAAGGTTCTTCAACATATGCCTAACTTTAAGTGCATATGACTTTAATGGGAATATTCATGTGCCTAAAATTAGGCACTTGCTGAAATACTTTACAGCATTTGTGATGGTACCCAGGGATATGCTCTCTTTTTTAGGACTCTAATCCCATTGCCCTTAATCTCTGTTCAGTCGGGCAACATTTAATACAAGTGGCAGTTTTGCTTAAGTGAAGCCCATAATAGCCCTTAATGACATAGCCTTTAGTGATGACCCTGTTTTCTGGGCACTTATGTGCTACTGCTATCTGCCTCTCATTCAGTTGTGTGGTCTGTAATCTGCCTGAGTTGGCAGGCACTACCTCATACAACTCTGTTAAACTGGTACATTTGCCCTAAAAGCTCAGGAACCACTGGTTTAATTTAAACCATTCTTGATCAGAAGGAGATACAGCAAGAGAGCACTGCATTACTGAGCGACTGCAAACTATTTACAGTCATTGGTGTCTGGCCCCAGTCATATTGCTGCTGCCAAAGGCTTTTACGTTAATGCAAAAAGAAGGGAACTAATGCAGTGAATGTAAAGGGGGGGAGAGAGGTAGAAGAAATTCTTTCCCCATAAAAATTAAGCTAATTTCTAAAATGTCGACAGAGATGTTTGAATATTATCGTTCTAGCATCGTAGAAAATTCACCCCCAAGATAGCATGTAATTTACTTACTTACAATTTTGCTAATTGGAACAGACTTCCTTTGTGAGAGATGTGTCTTGTTTTGAGATGAGGCCCACTGGGACACCAGTCCTACAATTCTTACTCCAAAAATACTTCAGTACAATATAGTGTAGGACACACTATCTAAAATAAAAAATGATCACATTGGGCAGTCACATCCTCACTTGATTTTCTACTGTGAGAATTCTTAAGGGGTTAAAAATTTCAGTAAAATTAAACCTGAGTACCTGTTTCAAGGGAGCAGGTGGTTTATTACAGCTGTTTGGAGCTGCCACCTCCACCTCCAATTCCAGATTTTCATGTTCAATTTTAGCTGTTTTTTTAAAAGTGATGGACTAGTTTGATCATTTGTGGTTTTGTTGGGGTGAGCGCATAAATATGCTGGTACTAAATTATGAACATGTTTGTGCATATTTCAGCCACTTGCCCATAATTTATACTAACTTTAGGTCTTTTTAAGGGATTTAATTAAAAAAAAACAACTTTTTAAACTAAACAGGTATAAATGGGGAACTCTTTTAAAAAGAAAAAACTCAGCTGGATTTGGTTTGTAAAGAGTCCAGTGAGCTCTGAATTTTACAGACTTGAACACTTTCTCTTCTTTCTAAATTTGTGTCCTAGCACTGGTTCAAGAATTACACTTATTCCAAAATGGAACTCTACAAACTACTAACTGAAACCTTGATGGGTTCTGAAGTATACAAAGTAGTTCAGCACTGTTTTTTTGTTGTTGTTTTTTTTTTGGGGGGGGTTGTTTTTATTAATTTTACTTTTTGGTTTGTTGACTTGGTATACAACTTTGCCTGTTCTGAAGATGATATTTTAAGAGCTTTTAGTTCTTAGTCCAACCAGCAGAGCTAGTTACTGAGCTGCAGTAAACCATAAATAATTCCCTCTTGTGTATTTTAATTATGATATTAATCCTAACATTTTCTGTATCAGTCTCTGAGAAGGGGTTACATGTGCATGTGTCTGTTCAATAGACCCTTATTAACTGATTTTTTTATTTCCAGCTGACTGAGTTGAACACATTCTTTTTGAAACATATCTTTGTATTCCAAGCAAGTCACCCTTTAAGCTGGGGTAGAATTCTCTTCATTGGAATTATCACAGCACCCACTGTAAGGTAACTTATTTTATTTTTTTCTAATTGTACAGTAGTTGTGATCCTTAGGAACACAAGAAAAGGTGTGCAGGCTTTATAAATACAGTATGTGAAAAGAAATAATGAATTTAAGTCTCCAAAAAGGGAAAAATTATCATTATTTTTCAGTACTAGGTATAAGACTAAGGATAAAATTCAGCAGTCTGGGTGTATGCTACTAATGGTGAGACTTGTGTGAAAATCTGCATTTGATAAGAATCCATCATTCTCTCTTCTGATTGCACAGCAGTTGCCTGTGTTGTGTGGATTAACTCCATATACAGCCATCCATAATTTCATGTAAGGTTCTTTTGTTGACAAGAGCCATATGATCATGACAGCATGCAGGTTAGGGAATTTTACACCTGTGGGTCTTTCCATGATACCTGCCTCTAGCTACTTATTTATGCTTGAGTATAGAATATACCACAATGTGTTTATAAGGAAAGGTGATAGTTTCTTGTTTTGAATAATTAGTGAAGCTACAAAATATGAACCATGATTGGGATTTGAGAACTAATCAATCCGTAGTCACCTCACAAAATTATTTCATGAAGTAATTTTGTGTAGCAACCAGCTTCTGTTTACATCCAAATTGAAAAGTCGAGATTCCAGCTAATGAAGCATATATTGTACTTGAGGTTGTTTTTGGGTGGGGTTCTGGTAAATATATATTTTAATATGTATGTGCAAATTGTTTGCATAGGAACTGTAACTTTTCAATATTGTGTGTTCTGTCTCTCTTAGGTACTTATATGGACCCCATTACCATAGTATCTGAGCGCCTAACGGTCTTTAGTGTATTTATCCTCATAACAGTCTTGTGAGTAGGGAAGTGCTATTATCCTCCTTTTACTGATGGGGAACAGAAGCACAGAGAAACAAAGGGTATGTCTACACTGCCCAAAAAAAAAAAAAAAAAGCCCATGGCATCGAGTCTCAGAGCCCAGGTCAACTGACTTGGTCTTGTGGGGCTCCTGCAAGTGGGTTAAAAATAGCAGTGTAGACGTTCCTGCTTGGGCTGGAGCATACGATAAGTGACTTGCCCAGAGTCACACAGGAAGCCTGTAGCAAAGCAGGGAATTGAATCTAGGTCTCCAGAGTCGCAGCTTAGCACCCCGAACCACTGGACCATTCTTCCCCGTTATGCTTCCTCTGTTTAAATTCTTCACCCTGACGTTACAGCAACGTAAGACTTTTGAATTTAATTTCCTCTGTATTTGTGAAAGGATAAAAAGAAGACAATTCTGCTATCATGTGTCCCACTATGCTGGCAAATGGCATTTTTCCTAATAATCATATCACAAGTATTGCTCTACCTTCCATTCACATTAATTAGCCGTTAATCTGTTACCCTCAAAATACAATCACTGTCACAAGTAGTATTCTTTATTGGCAGTCTCTGTAGAAAAACCATGAATTGAACGGCTTGGAAACTGAATTATCCCCCACCCCTAGCAGTGATCTCTCCAGGTCAATGCTGATACAGGTTGGCAGATTATGAAAAACCTTGCATTGTGCTGCTGCCTGTGCTGTGTGTGTTCTGTGAATGGAGGATAACAGTCACCAGAGCTGTCAGTATAATCATGTAAACTCTGTTCCATTCCCACTTAGACGCAGTGTCAGAATGGGAGCCTTTCAGAGTAATGTCAAAACAGGAAAGAGGCATATTTTAAATGATGAATCTAATTTTTAAACAGATCCTTGGTTTCTTTAGACTGTTTTTTCCCCAAGACTAACCCTCTACTGACACACTTTACCTCCCAAGCCGTACATGTGCACTCAGGAACTAGAATAACTTAAAATGAAAAGTAACTTCAAAGTTTAGAGCATAGATAATTTTTTTAATCAAATTTGCTCTTCCAAGACTTGTTAGCCTCTGGTTGATTTTTTTTTTTTCCCCCCCATCTGATGATTCGTCCTACTAAAACTGAAGCCATCTAGTAGGCTTTCATCATAATTTAACTTAACGCATGATATAAGCACTAAGTGCTCCACTTTTGATATAGGGAATATTAATGTTAATCATTTTTAAAAAATGTAAATGTATTTCAGAAGCTTTGTGCTTCATTAAAGAATTTTCATTTGTTGTTTTTGTTTCCAGGCAATATTACGCCTACCTCACAGACACACAGTGCAAAAGGGTAGGAACTCAGTGCTGGGTGTTCGGGTAAGTGTTCTTGACTGTTGGAATTTTTACAAACACGAGGCTGTGTTCTGTTTTTGTTGTTTTAAGTGTTGGCAGTGCGCTCAGTGTGGTGCCAGGTCTGATATGAAGCCAGTCCTTGCCCCAAATTGTTTTCAATCTAAAAGACAGGCACAGAAAAGGTTCCTTGGGAGAAGCCTATGGGAGAAGAAAATCTTAGATTTGTGGGGTGGAAAGGATGGAGAAGGGAAGGGAGAGTTATAGGTGCAGCTGGTTAAAGAAAGAAATATTAGTTAGGGCATCTGCATTCTGTTCCCCTCTTAGTTGGTGGTGCATTTGGTGGCTTAGCAAATAGCTTACCTCTGATGCATCCATTTTAACTGTGCAGATTGCTTGCCTAGCAGGGATATTGTGAAGCATAATTAAGTAGGGCTAAATTCTGCCTTCAGGTATGAGGGCGCAACGCCTTCTGTTTTCAGTGATTATTGGCTTTACGAGAGTTGAATTTTAGGCTCTTAATACATAATAACTTTTCATTGTAGTAGCACCTAGGAGCCCAGGTCATGGACCAGGATCCCATGCTGGGCACTATACAAATTTTTATTAAGCACACTTTGTAAATTATTTCACCATTGTCCGCAGATAGATGGCATATAGCAGATTTTATTTTTAGATCAATATAAAAATCCAGTCACGCTCATTTGTATTAGTCTTCATTTATTAGTTACTTGGCTTCTGGAACAGTGGCTTAATAAAATTTTAAATTACAAAATCCTCTTCATATCATAGAAGTTAGAGATGGTACAGACCTTTTTGCTAACCAGAACTTCCAATCTGGGCTAGTGGACTCCCCCCGCTGGATTATAGAGCTATCCACTAAAAATGTTCTTTGACACTGCAGGAAGCCTTCTTTTGGATCACAAGGGAACTCTCTAGTAAAGTGCTTCAACAGATGCTAAAAAATAACAGTACTGATCCTGTTTTCAACACCAAGAGCCACATTAGTCCAGGCCCTGTGCAAAGATTTTAGTGTTTCTACTTGCATCCACTTCCTAATTCGCTTGCAGTGACTGCCACTAATGAGAGAATGTGACAGAGCAGATATAAGTGAATGTCTAAAAGAGGCCAAGAGATTGGATTAAATGGGGGAGAAATTTATTCTATGTCTTCCTTACATATGCACATTGCTAATCAGCAGGTGCTTTTATCTAAATACGACTTTGTGAATTGGGACACAATGTCCAGATTTATAGACGAGTTGCCTGAGGATGCTGTGGAAGAGTTTAAGGCTTTTCTGGCAGAGAGCCCACTAGTGTCTAAGACATCACTGCAATCAGCACTCGGTATGGCGGACACCTCATATAGGATTATGGCTTCAACTGTAACAATGAGGAGAGCTTCTTGGCTACAGACTTGGCTATGTCTTTGTTTTCTAAAAAGACTGATGAGACATTACATTCTTTTAAGGACTCCAGGGCCACTTTATGATCCTTTGGGGTTTATACCTCAACAGTTAAGACATCATTATGGGGATCTACAACAACAACAATTCCAATAGTACTCCCAACAGTATTTCAGGCAGCCTGCTTATTCTGCAAGACAACAGGACTTCTCCAAGAGGAGACACACATGTTGCACAGGAGAAGGCCCTCTTTTTTCCATCTTCAGCTAGCCAGCCCATAGTCCATCAACTAATGGCAAGCAGCCAATTTGACCCTCCCTTCAAGGGCAACAAACCAGTCACCGGTCAAGGCTATTTCCCCTCCATTTGGGGACATGTTGTCCCACTTCCATAGAGCTTGGGATTCAATAACCTCAGACAAGTGGATCCTAAGTCTATCTACAGAGGAGGGCAACTCATCTCTTCCCATACCTAGATGATTGGTTAGTGAGGGGCAGATCTGAAGAATCAGTCCTCAATTACACTCGATCTCTTTGATTGACTAGCATTGATTTTGAACAAAACAAAATCAGAAGACTGTCAAAAAAAAAAGTCAAAGCAAAACAGAAAATCAAGTTAATTATTGCCATCCTAGGCTCTGAGTTCAAGGACCTATCTCCCGCATGAGCGATTCTAGGCAATATGATGCCTGTGTCAGGACTTCCAATCTCAGTCTTCAACCACAGTCCATGTATATCTGAAGTTACTAGGCCATATGCATTTACCTAGTCCAGAATGCAAGATTGCATCTTGTTCTCTTCAATCATGGTTGAAGTTGGTCTATCACTCAAGTTGTCAGTCATTGGACGGGCTTGTCCAAATGCCTGGACTCTCTACAGTGTTGGACAGAATAGATCAATAATATGCTAGGGTATACCCTTTGCTTGTTCTCCACTGACCAGGGCTGTAGTCACTTATGCCTCCATAATAGGTTGGAGAGCACATCTAGGAATATTGATAATTCAGGGTTTGTGGTCGGAACAGGAAGCATCCTTTCATATCAACGTCCTGGAGTTTCGAGCCATTTACGGTGCGTGTCGATCCTTTTGGTATCAGATCAAGGCAGTGGTTCATATAGTTACAACAATGTAACAAGCAGGGAGGAGCCCACTCCAACCAACTTTGTCAGGAAGCAATAAAGTTTTGGCACTTTTGCATCAAGGAAGACATACCCACAGCTGCACAGTTACCAGGTGCCCAGAACTGGCTGGCTGATCAACTCAGCTGGAGTTTCTTCCAAAGTCATGAGTGGCTCTGAAGGACAGTATGTTGAGGTCCATTTCCAAAGACTGGGGCATTCCGATGATCGACTTGTTTGCAACGAAAGACAACAAAAAATGTAGTTGATATTTTGCTTGCACATGGGTCTCAGTTTGGGCTCGTTAACTGACACCTTCTATTTGAATTGGAGATCGACCCTCATTGCACCAGCTTGGCCAAGACAACGTTGGTTTTCCGACCTTCACAGTCCATCTATTTGACCTCCTAGCTCTCTTCCCCTCATTCCTGACCTGTCAGTGCAATGCCACAGCCAGGTCTGGCATCCAGCAGTCTGCATCTAATGGTGTGGATGCTGCATGGTTAGACTAGAAAGAAGAATAATGCTTGCAAGCAGTGCAGCGAGTTCTATTTAATAGTAGAAAACTTTGTACTAGATATATCTGTTTGGCGAGGTGGAAGCATTTTTTGGTTTGGTCTTTGACTCAGGGAATTCAGCCAATGCTAGCATGTATTCAAGACATTTTGGATTACCTGTTGCATCTTAAGTCCTCAGGTCTCTCTCAGCTCATTGAGGGTCTACCTGGTGCGATCTCAGCACACTGCCATTAGGGTCCTCTATTTGAGGTCCTAGCCACTTGCTCTCTGTCTTTTCTTTGCCAAAAGACAGGTTTTTTTATTGTCCTAACTTCTGTGAGATTTAGTGAGCTTGTAGGCCTTAATGGTGGACTCTCCCTGTATTCAGTTTTTCAAAAACAAGGTGGCCTTGAGGCCACACCTTAAGTTCTTGTCTAAAGTGGGGCATCTAGATCAGAACCAAACTTTGGAAGAGCATTTCTGCTGTCATTATTTAAGCAGATTCTGAGCCCCACCTCCATCGTTTTCTGCTTATGAGTCACCTGAGTAGAATACACCTTTTCAAACAGTTGAAGAAGAAAAAAAGTCACCTACCTCTTCTTCAATTGTTGTTCTTCTAGATGTGGGTGCAGATGTGTATTCCACAACCCAGCCTCTGTCCCCGCTGCACTGAAGTCTCAACTATTGATGTTCAGTGCGACGGAGGGGGGTCGAGGCAGCACTGCCTTTAAATAGCTATGAGAGAGGCTATGGGGCCAGAGGGCACAAACACCACCCCAATGGGCAATGTAAAGCAAAATTCTCTGATTTCAGTGCAGTGGGCACATGCACACCAAGTGGAATATATGTCTGTACCCACGTTTTGCAGAACGACAGTAGGTAGGTAACTGTTTTATTCCCATTGATCTTGGAGTAGTAGGGCAACCACCTTTAGTAGTAAAATTTCCTTATTTTTTGATTTACTGTTTCCTCACTTGTATACGCCACTTCTTTAGACAATCCAGTTATCCCAAATGTTCTTTTCTACAATAGTTGAAGTTTAACATGTTAAAAGTAATACAAGTGATGGCAATGAAAGACGTTAAGTAGAAAAAACATTTTTTTTTTAAAGTTATATCTCTTTAGAGTCTTATCCTGCTTTTTTCTTTCTTTCTTTCTTATTTTCATTTTTGAGATATGGAAAGGATTGTTTTAAAATGGACAGTTCTGGAAAGCAAAATGTCTGTCACTGCCTGGGTAAGATCCATATTGTAGGAGTCTGGCCTCTGACAATGTAGCAGCACAGCTGGCAAAAATCATAGAAACCTGTCCTCTAAAGCTGGGAGAGGATTACAATCTGCAGAAAGCCTTTAGGGACTTGCTGTTTTCTCAGTCGATCATAGAAACATTATAGAAGGTGAAGGGAACAAATCTGTCTTAAAACATTTGTTCTTTTTTTGAAAGGAACATTCTGTCCTCTTGAAGTTGCAGACATCAGTGCTGTTCATGTAAGCAAGGCTTGCTCGTGTATATATTGTCCCATCAGGGCTGATACATGCTGAGGTATGCTTTTACTCCTGCTTCTTGCTTTTGGCAAATATAGCCAACCAAGGTGAATCAGTTGGCACTGAGGTTTTAGGGGACATCCATTTCACGCCCATTTGCTGAATCTCAAGAGATTCCATTATAACAACCAGTGAACATTCAGATTCAGTTGTCTACTTTTGGAATGGCATACAGGCTGATGTGCTGTGTAGCCAATTCATTTATGGAGCTGGCAGTTAGCAAGATTAATGGTATTTTTTAGGGCTGTCAAGCAATTAGATAGATCGCACTGTTAAACAATAATAGAATACAATTTATTTAAATATTTTTGGATGTTTTCTACATTTTAAAATATATTGATTTCAATTACAACACAGAATACAAAGTGTACAGTGCTCACTTTATATTTATTTTTGATTACAAATATTTGCACTGTAAAAAACAAAATAAATAGTATATTTCAATTCACCTAATACAAGAACTTTATAATGAAAGTTGAACTTACAAATGTAGAATTATGTACAAAAAAAACTGCGTTCAAAATAAAACAATGGAAAACGAACCTACAAGTTCACTCAGTCCAACTTCAGTCAATTGCTCAGACAAACAAGTTTGGTTATAATTTGCAGGAGATAATGCTGCCCACATCTTGTTTACAATGTCACCTGAAAGTGAGAACAGGCATTCGTATGGCACAGCTGTAGCCGGCATCGCAAGATATTTACGTGCCAGATGCGCTAAATGTTCCTATGTTCCTTCATGCTTCAACCACCATTCCAGAGGACATGCGTCCATGCTGCTGACAGGTTCTGCTCGATAACGATCTAAAACAGAGTGGACTGTCGCATGTTCATTTTCATCATCTGAGTCAGATGCCACCAGCAGAAGGTTGATTTTCTTTTTTGGTGGTTTGGGTTCTGTAGTTTCCGCATTAGAGTATTGCTCGTTTAAGACATCTGAAAGCATTCTCCCCACCTTGTCCCTCTCAGATTTTGGAAGGCACTTCAGATTCTTAAACCGTGGGTCGAGTGCTGTAGCTATCCTTAGAAATCTCACATTGGTATGTTCTTTGCGTTTTGTCAAATCTGCTGTGAAAGTGTTCTTAAAATGAATTTGTGCTGGGTCATCATCCGAGACTGCTATAACGCGAAATATATGGCAGAATGCTAGTAAAATAGAACAGGAGACATACAAGTCTCCCCCATGGAGTTCAGTCACAAATTTAATTAATGCATTATTTTTTTAACGAGCATCATCAGCATGGAAGCATGTCCTCTGGAATGGTGGCCAAAGCATGAAGGGGCATATGAATGTTTGTCATGTCTGGCATGTAAATACCTTGCAATGCCGGCTTCAAAAGTGCCATGCGAACGCCTGTTCTCACTTTCAGGTGACGTAAATAAGAAGCAGTCAGCAGTATCTCCTGTAAATGTAAACAAACTTGTTTGTCTTAGCAATTGGCTGAACAAGAAGTAGGACTGAGTAGACTTGTAGGCTCTAAAGTTTTACATTGTTTTGTTTTTGAGTGCTATTATGTAACAAAAAAAATCTACATTTGTAAGTTACATTTTCACAATAAAGAGATTGCACTACAGTACTTGTATGAGGTGAACTGAAAAATACTATTTCTTTGGTTTATCATTTTTACAGTGCAAATATTTGTAACCAAAAATAATAATATAAAGTGAGCACTTTACACTTTGTATTCTGTGTTGTAATAGAAATCAATATATATGAAAATGTAGAAAAACATCCAAAAATATTTAATAAATTTCAATAGATATTCTATTAATAGTGTGATTAATTGCAATTAATTTTTTTAATAGCAGTTAATTTTTTTGAGTTAATTGCGTGAGTTAACGGCGATTAATCGACAGCCCTAGTATTTTTATGTAGCATGACATCAGCTTAATCTCTAGAAGACCAAATATAGATCTGACTGTGGAAGGTAATGAGTGCCAGGATGTATAGATCCAACATAATAGTAAGCAGCAGAGTAGAAAGTGTTACAGTTTCTAGAGTACTGGTTTGGAATGGAATTTCCAGACAGTAATTTATAATCCTGTATCAAACTCTGAAACTTCAGAAGATTCCCCAAATGAGTGTCACTTCCTATTTATTTGAGCACTACATTGTTTAGCACAGTACAAAACTTTGGAAGAAATGATCAAAGAAAATCAAAATACAGTATACAGCATATTTCACACTGCAATTTAAGATATTCTAGAGCAGGGGTCCTCAATCTTTTTCTTTCTGAGGCCTTCCCAACATGCTATTAAAAAATCCATGGCCCACCTGTGCCACAACTGTTTTTCTGCATATCCAGTAGATTAAAAGCCAGGGCCGACGTTTGGGGGTAGCACACAGGGCAGTTGCCCGGGGCCCCGTGCCTCAGGCTTCAGCTTCAGCCAAGGGTGGTGGGGCTCAGGCTTCGACTTTCTGCCCTTGGTCCCAGCGAGTCTAGTGCTGGTCCCTCTATGGTTTATTTTGGTGGACCCCCTGAAATCTTTCGTGGCCCCTGCAGGGGGGCTCCAGACTCCTGGTCAAGAGCCACTGTTCTAGAGAGCTGAATAAGTCACACACTCATCTGTCAGTCCCTTTGAACTTGGGTACTTTTGCTTACTAAAACACCATTTTGTTCTAGGCTTTTATGTTCCTTAATTTTGTGCAGTGCTTAGGTACCACATTTAATATTGCGGCCAACTCTTGTGATTTTATCAGAAGTCATAAAGTATTTGGTGTTTCTCTGATGGCCTCAGCTCCTAGAATCATGTGACTAAATAAGAATCTTAGTTTTCATTTAAAAGGAAGTTTATAACTCTCATGAATGTGGAACAAAGCTGGAAAATGTGAACCCTAAAGGCTCAATCACAGGAAAGTAAATAAAAAAAAACTAAAAGCTGTTTGGTTTCTTTTAATCTTATTTATATAAAAATTGGTATGCTTGTGGTTGGCAATCCTGTAAATTATATAAAATCATAATATAGCTAGGTCTTTGGGGGTGGTTCAGACTTTCAATTGTATGTGGATATTTTATATAACAAGTGCTAGTAAAATAAAGATGTTAAACAAGAATCTGAACAAATGAACATCCCTTTTAAGCAATGAATTTCTAGCACCTGAAAGTTGGTGAGAGCATTAAGTGAAAGTCTTCACTGAAGAGCTATTACGTGTTCAATGAAAGAACCTTTTTATTATATTCATATATCTTCTTAAGGGTGCTTAAGAGCAGTGCAGGCTTTAATTTAGGTTCTGAGGTTTTGGCTGCAGGTTTGAGGGATATAGCTTCTTGATGCTAAATGTACAAGTTCAAGTTTTCTTTTTCTTGAGTGGGTCCTACATGTGAACAAATGTGGCCAAACAAGATAGGAAGATAAAAGGCAACTTTTAGCTATATGTCATTGATTCTTATAAGATAGACTGACTTTCTTCTGTGCAGAGAAAGCTGTTTAATCTTTCACAAGATGGATTAGGTTTCTCTTCTTAAAGAATGGATCAAGAAGTGGCATGAATGTGCACACACTAATCAGTGTACTTGTACACTTCAGACCAAAGGGAAAGGTGCCAAGAAACTCCTTACTGTTATGGAGTAGTTGGTAATGTTGTGCCTCTTGGAGATTGAATGTGAACAGTAGTCTGCTTGGCATCACTATTTCATTTAGTGAAGTGGAAGAATTTAGCAGGATATAGTCCATTAGAGCAATACTTTATTAAAGGAATCAAAGTATTTGGACCAGTAAGGACTTGAATAATTGCTTTTAGGTAGAGACCAGGGGTGAAATTCTGGTCCCACTGAAGTGGAGGAGAGTTTACCAGTGACTTCAAGAGAGCCACAATTTAACTTCTGGTCCTTCTTAAATGTCTAATAGTTTCTTTTGTCCACAAAATTGATTTACCTGATGCAGACGGGGGTCTGGTTTTTGTTCTCTTTGGTCATTTGATTTTTTTTTTTTAATTATTTTGAAGGGGAGTTGCCTTTAAAATTTAGTTTCAACTGCTGCTAGAACAGTTTCTGCATGCTTCTTATAGGAAAATGTCTCGTGTTTTTATGTACTACTGACAAAAGATGAAAAAGTAAGAAGTACAGTATCCTATTTGCTATCCTTTCTCTATGTAGTTTTACTGTATCTTTTAATTAAGTAAATGTCTGTTTACATTCTTGATGTAAAACCTCTCCATCTCCATGGCCTGTTGGAGATTTGAAGCTTTATGCGACCAGTGCAGACATTCCCCTATCAGAGGGAGAAAACCAAACGTGCTCAGTAGCGGCCCTTCTCGCCAACTGAGGAGTGGTATTGGTGAATTCCTTTCATTGTTCTTTCTTGGGAGAAGAGTGAACACAGTGTCTGTTATAGACAGAATAGTCTTTGTACATGAATCCAAAAATGCACCCTACAGTTCATAGTTTGCTAGACTGTTCATTATCGCCTCAAAACCTGTGTTAACACACTTCAGTACAGTTGGGTTATCTAGCTCAGCATGGAAAGTCTAGTTCTTTCATTACCATTTTAGGGCAGATTATGAAATTACAAGAAGGTAATGTTGCCTTGACAGAATTATGAAGACAAGTTGGGTAATTTCAGCTGGTATTGAATGCAGCTCCTCACCTATTTACCAGTACTTCCTGCAGGAAGCACATTACACCTGCGCTGCAGAGATTCTACTGGCTTCCATTTCATGCAAGTCAGGGTGTTGGCATTGAGCTATAAAGCTCTCTTTATTGTTTGTATTCTGTGTATCTCAGAAAGATCCTCTCTTGGTTTTTAACCCAGAGGTTGTGATGACATGCTCAAGATTATAAGCTCTAGAAATATCATTTGGGGGCTGGAAAGATGAAGTTCACAGTGGAAATTCCCCAGACTCTTTTGGTCTGATACAGGTTTTGACCTTTACAGCATATTGCAAACCCTGTTCCTTTATTCTACGCTTTTTTCAGGGCTGAGTAAGGATGAGTAGATTCAGATTAGGTGAAACTTGACTTTTGCTTTGTATGGGGTTTTTAAAGACTGCATTCTGTGTGCATCTGGAGTGTCAGGTTAGGTATGTTTTATAAATCAAAATATATAAAGAAGCTGTGTGCATGGAAGGGAATTTAATAGTCTGTCATTGATATCTGGTTTGTAAAAAGATAATAGGGTGACTGACAATCAGTAAGAAAACATGTTTTAAAGAAAATTTAAATTGAAGTTTCCTAGGTAAGAAGAGAGCTGTCTAATAAATAAATAAATTACTATGGAAGTGTTTAGACTGTCGTCAGATAATACAAATCATTAAAAAAATGTATTGCCAAAAAGGGACATATTTTAGGAAGTTTGTGCTTTTGTGCTTATAAATCTGAACATTCGGAATTAGGAGGAGCAGAACCGGTCTCTTTACCACTAACTGAATTTAACAGCCTCGTCTCTCCTTGAATAAGTTTCATAACAAATTTTTAAAAAAAACTTCCAATCACCTTGGGCAGTCAGAAAAAAATCATCCTTAAAATAGAAAAAAAAATGTAAATGATCATTTGAAAGTATGTAGAAATTTCACTAAAATAAGGGGGATAATGCAGATAACATTTAAACAAAACCGGAGTGAAGTTCAGGAAGAACAGAATCTGAAAGGGAATCTTCAGAAGTTCTGTTTTCGTACTGTATAGTTTTTTATCACGTTCATCGCCCTACTTAGCCCAATCAAATTATTTTTCTCAATTGAATTGCTTAAAAGTGGCTGTATGTCATAAAAATGAAAAATGTGTGTTTCTCTCCCTGATCAACTACAGAAAATTTTGACAAGAAAAAGAACTATTACCCTTCTGCCTGAAGAGAAAATATCCTGATTGACAAGTCAAAGATTTACTGTGCATCTGAATAGACTTTGCAATATTGTATATTTTGTCATAATTTTAAGGTGTCTTTATGACTCCAGATTACCTTAATGCTCCTTTTCTTATTGGTTACCTTCCAATTTGTGCTTAATACGGGTTTTCGAAAGATGGGATGAGTCAGATGGAGGGGCCCATGTGTTATTTAAAATGCGTTCTGAAAAACTTCAGAACACAGAATAGCGTTTCAAACTTCTAACCCAATTCTTTCTAATGCAAAAAGGGTATCTGCAAATGCCTATCGCTATGGAATGTAAGTGCTTCATGTGCACCAAGTCCTTCAACTTTTTCTGGTAGCTCTGATGTTCTCACAATTATTCTTCATAGAGTTCTATTTAACAATGAATTGATAAGGACTCCACTAACGGACTTCATACTTCGCTCTGATCATGCATCCAGTCTCTTGTGAAATCTTCAACATTATCCACCCTCTTTTCTAAAGCATCAGTTTTAGATGAGTGAGGGTGATTCAAGGTCATGATTACAGAAAGTTTTGCATTAAGCAGGGTGTTCGATATCCTCCTCAGGGAGGTTTGAAGAGGGGATAGATATGCTTTTTCTCCTGAGCAAACAGCATCTCAAATAGCTGCAACCAATGGAGATTGAGGTAGATGACCAGAACTAAGAGTCCTTCCTTTTTCATATCCTCTGCTTTAGGAATCTCCGCTGTATGAGAACCTGAGACTCCTTTAGACTCCTTCTCATCTCTGTTGGTTTCTTTAGGAAGACCAGTAAACCAGTAGTTGCTTAGGCATTTATAAATTCTCCTCCCTCCCTCCTCCCTTCATGCACACACTCGTACTGTTGTGACATCATTCAAAAACTCCCCTCACCCCCAACCAACACCTCACCGATATTCTGATAACATCTCTATGTAATCTTTCCAGTCCTTAGTGAGCATACTGTTATTGTAAGCCAATCAGTCTCATTTAATTTTTCATAGTTCTTTCTGGACACACTTCTGAGGAGAAAACTTATTTTTATTATTCTGAGAGAACCTCAGTTTCAACAAGTTAATAAGAAATTCTAAGGTACCAGTGCCTATCCAGCTGTCTCATGAGCTATAAATTGTAGATACCCCTTATGGTAGTTTCTCACCAAGTTCCCATGAGCTTTTGAAGATTTAATTATAAACTGACTAAAATCGATGTCTTTGATAACTGGTGACCTATTTTAAATTGACAGCCTTTGTGAAGAATATTTTTTTGGTATAAGAATGGCATTTGAAAAAGCCCTTGTTTCTGCAGCCTTTTAAAAGGATGTTTAATAATGTCTGATGCAATCAGTACTTGACCCTTTGTCTTATAGCAAAGTATTTGGGTTTATTGCTATGCCTAAATTGGATTTGTGTTTATGAATGTACAATGTTCAGTATCACTTGGATCAAACAATATTTTACATGTGTAATCAGCTGCAAATTATATATAAAGATTTTTATAGGAGTCATCAAAAGAATAATTGCACTCCAAGATGCAAAATTAAATGTTGCATTGTTGTCCTACAATTTTCATATTCACCCACATGGTATCTTCCAGTAAAGAACAAACCAGAAAAACCTACCCTTTTTGAAGCTGTGTTTTCTGTCTGCAAATTTACTTTGTTTGCTGCTGTCTGAGCTGCCCTGTCTTCTCTCACCTATGGCCTGATCCATGAATTAGTCATGTACGTCAGTGATATTGTGTCACCTGCTACTTAGCAAGTATGGAAGCTTTGTTTCCTGGGATGTTGTCAGATATGTCAGTTGTACCATAAATGTAGGAGCCAATCTCTTAATTTTATAAATTTGAAGGTTGTTTCTTTGTGTTTTCAAACTTACAGGACCAGATCATGTGGTATAAATGAGTGCAGCTCTCTTGACGGCAGTGGAACTGCACTGATTTACTGAGGATCTGGACCTTCATTTTTAATGTCTTTCATGTACACTTGGGACCAAAATTCTGGAATCTCTCCTTCTCCCAGGAAGGCATAATCTCAGCTTTGTGTGACCACTTCTCGTGTATCAGTGCATATTAGCTAGGAGAGGGAACTGGCTGTCTGATAATAGGCAAGTCTACCCCTTCTTCTTGCTACCCTCCTTCTACTCTTCCCATCTTACCGCTGGGTGGAGAATTTGAGGGAGGCACCAGAACCTTCACGTGTCTATCAAACCTAACTACTGGCGCAGCAGCCTGGGGATTTACCCAGAGTGAATGGTGGCTCAGAGGATTGGGAATGGCTTTTCACCTCTGGCTCCCCTGCTGAAACCATTCTAGGGTGGTAAAGTAACTACCATCTACCATCTAATGGCTGTTTGGCCTGCATGAAATGAGTTGGTGGTTCAGTCCAGCGTGAAGTAGACTGGTGTCCACAGTACAGTTGCCTCATTGTTGACTGTCTCAACAGAGAACCTGTGGGTTGAGTGGACATAGAAATGGAATGATCATCTTATCCCTCCAGGTGAAGACGGAGGCGCATTAGCAGACAGTGTGGGGAAGCTTTCACTGTCATTGAACCCTTTGTGCCCATATCATGGATAAGCAGAGAATTTCAACCCTGAGGGCTGTCAGCCTAGCATTCTTCATGTTCTCTACACTAACACTGCTGCAAAAGAATGGCGTACTCATCAGAAATCTGGTTAAAGCTACTGCTTATTTAGAGCAGACAGAGTCCAGACTCTTTACCTCATCAGTGTTTATAACCTCACCTTTTTTCTTTCTCTACCCACAGAGTCATTGGTTTCCTTGAAGCTTTTGTGTGCATAAAGTTTGGTCAAGAGCTCTTCTCCAAAACACAAATATTGTATGTTGTGTTTTGGCTTCTTTGTGTGGTAAGTGAGACTTCTCGCTCATGAAACACAGTGCCCAGCAATGCCTTGAGGCCTCGATCCTGCAAACCTTATGTACCTGAGTAGTGTGTACATATACAAGAACTCCTGCTGAATTCAGTAAGTAAGGACTTCTTAACCCAGTAAGAGTTGCAGATGTGAGCCCTAATACTCTGAAAATTGTTAATGGTACAATGAATTTGTAAATACTCTTTCTTTAATAAACAAATTGGATTTACTAATATTCTCAGAAACAAAGGGTCAAACTCTCTCAAATGGAGTAGCTGCATTGACTCAGTGCAATTAAACCAGTAGAAATCTTGTCCCAAAGTTCTGTAAACATTTTTGTTGTTTTTTCCACCCTTTTGTAGGCTGTTACGACTTTCCTGTGTTTATATGGAATGGTTTGGTATGCGGAGTACTCTGGCCACCGAGAAAAGGTACTTTGGTGGGGACTCAATTTTTATTTTAAGCCAAAATTAAGCTGCAACACAGCCACATTGTTATACATTCTTGTAAAGAGAATTCTGACATAGGAATCAAGGGTGTGATCCAGAGTCCTTTGAAGTGAGTTGGAAACGCTTCCATTGAAGTCAGTTGGCTTTGGAGTGGGCCCAAAGTGTGTTGTTGTCTTCAAGGAGCACTGTAATCCTAGCTGTACGAAATAGGGCTAACACTTTATCAAAGACTGGAATAATAAATAACTAATGTCTCCACTGTCTATGTGAAAAGACAAGAAGAATATGAAAAATATTGAGAAAAGCTTTGTTAAAAGACAGACCACCTCGGAGCTGTTGCTTTATTGCCATTTTACGGTCCTGTTGTTGTATCAGCTATTTGTGCTTGATAATGAGATGGGGAAAGACCTTTACTTCCATTAGCATTTTTGTCAGAATTCTTGCTGCAGCTTTAATGCTACAAGTCCTAACCAAAAATGTAGTGGAAAGGAGAAGTGGAGATTGACTCAGCCTCCAAATGACGTGTGTCCTCCTTGTCTTTACAGACCTTGTCAGAAAGCGAGGACAGCCCATACAGCCCAGATGCCTCATGGCTTCATTCTAAATTCACTAAAGGTACTGCTGCTTTGCATGCACGTTCTGAGTGTCGTATCAGTGGGAATACAGCTCAGTCCTAACAAATGTATTTTGAGAAACCTACAGTAGAGGTTATTTGATCTACTTTCTGACCCACGCAATTCAAGTGCATCTAGAAATAAGCTGCAAAGCCACTTTTATTTTTCCCCACTGATTTCCTTTCCATTCATTAGAATGTGATTTAATTTTTAATGGAACAAATGGCTCCTCCGCCTGTTACTGTTCCATTCCTTTCTGTTCCAATGTTTGAGATTGGAGAATTTCACAACTTGGTTGGGCAGGTTTTCTCGCTGAACATCCCTGTATGGCTTCAAGTGAACAATGTGAGATGTGCTTTTATGCCTGCTTGTTAGTGAGCAGGCAGGAATGTGCCCAGGAGCTTATGTTCCTACTGACACTTACTAATGGCTTGACTACATGAACATTTAGTTCATGGCAAGTTGGGGTGCCAATCTACCCTGCACTAGCCTGCCACAGACTAGCTGTCCATGTGGACCCTACTGATGTGCGTTTTGTTTCAAAGAGAACTAGATCAAAGTATATTAGTTGATTAACGAGCTTAATGCAGTTCAGCAGGGTCCACACAGACAGTTAGTCAGCCACTTTTTATTGCAATGAAAATCAAGTAGGCAGCCTGTTTTCTCCTTCTCACACTTTAGTGAGGACCTTCCTGTGGAAAAAGGACAAGATTAGCATCTGGAAACTACCATTCAGAGGTTACACTCCAGGTGTATTTACATCATTAAAACAATATTTTCTTTTCATTGTAACTTTCTAGAGTCCTGACACTTTTAGCACTTACACATGTTTTTCTTCAGTTGCATGCACAGATTTCCTAGGTTGCCTGTATTGATTTCTTTTTGGTTTGTTATTTAAAGAAGCATATTAGATTGATTTCTTTAAAAAATACATCCATTAAAATAGATTTTTCAAGCATAGAAAAAGAAAATACTCTAATTGTTGGTCTAAAAACAGTAACAGTGTCCCCTGACTTCATCAGAGTTATCTGCTCAATGGCAAATTTTCTGCTAAAGTGTGCAAGAGGTTAATGCCAGTGTATATTCATCATCATCAGACCTCTCCACCTGCAAAGGCCCAATGTGTGTGACAAAGATGCAAAATGAGAGATACTAAACAATTATTCATGCAGGAAACTTGGTGATGGGATTCATTCCATAATTCTCTTCAACCTCAGTTTCATGGTTCTTAATTTCTAATGTAAATAATTGTCAACAGTATGAGGGAGATGTCACTCATTTTAATCCACATTCAAATTTGCCATCAGTTTAAATGACGGACACTTCAGCATCACATTTTAATTTGTTAAATTTTTGAAGTTGCCTGGAGAGAGGTTTTCTTGCAGAAGCTGACAGAATAAATGTTTTAATTTGGCCACTAGATGGAGTGCTAGTATCAAACAAATAGTTTCAGCCTGCAATAATTACAGTAGTTTAAACTTTACATATCTAGGAAACCTTAAAAACTAAAACAGTGAAGAATTGCTTTCAACAGTCAGCTCCAAATCTTAAATGTATTTTGATTTCTTTGTAGGTACTGAAGATAGTCCACCAAAACATTCAGGCACCATTGAGAGCCATTCATCTAGAAGAAGGAATCGTCATTCCAAAACAAAAGTAACCAATGGAATTGGCAAGAAATAAGATCAGTCTCTAAAGATGTTCCAGAGTATGCCTAGACATGAGAAGGAAAACTGGACCTCGTTCTGAATTCCCTATTAGAAGGTTAATAAGAAAACAGGTGGAAGATGAGGGAAAATGTTTGCAGCATCCGAAGGGTCTAATACCTTTTAAAATGTAGCCATCAGTGTATTGCAGATCATTGTCTGTTGCCATGTGCCATTCACTGACTTAAATCTAGTTTCTTCAGCACTTGGCATTCAGAAACAAGCAGTAGTATGTTGAAAGGAAAAATAGTTTGCTCTTGGCAGGTATGTGAAGGTGTATGTTCAGGTATTCCAATTTGCATTTTTAATATCTTTGTTAGTTGAGAACATTAACCCAAATGCTAATGGACAATGACCAGATGTTTTGGGGTTTTTTGTTTGATTTGGGGGAGGGGAACACCATGGGATTGGTTGGTTGTTTTTGTGTCTTTGTTTTGATTAGTTTTTTTGTTTTGAAACATATGCAATCTTTGATTAAAAGCAGCTCTGCCCTTCATTCCCAATCAGATAACTAAACTTTTCCATACTAATGGTTCCTTTTATTTTAAGTATTTTTTAAAAATTCCATATTTTTATCCAATTGCTCATTTTTATTTAATGACATTCTCTCCACTCAGTGGCAGGATTTTACCAACTGGGGAATGTGTCCAGATTTCTTATAAAGGTTGCAGAGTTAATTTCAAATGTTTCCTCGTTTCTGATTCTGTTCCCTATCCCATTTGTTAAAGCCTAATTCCAATGCATATATGAAACTTGTTACACAGTAGTGAGGGCTATACCTGTTGACCCCAGGGGCAGATGATGTATTGTTCAGTTTACTTCCCCCCACCCCCATTTACTGCTGTGTATTAGCTGCACGTAGTATTATGTGTTCAGTACTAGTAGGTATTACTCTTTCAGTTGTGTCATACTTTGTAAAATACTTGCCCTTTGCTTTGCCTCAAGTTTTAAATAAGATTCACGTTAAAGGCAGCTTGAAGGCTTTTGGTACTGCCCAGTCTGGTGATAAGGCAGCTTCTTCACGAAGTACTGTAGCTCACTTTTTTGTAAGTTTACAATCATTCGTAAAGACTCACTGTGTTGCTGAGAGTAGAAGGGTTCACACAATATTATTGTGTTTATACAGTGTTTTCCTATTTCCTAACATGCTATCAAATAGCAAACAAACTACATATTTGAAACATCCATACTAATTATGATCTGAAAGTGGGTGATTCCCTCAAACTGCAGCTAGCATAACGATTATTCTTTAAATAAACCTGTGAGATCAGTCAGTTCCCGTACTAAATTAGCAGATTTTTATTTTTTTGGTGCCAACTGGGTTGTGGGGCCTATAACCCTAGAAAGCTCAGCAAAGCAGACAGGTTAAGACAAATAAATAACATCCATGAGTCACTAGTCCTTGTAATAATTAAGATTTCATTTCTGAGAAATGTTACTGTGATTTGACACAGGTTATGTACTATAAAATGCTGTAAAGATTTTATCATACAAGTGTATGACACTGTAAATAGGAAAACCATTCTGTGTATTCCATGACGACCTATGTGCCACAGATTATCAAAAATTTGAATGCACTTATTATGCTCCTGCCTAACTCATTGGAAGCCCTTTTAATTTCTTCAGTCCAACACAAATGTACAACTTAAGAACTAAATTGTATTGAAAGCTGCTATATCATTTTTCTGCAACTATGTTGAATTTTACAGGAAAAAAGGTCTGGAAGACTTTTTTGGATTTTTCTACAAATATTCTGTTTTCATTTATATTACCAATGCTGTAGTCTGTGGCATCTCCATTTGTTCTTGGTATGCTGCTTATTGTTGAATGTATTTGCAAGTTTCTTTGGCTACTCGAATTTGTTACTTTTATATTTCACTTGTTTATAATTCAGTCACTGCAAGACTGAGGATGGCATTGTGAATGGTTTTTCCCATTGATTCAATACCAAAGCAAGAAGTTGAAGTTTAACATCATATTTACATTTTGTATTTCAGATGTATAATTTTTATTTTAAAGGACACAGTTTTTCAAAAGTGAGAGCCTGTTTTGTACTTGCAAAATATGTGCACACTCGCATTCTACATATAAAACACACCCTGGCTTATGAAAACTGGGGCTTATGTATACAGTTATCCATTTCCCACACACAGTGGGTATATGCAAATGTTTTGCAAGTGCAGAACTGGTACTCACATTTGTGAATTGGACCCTAAAAATTTAAAAGAGGAAATATGAAGAAAGTTGAAGGTTCATCTGTTGAAGGTTCTGACTTCTGAATTCTGTTACACTAGCACAGGTCAGACCAGTAAAACATAGGTCAGGACCTTCAACTCATAATGCCTATGGAAAAGGAATGTCCAGAAAAGACATCTTTCACGTGTTTCCCCTAGTGTTTTTTTGTTTTTATTTTTTTGAAAATTAAAGGGAGAGTGGGGGAATCAGGGGGAAGTTAAGTAGAGTCTTTTAGGCAGTTTGAAAAATGGCACTTTCTGCACTCCACCAGCAATCCTGGCTGCGATTGACAAGTGTTCTGACAATTCATCCACTGCCTGACAAGTGCTATTTCCACTCCATTTTCCATGGCAATGGGCCTTGCATTGGCATAAATAGGATGGTGCTTTTGATCACTGCTGTAAATCTGAAGTAATTATCACTTCCCCCCTTATCGCTGTACTCCACATACAATTCATGTGCAATGGCCAGTGAGAATGATGAATAACTTGAGCTGTTATATTAACTAATTTCCTTGTATCAAGAATTCTGCTGCTTGAATAGTCATTGTTACTGTTACAAATGCACTGTCCCTTTTTTACCCATTCTTTGTCCTTCCAGGTCTTCTCATCTTACCTTCCTTTTATTCTCTTCTCTCTCCTATTATTCCGTCCTCCAGTTTTAAAACAAGCTATTCCCTGCCATTGAAAGGACTGAATTTGCCCTCCAGAGACGTTACTTAATGTTAGTCATTGAAGGGGGGCTAATTCAGTCCAGCATGGCATAAGCAGAGGATAGTGGCAACACTTTACAACGCTGAGTGGATTTAATAGCAATAGACAGTTTTCAGGATGGGGAATGCTGGGAGGGTATACAGTGAACCGGAAGCCACCAAAAGTGAACCTCGCTACCAGCTGCCAGTATTAAAGCTGGATGGAGAGCTGTGTACATGAAACACAGTATCTAATAAAATACATGGAGGAGCTTGATTTCTGTTGTTCTTTTGTTACTCGGCTGTGAAGAAAATAGTTTGCTGTTTCATCTATTAAAGCCTTGGTATTTACTACATTATCACAAGATGACACACCAATTACCATGTGTTTAACATTGTTTTCAATAGAATTGCTCTGTACTGATTGCGAAGTATCGTATTTTGCAGTAACTCAGTAAAACAACCCATGTCAACAATGTGTTTGTCATCTATATACAACAGGGCACAGCAGGTGATCACTTGTTAGAAGCTGTTAATTTTTATACTACTAATTGCAGACTGACGCATTCATCCACTTCCATCATAGAACCGAGGCTATAACACTCTGAGGTCTCACTGCAATCTGCTACTTGAGAGGAGAGCAGACTTTTAAAATACATCAGTAATATTACAGCTTTCTCTTGTTTCTGACACTACTTCTCAGGTTTCTAGCAGGCAGAATACCTCTGTTCTAGTAAACCTCGCTATTCATTTTGCATATGTTACTTTATTATTGCAGACCACATAGATATGGAAGAAGTGAGTTGTCACAAAGTAGCTTTGATTGCAGACCTTCTAAGGTGAACAGAAAGGTTTCTCATGGAGGAACAGGAAGACACGGGTTACTGCAGGTGGGTTTATGCTCATGCCTCCATCAGTGAAGTACAATAGCAACGTTTGGATAATAGGAATACTTAGACTTAGTTTTCACAGCCAATGTAGTTGCTGCAGCAGCACTGTTCTTATACTGTATAAAAACGGAGTGTTAAACATGATTTTTATTTGCTATTGAAATATGCTAAAAACACCAGGCAGCACAGTGTCTAGACACTGCAGGCACAAATTGAGGCCTATATTCTATCATGAGAAGCTTCTGAAAGACCTACTCAGAATGCTGATACTCATTGTCTGAAAAAGCATGGCCTGTTTTACATGTGAGATACAGAACTTGTAATTTACAACCAGCCATGTGCACTGCTGCCTCTGGATAGTGAATGCAAACAGTATGTGCAGCACCGTGTGTATCTTTTCTCAGGAACAGGAGAGGTTTTCAATGCTAAAAAGAAGTAAATGTGAAAAGTAGAAAAGCAAAAAAAGAGGTGTGTGTGTTTGTGTGTATATATATGTGTGTATATATATACACACACAAACTGGTCACTGGATGAGTAGTTTTCTGTTCCTTGAGTGACCAGAGCAGGGGCTGCACTAAAGTAATCAGGGACCTGCTAGAACCAGTTAAGGCAGGCAGGCTAATTAGGACACCTGGAGCCAATTAAGAAGGGAAGCTGCTAGAATCAATTAAAGCAGGCTAATCAGGGCATATGGGTTTTAAGAGGAGCTCACTTCAGTTTGTGGTGTGTGTGAGAGGAGCTGGGAGCAAGAGGCGCAAGGAGCTGAGAGGGCGAGGGTGTGCTGCTGGAGGACTGAGGAGCACAAGCATTATCAGCCACCAGGAGGAAGGTCCTGTGGTGAGAATAAGGAAGGTGTTTGGAGGAGGCCATGGGGAAGTAACCCAGGGAGTTGTAGCTGTCATGCAGCTGTTACAGGAGGCACTACAGACAGCTGCAGTCCACAGGGCCCTGGGCTGGAACCCGGAGTAGAGGGTGGGCCCAGGTTCCCCCCAAACCTCCCAATTGACCTGGACTGTCGTTTCTTCCAGAGGAGAAGGTCTCTGGGCTGTTCCCCAACCCACATGATGAATCTCTGAGGCAAGAAAATCCGCCAATAAGCGCAGGACCCACCAAGAACTTTGTCACAATATATATAAAATCCTCTTTGCCAGAGGATGTTGTGAAGGCCAAGACTAACAAGGTTCAAAAAGAACTAGATAAATTCACGGAGGATCGCTCCATCAGTGGCTGTTAGCTAGGATGGGCAGGGATAGTGTCCCTAGCCTCTGTTTGCCAGAAGCTGGATATGGGTGCCAGGATGGATCACTTGATGATTACCTGTTCTGTTCATTCCCTCTGAAGCACCTGGCATTGGCCACTAGCAGAAGACAGGATACTGGGCTAGGTGGATCATTCTTATATTCTTACGCTTTTATGATACGTTAATCTCAGGCCAGGAAGGGCTCAGAGCGCCTCCCCCAAAAGATTTCAAAACATAAAACCTCTCAATTCACAGCAAAATGGGTAATGGATGCCATTGACTTCAGTGGGAAGATTTGGTCCTTATTGAATAACCTCTGGAGCAATGGACATTTGGCTTATCCTCTCCACTTTCACAGCTTGTACTGAAGACTGATTCTGTATTTTACAGGCACATTCAGTGGAAACTGGAGGGGAAACTTTTATTTTTAAGTTGATTCTTCTATTCCAGGGTGCTAAAGGCAGCACGCGAGCTGATTTTCCGTGGCACTCACACTGCCTGGGTCCTAGCCACCGGTCTGGGGGGCTCTGCATTTTAATTTAATTTTAAATGAAGCTTCTTAAACATTTTAAAAACCTTATTTGCTTTACATACAACAATAGTTTAGTTGTATATTATAGACTTATAGAAAGAGACCTTCTAAAAACATTAAAATGTATTACTGGCACGTGAAACCTTACTTCAGAGTGAATAAATGAAGACTCGGCACACCACTTCTGAAAGGTTGCCGACCCCTGTTCTATTCCCTTCTTGAAAGCAGTGCGCTGTAGTGAGCTCAACTCTTTTTTGTTTACATGATTGCACTGGTATTTTCACTGTTCTTCATATGTTGGTTCATTACTGATAACTGGATTCATCCTCAGTAGAATTTGTGTAATAAATCCTGAATATCCTCATACTTTAATAAGTACAATGTGGTTCCATGTTGGACTCTGCGTTAGTTGTATGGACTTATAAAGTGTTTGAAGATCCCTTTGTCATAGGCTCCTGTTGTCTCCCCACTGTGGATCTTATCCTAGTGTTTCCATTGTCAATCTGCAGCCCTGGTCTCAAGCTTGGGAACATGACACTTCACACAAGGGGGCAGTCTTTAAAGCTCCCACTCTGTTCTAGAGTCTGATTTATGACCTGGCAGGAGCATAAACCTCAGCTTTTCACTTCAAAAAAATAAAGGAAAAGCCTGGGAAAGAATGCAAATTATAAACACTGAGTTCCTATAATCAGCAATAATGCAAGCACCAGACTATACTGCAGTGTACATATGGATTTAATTTTAGTATTTTTTCATACTTTTAAGGTTGCAGATAGAAATGAAAAGTCCTGATGACTTATTTTGTGTGGGTATTCTGTTTGTTTTCAAACCCACAGTACTTTTATGGACTTTACAGTATGAGCTTTAGGTAAACAGATATTACATCAGATGGGGGGGAAGTTTTAAGTGCTCGGTGACATGATTTTAAAATGCACATTGACAAAATCTGCATAATTTCATCTAAATATCCCAAGTTTATATTTTCACCAAAATGCTTGAAAGCAGCTTGAATTGTTGTCTTGTCAGGGCATTAACAGTCTCCCTTCTGTGGGTATGTATGGTGCCTGGCACAAGTGGGCACCAGTCTTGGGTGTGGCCTCTAGGTGATGCCTTATTACAAATACAAAATAAGGCCTGAATTTTCAAAAGTTGCTTTGTAATTTTGGGAGGCTAACTTCTTTCCTCCCAGCCTGATGTTCCAGAGGAATCTACAGCACCCATTGACTTCAATTACATGTACTGTACACACAAACCTACAAACTATTACTGTTATCAAAGAATGTTATACTTATAAAAAAATAACCAAAGCAAAACACACACAAATGAATAGGTTTTGGAAGTGTTTTAATTAAAACGTTAAATGGTAGCTTTCACCTTGACAGCTTAAAAATAGTCTTTGGAGAGAGACTTCTACTGAGTTTCCAGCACACAGCCACAACCACCAGTTTGTTGTCCAAATAGCTTTCCTGTTGGAAGGGAGTACAGATCTCTCCAACAGTCCTCTGGGAGGGGATCTGTGGGCAGGGTCCTTCTGGCTTTCCTCCCATTACCAACACTCATTGGGTGGGATGTGGAGCTAGGAGGATGACTGCTGTTTGAAAAAGCTGTTCAATTTTGCTGAGAAAAACTCTTATACTGGCAGTAGTGTGCCATTCCAGGACCCACAATGCCTTGTGCTCTTTCACAAGAGCCAGCATCTCTGGTTGTGGTAAAGAGGCTGCAAGCTTGCTTGCTTGAAACCCACTCTCTTATTCTCGCATCTCTGGTCTTGTTGAGGAACCTGAGACTACTAAATACAAAATATTATTTCTTCTTCTATTATGTGCTCTGGGGTTGGTGAGAAGTCATTACATCATGGCAAATTTTAGATCTTCTCACGCTACTAAATAATTTTTATTTTTTTCTGGTAAAAGCCAAGAAGTGTTAAAGATTTTGAAAATGCTATTTATAATAGAGACCTCAACATGGGTTGTCATTATCAATGACAGCTGCTTTGTAGGAGTTAGTATTGAGGCAAGTCCACGTATTAATGTCTAAAAGATCCTAGCTGTTAAAAAAAAAAAATCCATTTCAGTTCTGATTGATAGATGGTCGGGTGCTTCATAAGTTGAAAGAAGAATCAACAGCCCACGGTTCTGAGAAAAGGAAACACAGAACCTCATTGTCCCTAACTCTGTTCTATATTGCTACATCACAGAGGGTAATGTGCAATGTTGCTTTTTTGTTTTAACCTGACTTTTAGCATTTATTCTCACTGATTCTTGCCTGGAGGAAAAACAGTACAGTAATGGAAATAACTAAGGTATATTTTTGTTAACCAAAAACGTACTCTGCCAAAATTTGATATACCTTTTATTAAATTAGTCAAGATGATGTGGTTTCTTTTCTCTACATGTGCTGGAAGAACAGTAGGTGTCCCGAAGCACACAATGTTGCCATTACATGTTTTTTTTTAATATATATATATATATATATATTTAGTTCTGCATGTCAGCTTGTTTTGCCACATTTGAATCACAAGTTTGCTAGGATCAGCACATTCCATTTGACCGCATTTAGAATAAGTTTAAAGAGTAGCAGGGAAATGGATTGGAAAAAGCTGAGGAGCAATAGAAATACTGCAGTTATGACCAAAAAATGATGCTGGTAGCTTTGCAGTTGCATAAATCAGTGGTTCTCAACCACGGGGATGCATACCCCTGGGGGTACACAGGTCTTCTAGGGGGTACATCAACTTGTCTAGATAGTTGCCTAGTGTTACAACAGGCTACATTAAAAGCACTAGCAAAGTCAGTACATATTACCATAGCACCTAGGAGCCTTAAGCTCAGACCAGGACCTCATTGTGCTAGGCTCTGTACAAACAACAAAAAGACAGTCACTGCCATCATGTTTCTTGGGGTTTGTGGTTTGTTTTTGTTGTTGGGTTTTTTGGCTGTGGTACCATGACTCCTTGGCCCATGTTACGACAGCACTTCCAAAACAACTATTAACTTGGTAAATACAGTCCCCACAAATAATGTGGAGCACTGGAACTGATTTTGCCACTCCTCAGCAGCCATTGTAACCTGAGACTTCAAAGCTGAGGACACGCTGGATTCTGGCCATTGCGTTTTAAAAATGGCATGAATTATTCCTCTTTTACAACTAACTTCATCGGGTTGCAGAGACATGCCTCTTGTTTGCAGAATTATGTTTGGCTTTGTATGCATGGGCACACATTTTCTTCTAGTATCTGTTTACAGGAAACTATGCATCTGTCTGCAGTCTGGCCACAGTCCTGCCCCCACCATAAATACAAATAATTTAAGACCCTTCATGTTTCTTGTCTTTGATTTAAAAAAAATACAATCAGTTGATCTGACCTCATGTGCACCATATGATTTTTCCTGGTGTCTTCTATTTACCTAACAGTACAGCTAGGTTAATTGAGGGGAAAGAAAAAACAAATGACTCTCTACAAGGTCAAAAAGTTTGAGAGTATTTTTTTTCCTTCCATGACCTCATAAAAATTCTTCAATTTTTTCCCCTTTCACTGTCAGAAGCTGGGACTGGATGATGGGGTGGATCACTCGATAAATTGCCCTGTTCTATTCATTCCCTCTGAAGCATCTGGCATCAGCCACTGTCAGAAGACAGGATGCTGGGCTAGGTGAACCAGTGGCCTGACCCAGTGTGGCCATTCTTATGTTCTCTGAAGCACTGCTGTGGTTTGTCTGCTGGGATCATTTGGGTGGGATCATTTGGGTGTATCTCATCTGTCAATTCTCTGCCATTGCAGGGGCCTTAGGCATTGGTGGCACCTTAGGTCCCTCTTGTTCTCTACCTATGGCACAGTTTAGTGTCCTGAGAACTGAAATGCTTTGGTCTAACTAAAGTCTTTGTACTTCGTATAGGGGTATCTGATCTGAGTGAACTGGATTTTGGTAGATTCTTGTCTAAGAGCAATGAAGACATCAATTCTTCATTAAATGACATATGAGTCTTCCAATGAAGGTGGCATTCCCTTTGTAGGGGTTGCCAAAGGGATTACCCAGGGTGCTCTTATTCTGTCCCTGCCTCTAATTTGGGGTGTGCAAAGAGTCAGCAGTGGGGAAGGCAAATAAAAATCAGTTCCTGCACATACTTTCCATAGCGCGGAGGCCTCATCAGTGGCCCTGACCGCCGTTCCTCCAGGAAAGCCGAAGCAACGAAGAATTTATTTTTGAGGAGGTAGAGTCCCCTGCAGCTGCCACGCTCTAAACCTCTGTATGTCCCAGAGAGGCTTATAGGGAGGGATACATTGATTGTAAATTAACTCAATGTGGCCTAATGCTCCCCTGACTGTTTTATCCACCTGCTGCCTCTCCTTTTGTACTTTGCGTGTAAGCACTCCAGAACGGGGATTGTCTTTGTTACATAGCCCTACAGTGCCTAGTACAATAGGCTTCTAGCCTCTACCACAATAAAAGCAATGCTATTCTTAGAGAATGGGTCTACAAAGTTCACTCATCCTCTTGAGAAAATTAAAATCCTCATAAAAAAAAAAACTGCCAGTGTTTTCAGAAAGCCCCTTTCTTGCCTGAAATCCTGTTATAAACTATACTGTATGTTCACTCAATAAAAAGGGATCCTATTTTTTCTTCCTTACCCACTTTGCCCCACTCCCAATGCCCTGCAATGACTGACACAGCAACAAAATATTTTCAAATATAAAAATTCTAGAGGATCCCACCTGGGGGGCAAATAAAATAACTAAAGTAAACAATTTAGCACCTCACTGTAGCTAATCATACATCTTCTACCAGTCTTTGTTTAGACACCTTTAAGGTGAACATTTTAATTAGTTAAAATGGTTATTGTTCTAGAATTAGAGGTGAGAATAATATCGTTGAGCCAATTCTTTTTTTATTTGTGTGCACTGGAGTTGGAAGAAAAGTAGCTTTTGTACAGGGATTATGCCAGAATTAATCCTACTTAGCTATGATAAAGTCCTCCGCTTTCTAGTGCGGTGGTTTAACCCTTTTCTAGCCTAAGCAGCACACACTAGCAATAGTTAGATCCCTGAAAAAAGATTTGCATAAATTGCTTCACTATGCAGTTAAAAAAAATTATATCCCAAATCTCTTCCTCTTCTCCACTTACTGTGTTATCATGTGGTAGTTGCAAAAGAACCCGGAACCCTCCCATAGTACTACATATAGCGATAACCTCAGATTTGTCATATATTATACCAAAGCAGCAGAGTGGTAATTCATTCTGAACATAACTCCATCTTTCCACTTCCGTTCAATACACAATCCTCATGTATACGTAACCATCAGATTCTGTAGGCATAGAAAAAGTAGATTATCACCTATGGTGCCAAATGTAAACGATATACTGGAATACCACTAACATGTGTAACCCTTCTGACAGTCAGAGTTGGCAGCAACAAGGGCCAGGTTCAGGATCGAGGGGTTCCTTTTCAATAATACAACACAAAACCAGCTTGAGCCCCCACCCAGTGACCGGGGACAATTACACACCACCCCCGGTCACCTCTAAGAGGCAATACTTCCCCTCTCGCACGCACAGAGTCTGAGTGTAGCAAATCTTTAATAAAAGGAGGGAAATCATGCGGCATTAATTCAGGGAAACACCGCAAACAGGGTTTATAAACATAAACCATGAGCAAAAGACTCACCACCAAGTAAGGTGGGCAGTGTCCTTTTCCCCACAGGTTCTTAAGTCCAGCAACCCAAAAGTTCCTTTAACATGCCCGTCCTTCTCTGCACCCCACTCCAGAGTTCAGAGGTGCATTTGCAGAGTTCTCCTCCCACCCTGCGTTAGGGTAACCAAATAGCAAGTGTGAAAAATCAGGATGGGGGTGGGGGTAATAGGAGCCTATATAAGGAAAAGCCCCAAATATTGGGACTGTCCCTATAAAATTGGGACATCTGGTCACCCTACCCTGGGTGGAAGGGGGGTAAGGAGGCACCTTACTCGCTCCACTGCTCAAGCACTCACTCACCACCCCTCTCTGCGGGGTTATGCTCTGGCACTCTCTACCAGCCACGCTATTGGCCATACTTCTCCACCAGCTCCAAGATGTTTTCAGGGGCCACCCCTTTAACACAGCTCTCAGTGATTTCAGCTGTTAGTGGGAGAGCCTCATTACTGGTGCACATCAGGCAGTCTCTTGCATCAAAGACACTGTCCCAAAGCAGGTCTAATACTTAAACTTGACTATCAGTGATTTCAGCTCTGCAGCATATAACAAAAATTCTCAATTGGGTCTAAATTAGCTCTATTACACATTATAGAGAGCACAGATCAAATATTGCCCAGGACCCTTACAAAATGCCCACCCTCTCTCAACTCACTGGCCTTTGGAACCCATGTCCCCTGCATAGCGAGCGCCATTTAGTTGAGGGTGAGTCCCTCAATCGGGAACTGCCAAGTACAGTACTACTGCCCTGGATTCACACAACAAGGATAACAACACTTTATTACTCCTGCCCCAATAACAAGGAGACTGGGAATCCAACACCAGCCAAAAGTGACCATTGGGCACGCAATCCCATCATGCTGAGCACTTAGGCAGGGTGGGTGTGCCCATGCAAATAAGATCAGCTCCTGAGGTCCTCTTCCACAGCTCATCACCAGATGTCAGGGGAGAGCTCATTCAGTCTCTGCTTACACATGGTTTTGATTACTCAGTCTAGAGCTATTCATCACTGGCTTGAAACACTTCTACCCACCCAGCAGCCACTCCAAAGGGGTAACCCATCTCCGCTCTGTTGTGTGGTGTTGCTGACACATTTGGGTTTCCTACAGAACAGCTGAATTGTTATAAACATCCTAGAATTTGCTGCAGTTGTTGCCAAAAATCTATGAAAACTCACAAATACCAGAATACTCAAAACAAAATGAAAACCTTTGATCAAAACAAAATAAAATGTGCTCACTCCACAGCACCTGCCTGCAGGGCTGGGGCCAGCTCCCTTCTGTGGCCATTGCACCCTGGCACACAGGACCACAGCATTGCTGAGGTTGGGCCCAGCAATACCCCTCTTTTTCACGACTGAAGGGTGGCCGGGCCAAACCTAAGTAGTATCTGCGACCCCACGCACTAAGTTGCAACATTCTGAGCTGGGAGCTGGGCTCAACCCCATGGGACAGAGCTCCCGCTGCAGGATGAGTGTGGGATGGAGAGTCACTGTCCAGGCCTTGCACCAATGGGGCTTCTCCTCCTGATTGGGCAAGGTGGGTTCATTCTCCTGCCCGCAGCACAGGGCCGCCCCGCCCTTGGGGGCAGAACTCAACCCCCCACCAGAGGGGATCAAACAAACTAAAATGAAATTCACAAAAACAAAACCCAAATATTTATTTTTTAAAAATTCATAGGGGTCTAGTTATTTTTAATATGGAGACTCCACACTACATCCCCATTTTCTGGAATCATCTTCCATATTGTGTAAGAACAGTCAAGTGACCTGAATAACACTGGTCATACAGACTGATTTCAGCCTCTTTATCTGAGCTGGGTAACTAACGGAAAAACATTTTAGATGATTATTTTATGGTGAAATGTCATAAAATGTGTTGATATTCACGAATATTAAAAACTGGCAAATAATTTATTCAAAAATATTGTGATGGAGGTTGAATAATTTTTGCAAAGAATATTATTCAACCTGCTCTTCCCCATGCGAAAACAGCTGATTTTACAAGCTACCAATTCCACATCTGATTGGGTTAAATACAGGGATTTAATCATAAGAACAGAAGAATGGCTGTACTGAGTCAGACCAATGGCCCATCTAGTCCAGTAGCCTGTCTTCTGACAGTGATTGGTTCCAGTTGGTTCAGAGGAAATGAACAGAACAGGGCAATTATCAAGTGATCCATCCCCTGTCATCCAGTCCCACCTTCTGGTAGTCAGAGGCTTAGGGAAACCCAGAGCATGGACTTGTGTCCCTGACCATCTTGGCTAATAGCTACTGATGGACCTATCCTCCATGAACTTATCTAATTCTTTTTTTATCCCAGTTATATTAGTGGCCTTTACAACATCCCCTGCCAATGAGTTCCATAGGTTGATTGTGTGTTGTGTGAAGAAGTACTTCCTTTTCTTTGTTTTAACCCTGCCTCCTATTAATTTAATTGGATGACTCCCAGTTCTAGTGTTATGTGAAGAGTAACTAAAACTTCCTTACTCACTTTCTCCACACCATTCATGATTTTTAAAGACTTCGGCTATATCTACACTACAGACCTTAAAACAGGACAGCTGTACCACTACAGTTGTGCCTCTATATGGTCTCCCATGTAGCTGCTCTTTGCTGGCAGGAGAGAGAATCATAGAATATCAGAGTTGGAAGGGACCTCAAGAGGTCATCTAGTCCAACCCCCTGCTCAAAGCAGGACCAATTCCCAGCTAAGTCATCCCAGCCAGGGCTTTGTCAAGCCGGGCCTTAAAAACCTCCAAGGAAGGAGACTCCACCACCTCCCTAGGTAACGCATTCCAGTGTTTCATCACCCTCCTAGTGAAATAGTGTTTCCTAATATCCAACCTAGATCTCCCCCACTGCAACTTGAGCTCTCCTGCTGGCATAATTAAACCCCCCAATGAGCGGCATTAGTTATGTAAGCAGGAAAGTCTTTTCTACTGAGATAGCCCTGTCCACACCAGCACTTTTGCCAGTGACATTTATGTCGGTCAAGGGGTGTTTTTTCACATCCCTGACCGACAAAAGTTTTACCAACAAAAGTGGTAGTGTAGACAAAGCCTACTATCATATCCCTCTGAGTCGTCCCTTTTCCAAGCTGAACAATCCCAGTCTTTTTCATCGCTCCACATATGGAAGCTTTTCCATGCCCCTAATCATTTTCGTAACCCTACTCTACTTTTTCCATTGCTAATGTTTTTGTTTTTTGAGATGGGGTGACCAGAACTGCACACGGTATTCAAGGTGTGGACATACCATAGATTTATATAGTGGCATTATGATATTTCCTGTCTTATTGTCTATCCCTTTCCTAATGGTTCCTAACATTCTGCTAGCCTTTTGACCACTCCTGCAGTCTGAGCAGATGTTTTCAGAGAACTCTCCACAATGACTCTATAGAGTTTAAGCTGAGAAACAAGCTAGACCAATGGAAAAGCTATTCAAGAAGTGGTCAGTGATCAACTGGGATGTGGAAAAATTATTTGCTTGGATACAGCAGAGATCTTTCTTTCCTCCATATGAAGCTGTTTCTTAGGGTATGTCTGCACTAGAAACGCTACAGCAGCACAGCCCAAGCACTCCAGCTGTGCCATGGTAGCACTGGAGTGTAGACATGTACTACAGCAAAAGAAGGAGTTCTTCTGTTGCTGTAGTAAATCCACCTCTCTGAGAGGCAGTATTTGGGTGGATGGAAGAATTTGTCCACTGAGCTAATGGTATCTACACTGGGGCTCAGGTCGGCTTAATTACATTGCACAGGGTGGGAAATTTTTCACAGCCCTGAGTGATGCAGTTAAACCGACCTAATTCTGTAGTGTACACCAGCCCTGAGTCTAGGAGTATGTTCTTAAATTGTCCCAGACAGCTTTGCACACTCCAAGCTCAAACAAGCTCAAACCCATATCTCTAGGGTGAGCAATGTGATTACAGGGATTTTTCTCATCTACTGCTTTAGAGCCTTAGGGCCTAATCGTGGGGGTCATGGAGTCAATGACAGTGGCATGTGTTCAGAATCAAGGGTGACATTTTCAAAAGTGCTTAAAGGAGCCAGACACCCAACTGGAAAGCCAAAGGGAGTTAGACACCTAACTCTTTTAGGTGCTTCTGAAAAGCCCATGACAAGTTCTTACTTGTAACCTAATGAGTTATTTCAGAGTAGCAGCCGTGTTAGTCTGTATCCGCAAAAAGAACAGGAGTACTTGTGGCACCTTAGAGACTAACAAATTTATTAGAGCATAAGCTTTCGTGGACTACAGCCCACTTCTTCGGATGCATATAGAGTGAAACATATATTGAAACACTATATCACTCTATATGCATCCGAAGAAGTGGGCTGTAGTCCACGAAAGCTTATGCTCTAATAAATTTGTTAGTCTCTAAGGTGCCACAAGTACTCCTGTTCTTTCTAATGAGTTATATGATTCAGGGTGATAAGATTAAATCTCTTCCTTTTCCTTTAAGGATTAAAAATAGTTAAAATGGTCTCTGTTTTCTTTCTCACCTGACTGTCTAGCCACCTTTATGGTTAGCTTTAGTCAAGGCCCTGCATACTCTAAGGTGATTCCCCCTTTTCCACAGTGCTCTGGAAATTCTCTGGCAGCTTCCTCTTCAATCTCAAAGAATGGATATCTGAATTAACAATGGAAATGGAGTGCAGCAGCCCCTCTGTTGGCTATTTGGTTATTAACTCCAGTTTATTTTACCTTGTCCCCACATTTTCAGAAGCTGATGTGTCAGTATTGACAACACATGACTGCCTCCTAGTGCTGCTGAGGGAAGCTGGAGCCTTTGGCACCTGGGGAGGCAGTGTAGGAGTTTATTACTATTTAAATTGTCACCTTTAGATTTCAGAGCTAACATTCCATTGGATGAAAGGGGGCCATTCTCCCCTCTGAATCTGTGGCTGCAGACTCAGCAATCACTGCACCCATTTACACTTGGGACTTGGCCACATGAGGAAACTGACCAGAGCAGTTATTGTGAAATAAGCTATTGCACAATTGCTCCTCGTGTGGACTCTGTTCTGAAATAAAATCACTTTATTCCGGAATGATTAGTACACCTCCATAGTGGAGTAATTATTTTGGGGAAAAATCACTGTTATTCTGGACTAGAGTCTCCGATGTGTAGCTATTCTAGAATAGCTATTCTGGTCAATTTTCCCAGGTCGGAAAGCCCACAGTTCACTCTTTTAAGGTTACTTTGCAACCATGGGGGCTAGAAACGTGATTCCTTTGAAACGAAAGCATAGATTGTGGAGCACAATTCTGCAATAGGAAACATATTCTACAGACATGGATTTGCAAAATATACAAGGCCCTAAATATATTATCAACCTAGATAAATTCTGGATTGGCTTAGAAGCATAACTTTCATACTAGAGATGGTGGTATTTTGAACTCATTATTACGATGTAAAAGGGAACAGATTTGCTTATATGCCTCTTCTTAAGGTTGTGATCAGGCCCGTTGACAGCAATTCCAGGCCCCAGGACCACGGCTGTCCCTCGGGGGGTGCAGGACCCAGGGCGGAAGTGACAAATCCATCATTTCTGGGACAACCTATCACTTCTGGGACCGACTGCGCTGGCTAGTCATGCCAGCCCGCGGGGCCTCCCAAAACGCAGGGCACAGAGCAGTCACACACACCTAGGAATCCTGCGGCCCGCCCGGCTGAATTAAAAGGGCCCAGGGCTCCCAGCCACTGTTGCCCCTGCTACCGCGGCAGCGACCGTGGGCTCCAAGGCCCTTTTAAATAGCCTGGGCCCCTGGGCAATTGACCCCTTTGGCCTCCCATCCCCGTCAGCAGGCCTGGTTGTGATCATAAAAAGTGCTGAGCACCAATAATTCCCACTGACTGATTAAAAAAGAAAGTAGATTCAATTAATGTTATGCCTAGTTTATATGCTAGAGAAGCTCTCCCAATACGCAGTGTTCTGGGATCATTCTTAGTGACACACATTACAAACTTTTTCTAATTATTTAGTAGGAATTGTTCATTTTCTTTTATTTCAATTCTGCGTGATTGGATCAAATGGTGCATGCTCTCCCTGCTTGTATCACAGATTGGCCTAATGTAGTCCAGATGACTCTTTCATCTCAGTTCCTATATACATTTAGTTAACTTTTCTAAAACAAATAAATTCACTTGCAGGCATATATTCACGCAGAAGCAAGAATCACCTCAGATCAATACCCAGAGGTTACGTTTTCTTACCGCAACAGGTATCATGTACATATTTATATTCTTTATTGCCAGGCTGCTCGCCTCAGAAATATGGCCAATTTCTTTAGTGAGTTTACTTTGGCTCTTGCCTAAGTTTAAACAAACGAAGTTTATCCTGATTACTGGATTTGCAATCTGCACAGACTCTTTCATTGACCTTTTGGTTAACCCTTTTACAAACTTTGGTTGAGTATTATCAAAGCAGTTACAATGCCCACTGGTTTGACTGTTTGCCAGTGTTATTTCTGATTGCCTTTGACTGTGGGTCAGGTGTCCAGCAGGGCTTGAAGAAGGTATCAAATTTATTCTCAGGAAAACGAGACTATGATGAAGAAAAAAATCTTGAAACACAAGGGAAGCCAAGAAGAGAAGAAGTTTGAGACAATGGCAATTTACAACTTCTTCAAAATCAAAAAGAAATGAAGGATGGATATGAATGTCCAAATGCTACATGACTTACACCCCCACTCATCCCACTGCAGTCAGTTGGATTGCAGGGAGTGTAAGTGAGATCACAATTTGGCTTTGTAGTGGGCAGAGAAATACATGACAGTGGAAAAACAGATACTTCAGGAGTCTGGCCAGAGGATCTGTGCTCATGCAGGGAAAATGTCAGGGTGTGGCAGGGGGGAGTGGGAACGGAATGTTTAGTCTGCTTGGCATTTGATTAGGATTTTTGTTTCTTGTGGGTATAGAGAGACTGCAATGCCACAAGGTGTACTTACCAAGAACATTTGAAACTCCTCTACAGACCTTCATTCACTTCATTTGGTTTTAGTTTCAGTGATCAGCTGTTCAGTTGTCAATGGCAAAACCTAATCGTTGTTGCAGCTTTTCTCTTCTGCAGCTGCTTCTCTAATACACAGTGGCATCTGACTGGCAAGGTTTTATATGATCCTTTCAAATACTCTCCTTTTAAATAATATATTCCATGCCATTCTCTAGAAAGGAGAAGCGTAAGTGTGTAGCTGGCCATTGATTGTAAAAACTGATGATCCCCTCCTAGCTCTGTTGGATAAGATGGACACAAAGGGCCAACCAATAAAATTCCAGGGCAGTAAATTATGACCCAGGGAGACAGTGTATTTTTCTCTCTTTAAAATTCCTTAAATCTAGTGCTCATGAAAGGTACCAGATTAAAACCCCCAGGGCCTGACTCTCAGGGGTGATTTTTGTTTTACAGCAGTAAATAACTACACCAGGTGCAAGGAATCAGGACTAGAGTGATTTGGAAAATGATGTTGTTGTTGTTGTTGTTGTTCTCAAAATTTGTGTTGAAATGGTTTGGTTTTTCATCAAATCTCAACCCCCTGACCATTTTCAACAACAAAAGATTAATTGTGTTCCACAAATTTCCATTTAATCAAAACACCATTTTCCAGTTAAAATTTTTAACAGTCAGCTTTAGTCAGGAGCCTGGAATACTCTAGCCACAGAAATAAGGTAGGCTGCACAAACAAGATTCCTCTCCCTTCATCGCTGTGCCTCAAACCGGGCCCAAATTTCAGGGGAGAAATTCTGTCCTTCGTTGCTCTGAGGAAAGAGAAACAATTTCACCCTCTTCCCAATCCCAGGGCTTAAATAAAACTGCACCATTAGTCACGCAGTGAAAACAGACCTGACTACACAGAAATATGATTTACTGTGTCTCTTACTGTAAAGAAAAATATTATTATAATATTGAATACTATATTTAATTTTAACATTTTTGCTTCTAGGTGTAATGAGGTCCAAGCAAAACCCCCAGATCCAAACAGCGTGGGACTTTAAGAAAGTCCTCAGCTGAATTTCACATGGTGAACCATCTCTGCATACATGGACTTCAATGGCATGACACCAATTTATACCAGCTGAGGAGCTGACACAAGGTTTTCTTAGTTTATACTTTTTCATCTTCCTGTGTCTAATTAATTTTACATCCTAATGGCATTGGGGAGGTGGTGCCTAGTGGAGCGACCGCTGGTGTGGAACTCAAAAGAGCTGGGTTCCATTCCTGGTTCTTCCACTGCTCTGCTTAGACAGGTCATATCACCTCTGTGCCTCAGTTTTCTCATTTCTGAAATGGGCATAATGATGCTGACCTCCTTTGTAAAGCACTTTGAGATCTGCTGATGTAAAGCACTGTACAAGAATATATATTATATTATTATTATATATTGGGGTCCTTTACAGGTGGAACCACTAACACCAACAGGTTAATGCTCCTAATTGCTATTTAAGGTCATTACTTGGAAGGACTTTTGTAATTTTCATTCCTGGATACAAACTGTTTGGGTGGGGGATACAAGAAAATGGGTATTTATTATATTGAAATACCCATATGTGAATAAAAGAATGATTCCAAAACTCTGTACCATAATCCCTTTGAATCTGCCCACACATATTTTACCCTTGAGAAACATTTTACATTTTCACTTGGCCCAGTGTTACTGAGAGTTAAAAAGGAACCTTGGTTCTATTTTTCTTTTTGAACACATGACAAACAAGTGGGGTAATCAAGAGAAGGCACTTTACAGAGAATTGAACTCATGTTACCTGGAAACAAGGGAACAGTACACAACAGCACTCAACACAGTGGCCTACGTTTGCCTTCACCAGATAAAGGCCACATGCTTATCAATATTTCCCCCAGTGACATTGCCCTTGGGATTTTAGCAAGTTCATGTACTTACTGATCTCCAGCCCTACGCCAGGTCAGAAGGCAGAGCCAGTACAAACTCTTTGTTATCGCAAATAGTAGCTGGGCAATAACTGTCTTGCCTACATCATCAAAGAAGAGCAGATAGACAGTGTTTGCTATCTAGAGATAGACGAAATAGGGAGTGATTGTGTCCTATTCTTTTAGGCCTCATGAAGCTACTTTGTTTAAGATCCTCTACTTCAAAATGCGAAGCTGGAAGAATTAATTAATGCACTTGAATTCTTCCTCTTCTAATATTTCACAGGTTAACCAAAGTCAGCTTTATATTTTAACCCACTTTCTGCAGTTACATTGGCCTACCCATGACTTAAAGGGACAGTTACTTTATCTGCTGTACTGTTATGATCCTCATTGCCATAATAACTGAGCCTTTCACAGTCTTCAATGTATTTATCCTCACAACACTTCAGTGAGGCAGGGCTGTGCTATTATCCCCATTTTACAGATGGGGACTTGAGGCACAGAAGGGCTAAGTGACTTACCCATGAAAAGTCTGTGGTGGAACAAGAAATCAAGCTAAGCTCCCCTGAGTCTCACTGTAGTGCTCTAACCACTTGGCCACCCTTCCTGTCTGCTAGCAGCCTGAAACGTGTATATCTGGTAAGGTGTCCTGATCCTGTCACTACCATATGTGAGGGGAGCCTCTTGTTTGTTATATAACATGAAGGTAACGTAGGCTGTAAAGAAGGCTCTGCTAAAGCTAAACTGCCTCCACTTGTAGAAATAAATGGAGATCTCCCATCTCCTAGAACTGGAAGGGACCTTGAAAGGTCATCAAGTCCAGCCCCCTGCCTTCACTAGCAGGACCAAGTACTGATTTTGCCCGAGATCCCCAAGTAGCCCCCTCAAGGATCAAACTCACAACCCTAGGTTTAGCAGGCCAATGCTCAAACCACTGAGCTATCCCTCCCCCTGTAGCAGTTTAATATTTGCTTCATATTTATTGCATGCACCATCTGCACTATGAATGCCTTCAATTGCCTAGCCTCATATGTGGTTAAAACTGGGACTTTTAATTTAGTCCAACTTTCTTGGTGAACAATCTGTTTTTTTTTTTAAGTGTTTAAATAAAACATTACTACAGATTTGTGTTTCAAAATTCCTCGCCCTCAAAAAGTGCCTGAACAATCACTATGGAAATTGTATGCCTAGCGTGCTGAGAGTTTTCCAAATTACTTTCCAATCTGATCCATTCCAAACCAGTTGGTATGTTACAGGGTACAAAGCCGACGGAGCCTGGAGAGCAGTAGAAGCATTTTCAGTAACACACAGGTGTCCATTCATTAAGAGCCCATTTGGAACCTACTGCACCAGCTTTCATTATAAGTATTTCATGTGGCTCACACATATTTCCATAATGGCTCCATTGACATTTAATAACAGTTAATGCAAACTGAAAGTGAAGCCAAGTTTCTTACTGTGCACAGCGTTCCCCATATTATCCTAGATTTATGTGCCTTTATTTCTGTGGTTTTCTTTTCTCTGTTTTAACTCGGCCCTTGAGCCTTCTTCAGTCAGGGATTTAATCAGGGTTAGCATTTTTCAGTTCAAAACAACTTTTGTTTCAAAATGTCTTTTCATTTTACTTTTAAAATGGGAAGCACGTGGGAAGGGGCAAGTGGGCTTTGCCAACATAACCAGGCCAGTCAGAGATGTGGATCTTTTCTTGCTCCTGACCGATGTAGCTATACTGACAAAATTTTGTAGTGTAGACTTGATCTAAGAGAAGGGCATTAGTCATTTCTCACTATGCCCTTCATAACACTGAATACCAAAATCAGAGCCTTCCTAACGCCTTCCTTCTCCTGGCTAGAGAATGGCTTGGAAGGTATCAAGAAGAGGGTTAAATGAAATGTGTGTGAAATGGTAATACTGTTTTGATGTGAGCACCTCTCCACAGATCCTGGACTGAAACCAATATACAAGATGTATTTATTCTAACCACAGAAAGTGATTTTATAGCTCAGTAGACACACAGAGAGCTTTGACTAAGAGGCATATTTGATTTGCATGGAGCTTGATTGTTTTGGAAGGTTGAAGTGAGCAGAAGTTGCTGATGTTTTCCCCTTTTTTGGTGGCAGTTACTGAGGGTAGTACAGCAGAGAATTTGTGTTTGCTGTCTGGAAATATATCATAGACCACAGGAAATTGCTCAGCCTAAAAAAATTGGGCTATTAAAAGATAAAATCTCCCAAGACTAGCCTCTCACTTCTTGATCACACTCCCCATTCCATCCTAGTAAACATTTCATTCCAACTGTTCTTACATCAGGCAGAGATCCTGCAAATCCCAACGGGTGGGCCCAGCACCAGCACCGAATCCTACTGACTTCAATGGGACTTCATGAGGGTATCAATGTTCACCCCTTGGACTGCATACTACAACAAGATTTTTTACATTGGAACGCAGGACCTCACCTGATCCTATATGCTCTAAATTTTGAATTACAACCTCCCCCTTTTTTTGCTCTTGCCATTTTTTCATTTTCCTATTTCCCTCACTACCAAAAAAACTTCACCCAGTGGAGTTAATCACTCCCAATAAACTGGAAGCTGGTGGTTTTAATTTTCCAGGAATGGGTGGAACTGAGCACACCTACCTTGAGATCTAGCCACCAAATGAAATGATCTGACGCACCTTAAAAACACTGCACTGAATTCCATGATTGTGTTTAACTAAATACAACCTGGGGGGGAATCCTATGGAGATAAGCACAAAAGCTGTCAATAGCAGCAGCTTCCCACAAGATGAATTAGGAGAATATCACATACAAAAAACGTTGATTTTGAAGCTGTTTGGTCGATTGGCTTCCTCTTCTGAAATTAAAATAAGCGAGCAAATATCCCAGAAACCATACATGAAAAGGGCTAGGGAATACCTGAGTTCAGGGATAAAATGACCTCTTTGCTTTTATGCTCTGAGCAATGATTATCTAAGCAAAATGCATCACAGGTTAATAGCTAATAATAATTATCATTTGACGACTGTAGCAAACTTTAAATCACCTATTGCAATGAGCCTGAAGGATGCTTTATGAGCTTGATGAGTGCTGCTGAGTCTAATGAGTTATTCCTTCAGCCTGAGCCCATGAGTCATCCCTGAGCCTGATTACCTGAGGGCTTCATGTCAATCAGCCAGGGTTCAGCCAATCCACAAGTGAACGAGGTGACCCCAGGGCCAGGGATATTAGACTTGCAATGAGCAGAGCCACTGAAGTCTGCTCTAGGTTGCTACCTTACTGGGAGTATCTCCTGCCGCTTGATGGTTCTGCCCAACTGCTCCTGCTCCTTTCCAGCTGCAGCCCCAGCCTCTGCTTGCCTGCCTTCCTTCCTTCTGCTCTGTTCCAACCCTGCTCTTGGTTCCTGATTCCTGCTCTGACCCTTGGCTGTGGTCCCTGGCCTGACCACAGCTGCTTCAACCATTAGGCCTGACAATCCACTTCTCAGGGTATGTCTACACTACGGGATTAATCCGAATTTATATAATTCGGATTTGAAAAACAGGTTGTATAAAGTCGAAATGTATGCGGCCACACTAAGCACATTAATTCGGTGGTGTGCGTCCAAGTACCGGGGCTAGCGTCGATTTCTGCACCGTTGCACTGTGGGTAGCTATCCCATAGCTATCCCATAGTTCCCGCAGTCTCCCGCGCCCATTGGGATTGTGGGTTAAGATCCCAGTGCCTGATGGGACAAAAAACATTGTCGCAGGTGGTTCTGGGTACAGCCTCACCTCCTCCCTCCCTCCTCCCTCCCTGCATGAAAGCAACGGACGGCAGACAACCATTTTCGCGCCTTTTTTCCTGGGTGGGTGAACACTGCAGACTCCATACCACGGCAAGCATGGAGCCCGCTGAGCTCAAGACAGCAGTCATGAACATTGTAAACACCTCGCGCGTTCTCGTGGAGTTTATGCTCAGCCAGGACCAGAAAAACGAGGCGAGGAGGCAGCGGCGGCGGCAACGCAGCGACAAGCATGATGAGGACATGGACATGGACATGGACACGGATACAGAATTCTGTGAAACCACGGGCCCCGGTGCTTTGGAGATCATGTTGTTAATGGGGCAGATTCTATCCATGGAACGCCGATTCTGGGCAAGGGAAACAAGCACAGACTGGTGGGACTGCATAGTGTTGCAGGTCTGGGACGATTCCCAGTGGCTGCGGAACTTTCGCATGCGTAAGGGCACTTTCATGGAACTTTGTGACTTGCTGTCCCCTGCCCTGAAACGCCAGAATACCAAGATGAGAGCAGCCCTCACAGTTGAGAAGCGCGTGGCGATAGCCCTGTGGAAGCTTGCAACGCCAGACAGCTACCGGTCAGTCGGGAATCAATTTGGAGTGGGCAAATCTACGGTGGGGGCTGCTGTGATGCAAGTAGCCAAAGCAATCACTCAGGTGCTGCTACGAAAGTTAGTGACTCTGGGAAATGTGCAGGCTATAGTGGATGGTTTTGCTGCAATGGGATTCCCTAACTGTGGTGGGGCGATAGACGGAACCCACATCCCTATCTTGGCACCGGAGCACCAAGCCACCGAGTACATAAACCGCAAGGGGTACTTTTCAATGGTGCTGCAAGCACTTGTGGATCACAAGGGACGTTTCACTAACATCAACGCGGGCTGGGCGGGAAGGGTTCATGACGCTCGCGTTTTCAGGAACACTACTCTGTTTAAAGGGCTGCAGCAAGGGACTTACTTTCCGGACCAGAAAATAACCGTTGGGGATGTTGAAATGCCAATAGTTATTCTTGGGGACCCCGCCTACCCCTTAATGCCATGGCTCATGAAGCCGTACACAGGCAGCCTGGACAGGAGTCAGGAGCTGTTTAACTACAGGCTAAGCAAGTGCAGAATGGTGGTAGAATGTGCATTTGGCCGTTTAAAAGGTCGCTGGCGATCATTATTGACTCGCTCTGACCTCAGCCAAAGAAATCTCCCCATTGTTATTTCTGCTTGCTGTGTGCTCCACAATCTCTGTGAAAGTAAGGGGGAGACCTTTATGGCGGGGTGGGAGGCTGAGGCAAATCGCCTGGCTGCTGATTACGCGCAGCCAGATACCAGGGCGATTAGAAGAGCACACCAGGAAGCGCTGTGCATCAGAGAAGCTTTAAAAACCAGTTTCATGACTGGCCAGGCTACAGTGTGAAATATCTGTTTGTTTCTCCTTCATGAAAACCCACCCCCTTTATTGACTCATTTTCTGTAAGGAACCCACCCTCCCCCTTCCCCCAGCTTTCTTTCAAACCAAATAAAGTCACTATCATTTAAAAATCATTTATTCTTTATTAATAGATTAGAAAAAGAGGGAGGGAACCCGGGTGGTATTTGGGAGGAGGATTGCTGGGAAGGAAAAAGCCACAAAGAAAAGGTTAAAAAAATGACAGCCTTTTGCTTGGGATGTCTACTGGGGTGGAATGGGAAGGTGTACGGAGCCTCCCCCCCCCGTGTTCTTACACGTCTGGGTGAGGAGGATACGGAACATGGGGAGGGGGGAGGGTGGAACAGGGGCTGAAGCGGCAGTCTGTTTTCCAGCAGCCGTTCCTGAAGCTCCACCAGACGCCGGAGCATGTCTGTTTGCTCACGCAGCAGCCCCAGCGTTGCATCCTGCCTCCTCTGGTCTTCCTGCCGCCACCTCTCATCTCGAGCGTCTCTCCTCTCCTCAGGTTGGTCCCTCCTCTCCTCACGTTGGTCCCTCATGTCCTCATGTTGGTCCCTCCTGTCCTCACGTTCACTGGCTTCTTTCCTATACTTTGAAACTGTTTCCTTCCACTCATTCAGATGAGCTCTGTCACTGCGGCTGGATTCCATAATTTCAGAAAACATCTCGTCTCGCGTTCTCTTCTTACGACGCCTTATCTTTGATAACCTTCGGGATGGAGGAGGGAGGCTTGAGGAATTTGCAGCTGCTGTAGGGAGGGGAAAAAAGAGAGAATTGTTTAAAAAGATACATTTTGCAGAACAATGCTTATACTCTTTCACGGTGACCAACACTATTCACATTACATAGCACATGTGATTTCTGGGCAAGGTCGCATTTTGCCTCTTAATGCTGAGTGCCTGTGGCTTTGCTGCTAGAGATCACAGGTCTGGGCAACAGAATTCGGCTTGCATGCGGCCATGGTAAGGCATTGTCTTACAGCTTCTGCGCCCTCCTTTCCCACATACCAAGCATAGCCTGTAGAGTGCTGCGGTTTTTCTGTTAACATTCAGCAGCAGAAAACAAACTAACCACCCCCCCTCTCGCCATGAATTCTCTGGGATGATCGCTGTACCCCTCCCCCCCACGGCGTGGCTGGTATCAGGGAAGATCCCTGCTAGCCAAACGCGAAAAACTCAGGGCCAATTTCCCATCTGCGCTTGGCTAACTGCAGGGAAGGATTTATTTTCCGCCACAGGCAAACAGCCCAGTAGGAACGGCCACTTCTGCCCCCTTAATTAAGTTCCCGTATTTCAACCAGGTTACCAGGAGTGATATCACTCTCCTGAGGATTACACAACAAGATAAAGAACGGATGTTGCTTGAATGCCAGCAAACACCGGGACCATACGCTGCCAGGCTTTGTCAGGCAATGATACCAGATTACTTGCTGCAAGCATGGCGTGGTCAAGTGTCCTACCATGGAGGAGGGAATAAGGATGCACTGCCCAGAAACCTTCTGGCAAGGCTTTCGGAGTACCTCCAGGAGAGCTTCATGGAGATGTCCCTGGAGGATTTCCGCTCCATCCCCAGACACGTTAACAGACTTTTCCAGTAGCTGAACTGACCGCGAATGCATCCCAAGTCCTCAGGGCAAAGTAATCATTAAAAACCGTTTGCTTTTACAACAAGTTTTATATTTTAAAAGGTAAACTCACCTGAGGTCCCTTCCATGGGGTCAGAGTCTTGGGTACTGGCTTGGGAGGCTTGGGAGGGTACTTCAGTCAGGGTGAGAAAAAGATCCTGGCTGTTGGGGAGAACGGAGTGCTGTGTGCTCTCTGCAAGCTCATCCTCATCCTCCTCCTCCTCCTCTCCCCCATCGGCAGAATCCTCAGGCATCGCTGATGAGACTATCCCCGACCCAGAATCCACGATCACAGGTGGGGTAGTGGTGGCAGCCCCCCCTAGAATTGCATGCAGCTCGGCGTAGAAGCGGCATGTCCGCGGCTCTGACCCGGAGCGACCGTTTGCCTCCTTTGTTTTTTGATATGCTTGTCTGAGCTCCTTGACTTTCACGCGGCACTGCTCAGAGTCCCTATTGTGGCCTCTCTCCATCATGCCCTTGGAGATTTTTTCAAAAGTTTTTGCATTTCGTCTTTTAGAACGAAGTTCTGCAAGCACTGAATCCTCTCCCCATACAGCGATCAGATCCAGTACCTCCCTCACGGTCCATGCTGGTGCTCTTTTTCGATTATCAGCCTGCATGGTTACCTGTGCTGATGAGCTATCTGTGGTCACCTGTGCTCTCCACGCTGGGCAAACAGGAATTGAAATTCAAATGTTCGCGGGGCTTTTCCTGTCTACCTGGCCAGTGCATCCGAGTTTAGATTGCTGTCCAGAGCGGTCACAATGATGCACTGTGGGATAGCTCCCGGAGGCCAATACCATCGAATTGCGGCCACACTATCCCTAATTCGAAATGTTAAAATCGATTTTGGCGCTACTCCGCTCGTCGGGGTGGAGTACAGAAATCGATTTAAAGGGCCCTTTACATCGAAATAAATAGCGTCGTTGTGTGGACGGTTACAGGGTAAATTCGAATTAAAGCTGATAAATCCGAATTAAAGTCGTAGTGTAGACCAGGCCTCAGTTTCTGACAGTTTGAGCAGACTGCCTTCTTTTGTGCCTTGCTCCAGGAGCTGAGATGGAGACCCTTGGAATGTCCATTAGTGAGATAATGAAAGATGAATTGGCACAGGTTGAACCTCCCACTAGTTTGGACTCATATATCACACTGTGCTTCCAGATTGGCAGTCGTTTGTTCAAACGACAACAAGAAAAGAAGAAGTTGTACTCTCAACTCCAGCCTGGTCCTGTTTCATTCCAGCCATCCCCTCAAGCTATCCCCAGAGCTGTAGCCTACACAGACCAATGTGATGTGAAGACTCCTCACAGATCAGAAGGAGTATTGGCAGCAGAATGGTCTTTGCAGGTACTTTGGGGAGCGGGGCCACTTTGTGTCAGGGACACAACCAGCTAGGGCCAGCCACTTATCTGCTCCCTGACTAACTTCGCTACTAGGCAACCAATGAGCCCATCTGCACTGCCTTGGAACTGACAGAGTGGCCACAGGTCCTGATTGGCTGCTGGTTTAACAGCCCTGCTTTGAACATTGCATCCGTTATATCTGAATAAACCTGGTCCGAAGACACCCAGTAGGCACCTTTTGAAGGGGGGTAGGCAGGTAAGTAATGAGTCATCTCCGAGCCTGATGAATGCTGATGAGTCATCTCAGCCAGAGCCTGATTACCTGAGGATTCCATGACAATCAACCAGGGCTCAGCCAATCCAGATCAAGGTCTAACCAGGTGACCCAAGGCCAGGGATATAGGCTCCGAGTGAGAGCAGCCACTCCATTCTGCTCAATGCTGCTACCCACCAAGAGTATTTCCACCCCCACCCCCCATCCTGCACTGCTTGGTGGTTCTAACAGACTGGTCCAGCTCTATCCTTGTTCCAACCCTACTTTTGGTTCTCAGTCCCTGTTCTGATCCCTGGCTCTGATCCCTGGCCTGACCACTGAGCCTGACCGCTGCTGCTTCATCCACTAGGCCTGACCATCAACTTCTCAGTATCTGATGCCTACTGACATTAACTGGTTAATTCTCCAACATCACTGTGAGGTAGGAACATGAAACACAGAAGTTACTAGTGATTGCTGTGGTTGGTGATAATGCAGGTTCCTAAGAAAGATATGTTATGTTAAATGTCTTGCCTGAGGTAACAGGAAAATATCTAGAGCAGAGCTGGAAATAGAACCCTGGGACTCCCAGTTCCCAGACCTTTGCTCAGCCTCCTTCCATAGTCATAGGCTAGATTGGGCCTTATGCTGGTGCCTCCTCGGCCTGTGCACAGCTCACCCAAGGACCATGCACAATTGCTCAGGGCAGTGCGAGACCTGCTACCTTTGTCCTTCCCGGTGGATGCCTAATGCCCCAACAGAGCAGGAAGGAGTGCTCGGGAAACAGTACCATGATCTCTGCCCCTCCACAGTGACGTGCAGGGCTAGAACAGTGCACAGAGGAAGGGAGCATGCTGCGCTCTGTCAAGGGGTGTAGTGATGCCCCTCCTTTTCCTTTACATCAGTGAGCTCTGGTAAGCATTCAGAAAGGCTCCCAGTGGTGCTCCACACCATCCTCAGCACAGGGCTGTTAAAGGCACCTGTGTTACTAATAGAAGATGCACTTATTTTTGCCAGACAGACCAATGATATTGCTTTGCACTGCAAAGCAGGAAATGAGAGTTCAGATCCTACAGTCAACAATGGCAGTGCATTCAGCCCGATTGCAAAGGAGGTGCAGCCTTATATCATTCAACAACAACCTCTCTCACTGAACAGACGCAATGTTGGTGGGCTCCAAAGAGATTCACTTCCAGCCCTCCTTGGGCTGAAGAATATTGGCCATAACCTGGGCCATCCAAGGCGCAGGATCGAAAAGCAAGGGAGTATGAGAAATTCAGAGGGCTTTGGCAGGTGTGCGAACACATCTAGGGTGAACAGATGTCCTGATTTTATAGGAACAGTCCTGATTTTTGGGTCTTTTCTTATATAGGCTCCTGTTACCCCCCCACCCGCATCCAAATTTTTCACACTTGCTGTCTGGTCACCCTAAACACACCTGAGCCCCTACCAGCAGAAAACAAGTCATTTCTGCATCTTTTTACAGGACCTGATTTTAACATTTACTTCAGTGGGCTTTGGATCAGGCTGTCATTTTATATTCCAACACCAAGTTCCATCTGATGGAAGCATCGACTCCAAGGGTTATTCAAATTCTATTTTTATTTCTACAAACAAAAGGGTCATTGCTGCCAAGTGTGTGATGCTATCTCCCAAGTATGAGATGCGCTGACCTATCTAAACATGGACATATTAGTTTGCGTTTATTTTTACTGTCCGAGGAGGAGTGACTACTTCCGTTTTTGCTTTACACGCAAAGCAGGGAAAGAGAGCTCCCAGTACGGAGCGGATTTCATATTCACACAAGAGAGATCAGCTCCCAGCTGTGCCTCGATAATATTGTCTGTGCTTTGACCCCTTCTTCCAGGATATTTGGATTAAGTCCCTTAAGTCATCATCAGCTGTTTTCCAGATGTGAGGGCTCTTTCTAGCCGTGCTTTCTCTAGGGATAGGATCTGATGTGAGTGTAAAGAATGTCATCCCATCTGGCATGAATCTTTCTATCCCTAGGAATGTTTATTTCTGTAGCTCAAATGCATGAACGTAATTAAAAGCTACATACATCTTACATGTATTTCTTTCAGTGTATTTTTACACAAGACAGCAGCTTCCTAGCTCCCCTGGCTTTGCAGTGCTGCCAGCAATGCCATTATAAGACATTTTCAGGAGTTTACAATGTGGGTGTCACACAACATATTGGGATGAAAGTTAAAGCTTCATCACAGGAAGTGCTGAGTGCCCTCATCTTGCCCTACTGTCACTGGAAGCTTGGGATGCTCAGTACTTCACAGGAAACAACTTCACAGCATTTGTCCATTCAGACCAACCCATTGAAGTCGAGTAGGCTCTGCTAAAGCAATCTGATCCGCACTGATGGATCACTGCCCTCCTGGGGGCACCGTTGTACAGTAATGCCTCCACAAGCTCAGAGCAGTGATACACCCATGCAGATCTGACACCAGGATTCAGTGCCTTAGCTTGTAAGGTTTTCTGGGTAGAGTCTGACTTTTGGGTGGAAATACCTTATTAGACAGGAACGTAACTTATTAAGTATAGGCTATAGATGACATGGTATGGTTTTCTTTTACCTATAACCTTATGTTTCCAAATCCTTTTACTTGCTTTTATGTGAATCTTTAACTCAAGCCCCGTTAAATAAACTTCCATTTGGCTTTTCTATAGACATGTCTAAGTGTCTTGTGTGAGGGACAGTGCTGTACTGGGGTGAAGCCAGTAAACTGAGGTGCGCTGCTTTCCCAGAGGCAGTGGATCCATGTACATTGCAGGTGTCCAGAAGCCTAGGGACTGGGAACTCAAGTGTAAAAAGGTGGGGAGTGTAAATTGCTTTCCTGAAGAGGGCATGAGCGGGGCTTGTGGTAGCCAGAATGGAGTGGTTATACTGCCCACAGCTTGTAGTTTAGGGAGAACGTCCCTCTGTGGGCACGGAAAAGACTCCCTCTTGCTGTGAGCACATGGTAACAATTCACCTCGACACCTTGGTTAACCCCAAAAAGGGTCACACTAACTATCCAGAATAGTGTGCCCTGTGTGTGTGTGTGTGTCTCTAACCCTCAGCATTTTGCTGATGCACAAACACTGGGAAAAGGCCCAGTGGAATTTTTTTCCCCCAAGGAGGGTGTGTGACAGAAATTGGAAGTTCTGATAGTTTTCCAGCAAACAGGTGAAGCACTGAGCCAGGCTGTGGCCTGGGAAGCCCAGTCAGTTTCACAGTGTACAGGAAATTCTGTAACACAGTCACTTGGTAGGGAGGGTGCAGAGTGCTACCACTAGCTGTTACAATGCTGGGGTGTACCCCACGGTGCCGTTTTCCCTGGTGATGCAAAGCAATGTTGATTTTGTTGCTCTCATTTTAACCACTGTGCTCAGAACACCCCAAGAATCAAACGATGAAGAGAAAAAACTGCCTGACTGAAAGACTTTCTTTTCATTGCTGACCCAGCTGATTGGCTTTGCCAACTCCAGGGTGCTAATGGGAAGCTCACAAAAATGGGTAGAGAACAGTCTGAAAAATATGTATGTGCAGCACCCATTAAAGCTGGGCAACTTTAGAAGACTGAGTCCCACAAGAAGAAAATTAAATTTCCTCTAACTTCTGGCATGTCTAGAATCACTTGTACATGTGCTAAATTCCCTCCAGGAGTTTGGATTAAGTCCCTCATAAATCTGAAGGAGAAAATGTCTATAGTGGAAAACAGTAGTGACTATTTTTTAGTTCTTGCAGGGGAAATGGATCTAGGTAAATGGACATTGGAATGACCATTGTCTTTCAGAGGTTTTGCCATTCAGATATACATGAGCCATAAAAAGCAGCTATGTCAAAAATAACTTATTTTGCTAAACAATAAGTTAGCTTAATACAACACCAATAGGTAAGAAGAGACTGTTTCTTTCTGTATGTGTCCTTATTAAAAAAAAAAAAAATCTTGTGACTGGTTGGACCTCTTAGGAAGTCACCTGATGTGCTGAGATACCACTGAGTCTACCTGTTCTGCCGGCCTGGGCCCCCTTTAACGTGTCTTGCTGAGCCAGGCTCTTAAAACCTCCTCTAACACACACACAGGTAGGGCCACACCCAGCTGCAGCTCAGCTGTGGGAAGACTCAGCTTAAGGGACTTGCTCCAGCACTCAGATGTCCACCTCCTTTGGAGTACAGACCCAAAGATATATTATGTTCACCTCTTCCCTCAATGCACAATTCCCCTCCCCCCAAATAGAAATCACATAAACTGGGTTATATTATAAACCAGAAATATATTTATTAACTATAACAGGTGTATTTTAAGTAGTTAAGGAGGTAGCAGACAGAACAAGACAGATTACTAAGAAAATAAAACAGCACGCAAAGTAAACTTAATACACTAAAGAAACTGGTTACAAGTGAGTTCTCACTCTAAATGTGGTTCTAATAATCTTCTTCATAGGCCAGACGCCCTTTCAGTCTGGGCCCAGTTCTTTCCACCTGTTCAGTCTCAGGACTAGTCTACACTGGCAACGCTAAAGCGCTGCCGGGCCACGGCAGCACTTTAATGTGCCTTGTGTGGTCGTGGCGCAGCGCTGGGAGAGCGCTCTAAAAAAACCCACCTCAACGAGGGGTGTAGCTCCCAACGCTGGGAGCACCCAGCACTGGGGCACTGTTTACACTGGCACTTTACAGCACTGCAACTTGCTGCACTCCGGGGGGTGTTTTTTAACCCCCCTGAGCGAGAAAGTTGCAGCGCTGTTAATTGCCAGTGTAGACAAGCCCTTAGTTGTTTCCAGCAGTCATCTTGGGTGGTGTAGCAGGGGAGAACTGACAACCAGGATCACCTCCCTCTCCACCCTTAAATAGGATTTGCATAAGGCGGGAATCCTTTGTTTCCTAGTTTGACCTCCCTTCCCTTACAGTGGAAAGTTACAAGAAGTCCCAGGTAATGTTTTAGTATCAGGTGACAAGACCACCTGACTCTGTAGGGCCCTTGTAGCCATTCTTCACAGGCTGACCCACAAGTTCACAGGAAGACTAAGCTCTTTTACAGTCCATTGTCCTTGTTGATGGGCCATCGCCCTGTCTGGCTTTTCCATTGTTGTACCTGAAGTGTTGGCAGTGGGCATCACCCAAAGTAGCATAGCTGAAATACAGATACATAGTCAATATTCCTAACTTCAGATACAGAAATGAGACAGGCATACAAATAGGATAATCACATTCAGTAAATCATAACCTTTCCAGTGATATCTCACACGAGCCATCTTGCATAAAGTATATCTTAGTTATGTCATATTCATATCATAAACATTTTTTCATAAAGAATATGGAGCAACACATCACAGATCTATATCTCAAAAGTAAACTCTTCATGATCTTCATAAGTCAGGATTGTGGTGGGTATAATGGTTATGAAAGACCTTGTTTTCTTTGTACAGCACCTTTAAATGAGTCTGCTGTCTGCCAGCTCCAGGAGCTACTACTGAGTGAACCCAATACTGAAAACTGATTCATCACTTGTAAATGCTAAACATATCAGAATATGAAAATCATTTCTCTCCTTAAAATTACAATGAAAATGTCATTGCAAACGCCATGCTTTTGATGTATGAGCACTATTCCCAGGATCCAATCATCACAAATAAATTGTTTAAATATGTGACATTTATATTAGAAGCTATTGGAAGGCAGACAAACAGAAAGGATGTGTTTTAACATGCCATACATTTTTAGAGACTGTCATCATCTCTGCTAGTTACATATGTGGACACTGATTGTTTATTACTTAGGGCTATTTAGCTTATAAAGAATTTTATTTCACTGTGCATACAGTGTAAAAACACTAAGAAATGTGTTTAGCAGGAGGCTGATAACTTCCTTATAAGGAGAGTACAGTTAATAGTTGAGAAGACACACAGCTAAAAGTAGCCCTTATAAAATGTAGAAGATTCTATTAAAAACAGACATGCAGGAAATGTCTAGTTCCTAAAACTGATTGTACAAATTTGCATGGGAATAAATAAATTTACTGTACTTCATTCTATGATACATCCTTTGAAAGTAATGAAATTCTCTTTGGATCCACACATCTGTGTATCTGGTACACTGTGCATGCGCACACATACACCCCCTCCCCAGAGAATGATCTTACACCCATTCAAAACAATAGGAAAACTCCTATTGACTTCAGTGGAACAGGATCAGGCTGGTGGAGTCTGGGGGTGGATTCACCATTCACTTACACGAGTGTGAATTGGAAATAACTCCACTTGTATAAAGTGAGAGAAAAATCAGACTCTGTATCTTGTATTTAATAACTGACAACAAATTGTTCATGACTCTAGCTTTAGTTATTTATTCTGAAATGAAAATGGAGCCTATCCTGCAGTTCGTACTCAGATAAAACTCCTTGGGGATTGTCCTCTTCCTTGGGAACAACAAATAATTGCCTTGCATCCATTTTCACAGCTGATGTTATGGAATTCTACACATTTAGTTCTAGAGCATTTTCATCACCAATATATTTTAAATTGGTGTCAAGGTTTGGAGCAGAAATTATCAAATATAAAAACAAGACTCGTGGCAGCCTGAAAATTCCTTTCCCACTTTCTTATTTAAAAGGATTCTTTCATTGTAGCTTCTGCAGGCATCAAAGACTCATTTCACTGCCCCTCCCCACAAATCCAGAGACCAAACCTGAAAGGTAAGGAGCTGATTCAGTAACTCAGCCAGAGGTTATGGGTCTAATATAGGAGTGGGTTAGCGTTGTCAGTTTTGGTTGGACGTATTCCTGGAGGTTACATCACATGAAAATATTTAATTAAAGATTAATCTAGACTCCAGGACAATCTGGGAGAACTGACAACCTTAAAGTGGGTGGATGAGCTTCTGTGGCCAGCAATGTGCAGGAGGTCAGATTAAAAGATCATGATGGTCCCTTCTGGCCTTAAAGTCTATGATCCTGCAGCCCTGTGCATAGAATACTCCTGAAGAAATCAATGGGAGTTTTGTTTGCACAGAGCCTGAAGAATCGGGCTCATTACTGGGAAGAAAATAAGAAAAGGAAAATAAGATGAATACCTTAAACATCGTCCTAGTAAGGAAGAAGACCATTAGACCATGGAACAAGTTTCCTAAGGGATGCACCATTTCTTGATGCTCAAACCATGATCATGAAAGTAGTTTAAAAATGAAACTAGATTGGACAAAGCAGTAGAAATTATACCATAGGGAAAAGTCCTACCCTGGCAAACAACTATATCTTTACTGCATCTGAAGTCTTTGGTTCTCTAAGAAGAATCAAGTTAAAATGGTGATGATTAAATAGTTTGTTTTTTTACTATAATTGTTCATTACATACTAAAGGAACTTTAAAAGATCCTACCTCATTGCTGCTCAGTTGGGATTATATTTGGCAAATATGAAAGTTATCATTTGGATGGAAACCGTATGGGAGATTGAAAGATTGAGATTTCAGAGACAACAATTTGCCTGTGTCTGAGGCCAAAAAGGTCTGAGTGTGTGGAAAAATAAATTTTATTGTAATACCAATAAATCAGATGAAGGGGAGAGAAAGCCACTAGCGTAAAGAGATGGGTTTGGAAAATAAAATGGAAGATTCCTTTTTGTTTTACTGGGATCTGGCTTTTATGTTGTCATAAAAAGGATCTGGATACTACAGATGGTTTTATGTAGAACCACAACGTGATGGCTGTCATGCTGCTTGGGAAGAATTAAATTACATTTTAAAATCTAAATTTCCAGTCTACAGTTTTGTGGAAAACATAATTTATGAATAAACTTTTGCTGTAGATTTAACAAATGTTCCAGGCAGGCAAGGAATGAATAGAAGATGCTGATCTGCACATATAATTTACAAATGTATGATATCTTGACTGATATGCAGAGGAACACTACCCTATTCAGAATAATGAGAAAATAAAGTGAGATTAAAATAATCATACAGACATCCCAATTCTAGGTGCCACTGGGACAGAATTAATCTTCCAAATGAAGACTCCTGTTCTGATGCCCCAGACAGTATTATGAACATTTCAGTAGTAGGTTCCAAAGCAACAAAGGCCTTCTCCAAGGCCCATTGGGATCTTTCCATTGACTTCAATGAGTTTTGGACCCAGCCTTAACCACAGGACTTTATTGAAAAGCTTGCCACTGCTGTGAGAACAGAAGGACCTTTTCAAAAGTGTGTTTAATTAACAAGCTTGGGGGGACGTTTTAGTGGGAGACTCAAACAGCAGCAGAACTTCATTGAACAGCCTGTCGGTCTGCATCCATGATTGCTATTATTTTCATTTATTATTATTATAGCCCCCGCAAAGTAATAAATGCCTCTTTTAAAAGTGCCCAATGTACGGTGCTCAGTATAAGAATCAAAAGCAGCAACACCAGGTTTCCCTTTTAGTTTGTGAGTGCTTATTTAGAAAATATAAGCAATTTTACACATCATTACTACACAAGTGTCACAGATCTTACTGAGTGTCCCTTCCTAACCACCCCCTCGAATGGCAGTGAGTGAATCCACACGTCTGTGCTCTGAATCCCCAGGGTGTTTCAAGCTCTACAGCCTGAATGGAGTCCAGTCTCAGGGTCTCTAGGCACACTCGCAGGGTGCAGACTGTCTATCTTTCTCCCCCCCTTTGAGAGTTGGAACCCACAGTGCAGCTGCCTTGCCCCTCTGGGTGCAGTGCTGACCCTTCAGACTGCCCTGTACTTAATACACCCCTCTCCCAGAACTCCACCCCAAAGGTGTGAAGCTTCTGGTTTTCCATGCATCTCTCTCAGAGGCATACACTAGTTGTGGAGGATACCACACACATCACTTTGTACAGTCTAACACCTTCATGCTCTTTTATCCTTAATCATGTAAAGCACAGGAGAGTACAGATCATACAAAACAATAAATATCTGATGCTGCAAACATCCCTCACTTTCTAGCTCATTCTTCCCTTAGAAGTCCTTGGGGAACCATCGGGGTCCAGGTAGGCAGGATGTCCCCTCCTCATACAGGCTGTTGCATGCTGGCTAGTCTCTGCACCTCATGGAGCCTGTAATGGTATAAGGGAGACCATTCCTCTGGGGTCAGAGGCTGGCAGCTGGCTGGCTTATTAACCCTGCCTACTGCACCTGGAAAAAAAGACTTGCAACTTAATTGGCTGATCCTCAAAAAGAAGGCAGCAGGAAATGGAGAAGGGAGCTTCAATACTTGTGTGTGTGATGGACTGCAGCAGGAGCAACTGTTCCAAGACACAGATGGGCAGAAGGGAGACCATGGGGAAGTCCTGTTATCGCTAAGGTAAGAGCCAGGACATTTTGGGTTGATGAACTTCTGGGTGGTGTGAGGGACAGGCTTGGGGAAGGAACTGTGTGGACACTGAGGGAAGAGTCTGCAAAGCTTTGGTCTTGGTAAGATGGCTTGAAATAAAAGGAGAAAAACCCCACCACAACAAACCCTGCTGGAAATGGCCTCCCCTGGATTCTGTGAGCGGGCACCAGATAGAATTTCCACAGGGAAGGAGATGGCTCAGCAAGCTGTAGGGCCTGCAGGAGGAGAGTGCTCTAAGGCTAGGTCTACACTACGGGGTGGGAGTCGACCTAAGATACGCAACTTCAGCTACAGGTTTCAGAGTAGCAGCCGTGTTAGTCTGTATCCACAAAAAGAACAGGAGTACTTGTGGCACCTTAGAGACTAACAAATTTATTAGAGCATAAGTTTTCGTGGACTACAGCCCACTTCTTCGGATGCGTGAATAGTGTAGCTGAAGTTGCGTATTTTAGGTCGACTTACCTGGTTGTGAGGACGGCGGTGAGTCGACTGCTGCCGCGCCGCCGTCGACTCCGCTTCCACCTCTTGCCGCGGTGGATTTCCAGAGTCGACGGCAGAGCCATCGAGGATCGATTTTATCGCGTCGATCCCCAATAGATCGATTGCTACCCGCCGATCCGGCGGGTAGTGAAGACGTGCCCTTAGACAGCCCCCAATCCTTTATGGAGTCCCCCATCCAGCTTCTGTGATCTTGCTCTCTCTTGCCCCACGCCTTCCTGTGTGGCTCACCTGTTCCTGGGTGATTTGCTATTTAAATCCTGGCTTCCTTTGTTCTGTCTTTTCAGTAACTTTTCACTGATCCTTCCTCTTCCCCCTGCCCCCCTCTTTCAGGGGAGTTAAGTTAAAACTGGTTTTCTAAAGATTCAGTTCACCCATCGTTCAGGTGTTTGCATCTGAATAGGAATGCTGAGTCCTAAGCACTGTCCCCCCCATATTGTATCTCTGTGTGGTGTGTATGTGCTACAGAACTTGTCAGCAATGCTTGATCCCCCAGACATATCAGTACTCACAACAACAGATTTTCATAATACAACTTCACCATATCAATCAGAATTCATGAGTTGTACAGATATAGCCCCGATTCATCTCAACAGATATAAAAAAAAATGTGCTCACTGCCATTGCAACAGTTAATGTTCCCCTTCTTGTTTGAGAGTCATCATCATACAATGACAGAGTTGAGCTGAGCTGACCTGTTAGGACAGGTATTCCCATGTTAGAGAATAAACCTTCTCACACCAGTGAGGGCATGTTGCTTCTGGAGAATATCTAACACAGGGGGAAATAATTCTGTTTTTACTCACTAACAGCGCCAACAGGTATTCACTGAACAGCCTTGTCCCCCCCAATACAGCACCGAGCGTCACTTTCTCCAGTGTCCTTACAAAAAAAGAACACGTGAGCACATGCACAACTAAGGAAAGATACGGAGTTCCACCTAAAATGGGGATGTAAATTACTTCTGCAATGTTAGAACGAAAGGGCCAATATCACTGCTAGTGTAAGCAGGTGCAATCCAAGAGGGTTCTTTAGCGGAAATAGACCTCTGTAGTGTCCGAGTGCCTCACTGGGATTTTTGTAGAGTCTTTTTGTTTTGTTTTTCTCCATTCTCTACACTCTGTCTTGATGTGCTCATGAGGGAGGCAGCCACTTTATATGTGACTTTTGTATGGGTTGTCATTCTGGTCCCCTGTGTTATAAACAAACAAGATGTCTGCTCTTAGTGGGATCAGGAGCAAAGGGCTGGTGGGTGCTGGGATGGATCGATCCATCACAGCAAGGATGTAGAAAGGAAACTAGCAGTGGTCAGGGTTGAATTGGTTTGTTACCACAGGTGAGGCTGTGTTTCAGTAATGGCAGCTTGAGGCTCACACAGACCCAGCAACACACTGGCTTTCTCATGTTGGCATTCCAGACTTCAGACTGTGAGCTGCCTGCCCTGCTGGGCCCCTCTCCGCCTCTGGCAGCAGAGTAAGAGCAAACGAAGAACAACTCTGAGATCTCCACCCAACCTACTGGCAGTGGGAACTGAGGGGGAGACAAACTGAGTCCTTCCTTGCAAGTTGGAGAAGCAGCCCCGCCTATGAAATAGCAACTTTCCCCTCTCCAAGTGGCTGTGGAGCCAAGACAATTATGCCGGGAAGAGAGAAGCCCTTGTAACACTGAGGAGAGGTTTATGTTGGGCTCAACTATTAGACTTGGGTTGTTTTCTCTCCATATAGTATTAAGACATCTGTGTTCTATTACAAAGGAGGGGAAAACCCTTCATACTTAGTGGATGGCTTGTTAAATGTACTGGGTGTGCTGGCTTATGTCAGTCAGCCAGCCTCTTTTTAAGTGTAGAATTGTCTTTGATTTTGGTGTGATGGTTTTATGGAATAGATTCCCTTTGTGAGCCAGGGGCTGACCCTGGTAGGCAACTCAGGTGCTTACTTGCCTTAGTGCCAGCCTGGGGCAGGGGTTTAACTTGGTGGGTTTAGTTTGGGGGGATTTTCACTTACACTTGGATACTGGATGTCAAGAGGATGGTGAGGTTTTGAGTAAAGGAAGAATTCTGCACCTGTGGGAGGTGTAAGTTGTACACTGAGGATTAGTCATCTTAAAGGGAGAAGACAAGACTGTAGGATAGGAATTGCTGATCCAGCCCCCAAAAGTAGGCATGCCTTAATCCAGGACTCTGTTTGTATATTAGGGTTCAATACTCCCCCCTTTTGCCTTCCCTCCAGAGGCAGTGAATATCAAAGACTGGCTTCACTCTGGGAAGTTCCTTTCTATTTATGATTGCTAGAATGTGTATATGAAAGGCTGGCCAATACAAAGTCCTTCTCTCCTGCTCATTCTTTCTCAGATTCACCTTGTTCATTTCATTCCCAACTCCTAGATCTGCACAGAAGAAATATGGCATGCTGGGGAAACCTTTAGAGCTCATGAGGGGATGGAGTAAAGTCCTCCGGAGAAAACGGGCATGATGTAGCCCATTAGAGTTTTCTGGCTGCACATCTGCCTTGCAGGAATTACTCACAGACCAGTCACAAATAGGTGACATTAGTGGTTCATGCAGCGTGCACTTCTCCTCACTTTCATTTTATTTTATTTATCTATCGGATTATCTTATCTATAACCCATAAATGATGATAGAATGGGATTAGACCAGGAATATAAACATTTCTTGAAAAGTGTGGCTACCCCATGAATGACACTGAAGAAGACCAGAAAAATATATCCTAAAACCAATAGGTAGAAGCCTAGAACATCCCACCATACACCTTCCTGTGGGAAATCTCCATGGAGTTCTCCAGTCATCCCATGGAATAGGCCACAGGGTTGGCTCCCGAGCCCTAAGGTTCCCAGGGAATCAGCAGGAGCATCTGCACTTGTGCCTCACACTGACGCTGGGTCTCTGGTAGATGCCTCCATTGTTTCTAGAAGCCAGGCTGCCTGAGCTTCTTCAGCCTATTGCTGCCTCCAGTGCTCCACCCTTATGGGAGTATCCCCACTGCCCGGGGTGAGGCGTGAGGTCACACAAATGGTAACACCACATCTGGTTCTATCATATTTTTCCCTGGGTTCCACAGGTTTGATAGAAGGATGGTGGACAACATATTCCTCCCTGCAGGCTCCACCATTGGCCTGCCCCAGCCAGCCCACCTGCCCCCTTCCTCCACAGTTTGCTCTGGACCCTGGAGAGCCCTCTGTATGGTGCAGCATAAAGGAGGGATGATGCTACTAACACAACTGTGGTGCTCCGCTGTGGCTGGGGGTGATCTGAGCACCCATCAAGCCCTTTGCTACTAAGCATTGGAACAAGATGTAGAACAAAAACAAGGAGTATTGTGTCCAGTTCTGGGCACCGCATTTCAAGAAAGATGTGGAGAAATTGGAAAGGGTCCAGAGAAGAGCAACAAGAATGATTAAAGGTCTTGAGAACATGACCTATGAAGGAAGGCTGAAAGAATTGGGTTTGTTTAGTTTGGAAAAGAGAAGACTGAGAGGGGACATGATAGCAGTTTTCAGGTATCTAAAAGGGTGTCATAAGGAGGAGGGAGAAAACTTGTTCACCTTAGCCTCTAAGGATAGAACAAGAAGCAATGGGCTTAAACTGCAGCAAGGGAGGTCTAGGTTGGACATTAGGAAAAAGTTCCTAGCTGTCAGGGTGGTTAAACACTGGAATAAATTGCCTAGGGAGGCTGTGGAATCTCCATCTCTGGAGATATTTAAGAGTAGGTTAGATAAATGTCTATCAGGGATGGTCTAGACAGTAGTTGGTCCTGCCATGCAGGCAGGGGACTGGACTCGATGACCTCTCGAGGTCCCTTCCAGTCCTAGAATCTATGAATCTATGAATAAGATTTCGTGACAGGTCACCAATGGAGAAACAATGTTGGACTCTGTCATTAGTTAGACTGCAAAAATGCCCAGATTGCGGGACTGCAGTGAAAGGGAAGGGTTACCTTAGAGAATATCTAATGAGATTAATGGATAAAAAGTGCCTTAGACCATAAAATAGCTGTGCTGATGCAAATTAGGGGTATGTGAGTCACACCGGTGTTCCAGCTGCACCTTTGTGTCTCGCCAGCCAAACTAGGCCCCTAGGGGACACATCAGACGCTATTCTGTGTAATCGTTTCTGACATTAATGCTTAACATAGGTCAAAACCTACCCTTGCCTTTTTGCAAAATAGGCTTAATAATTATTAACTTCAGTCTGGCTTAGCAGAAAACAAACGTTAACTAATAACCTTGATCTCCCAATAAACAATCAATTATTCAATCCCCTTTTTGAATGTCTGCCGTGATTGCATTTATATTTACTTGAGAAATACTGGGTCTGATGCGTCACTGCCTTACTCCAGCTTTACACCAGTGTAACCCCACTGGAATCAGTAGAATTACACAGGTGTAAAACTGGAGTAATGCATTGGCAAATAAAGGTCATAGGGTAAAATCCTGGCCCCATTGAAGTCCCTGTGGATTTTGCCTTTTCAGTGATGGGAACAAAAATTTCACCCATAGTCTTTTCCTCTGTGAATTTGCCATCATGTTGATTTAGCTGTAACTAAACTGATCTTTTTATGATGCACTCTGCAGTGCTTATCACTGCCTTAAGGGTTAGAGTGGCATGTATCCAGATACCCCTCTGAAAGCTGCATTCTGCCACACAATCACCCTCCTCTTCTAAGCCTTAAAGCCAAAGCACCATGTGAATTGTAGCCTTTACTTCTCCATGTGAGGCTTACACCTTAGGCTTCTAAATTACATTTTGTCAGCCTGCTAACAGAGCAAGATATGAGACCATTAAAATAAGCATTAGTTATATAAGTGTTCATGAATGTCTAAATATTAATGGCTTCACATAATGGAAGTGCTCTAAATAATCCTCTTTAGCTTTTGTAGCTTAATCTTTATTCCTATTTTATCCACTAGTTACATTTAAATGGCATGTTTCTTCTGATAACCGAAAGGTTGTGAATAATGCTTACTGAAATTACAGAATTCTTGACTGTGGCATTGAAAGACAAGAATGATACCACAACATTCACAGGACTATTGTCTTGGACATTTTTAATTGCAAGTGAACCCCAGGACTTGCAACAATTTAAACAAAAAATGCAAACATCACTCGACCCATCTTCCTCCTTTGTATATTGACCGCAGAGTAGTTTACAATCTTAGCCCATTCGCATTATAAATGCTTACCTCAACACTCTAGTGGACAGTGTTTTATCGATTTCTAACATTTACCAACTAAACACTGTTTAAATAATGTTGAGGTTCTGAGGTTCAGCAACAAAAGCAAGGAATTAAAAGCTTACATGCTGTTCCTAACTAGCTGCCACAGTTCACAAGTACTCAACTATGTATCAAACTCTGCAATTCATTGACAAGGGCACACTGATGCATACCAGGGGTGTTGCAAAACCAGCTACAGAATCCGAGATAGTTATTAACATTTTTATTTGTTTGCAAGGGTATCCTCCATGATGTACCAGTTCAGTGTTTCTCAATGACTAGTCCGTGGACTGGCACCAGTCCCTGAGATTTCTCTGACACAGTTTAGGAAGGCAGCAAGCCAGTCCCTAGAATCAAAAAGCTTGAGAAAAACTGAACTAGATAAAAGAATGCACGATTCATACCCTAAAAAGCTTAAAATCTGAAAGACACATGGGCAATTGGTGGGGAAAAGGGAGTACAATATGTACATATATAAAGAACTCAAGGTGGTGGTTGACCATATCATGGTAACAGATGTTTAACAATTGTTTTTTTTTTTAGTATAAAATACCATATAAATACATAGATTATCACTAAGTACCCACAACCTCGCTGTAATCATCTGAGCTCTCCATTTCCCAGTGAACACATTTAAAACCTCAATTGCTTAGCTATTAAAAAACCCAGAATTCTAACTAGAATATGGCATTCATTTGTCAAATTTTGAAATATGCTTTGTGAACTATTACACGGTTCCTTTTATTTAGACTTGTGTCACTTTACAAAATTATTTTTTTGTTTTCTTTTGGGAAAGAGATTTAAATACACCACCACCAACAACTTGGCATAGCTCACTTCTTAGTAAATGCTTATGGCCATGGAGTTTATAAAGAAACTTGTACAATCTAATCCAGACCACCATGAAAGATGTTTCTACATAACTACTGCCAACCAAGAAAGAGCTCTTTTTATGAATCAAACACAATTACGTTTATGGGCAAACAAAGGGTGTGACATAAATGCACCTCTTCGGGTTGAAGTGCAGTCTGAGAATCCTACTGTGAGAGCTACAGTACTGTACATAAGAATGGCCATATCGAGTCAGACCAAAGGTCCATCTAGACCAGTATCCTGTCTTCCAACAGTGGCCAATGCTCGGTGCCCAGAGGGAATGAACAGAAGAGGTAACCATCAAGTGATCCATCCCCTGTCAACCATTCCCAGCTTCTGGCAAACAGAGGCTAGGGACACCATTCCTGCCCATACTGGCTAATAGCCATTGATGGACCTATCCTCCATTAATTTATCTAGTTCTTTTTTTGAACCCTGTTATAGTCTTGGCCTTCACAACATCTTCTGGCAAGGAGTTCCACAGGTTGACTGTGTGTTCTATGAAAAAATACTTCCTTTTGTTTGTTTTAAAACTGCTGCCTATTAATTTCATTTGGTGGCCCCGAGTTCCTGTGGTCTGAGAAAGTAGTAAATAAGACTTCCTTATTTACTTTCTCCACACTGTCATGATTTTATAGACCTCTCTCATATCCCCCCTTAGTCGTCTCTTTTCCAAGTTGAAAAATCCCAGTATTATTAATCTTTCCTCATATGGCAGCTGTTCCATACCCCTAATCATTTTTGTTGCCCTTTTCTGAACCTTTTCCAATTCCAATATCTTTTTTGAGATGGGGCGACCACATCTGCATGCAGTATTCAAGATGTGGGCTTACCATGGATTTATATAGAGGCAATATGATATTTTCTGTCTTATTATCTATCCCGTTCTTAATGATGCCCAACATTCTGTTCACTTTTTTGACTGCCACTGCACATTGAGTGGATGTTTTCAGAGAACTATCCACAATGACTCCAAGATCTCTTTCTTGACTGTTAACAGCTAATTTACAGCCCATCATTTTATATGTATAGTTGGGATTATATTTTCCAATGTGCATTACTTTACATTTATCAACATTGAATTTCATCTGCCATTTTGTTGCCCAGTCACCCAGTTTTGAGAGAGCCTTTTGTAGCTCTTTGCAGTCTGCCTGGGACTTAACTATCTTGAGCAATTTTGTATCGTATGCAAATTTTGCCACCTCACTGTTTACCCCCTTTTCCAGATAATGTATGACTATGTTGAATAGTACTTGTCCCAGTACAGACCCCTGGGGAACACCACTATTTACTTCTCTCCATTCTGAAAACTGACCATTTATTCCTATCTTTTGTTTCCTACCTTTTAACCAGTTACCAATCCATGAGAGGACCTTCCCTCTTATCCCATGACAGCTGTAGACAGATCACTAAAAAGAGAGTGAGGTCAAGAGGGGCTGATGGGAATTCACTATGCTATGTTGCCAGGTGATTCAGAGAATAGCACTAGAGTCTGTTTTCTGAAGAAGCTATTGGTATTCCAGAGGGTTCCGAATTGTGGCCTGCAGAGAACTTGTTAGTGAACTGGTCCCATGGTGCTGTTTCTCCTTCCTTGTTTCCAATTGCTACATTGCATTAGAAGAGAGCTGAAAATACATAAATATTTCCTAACATTACTCTTCCGTGTAAGTAATTGCAGTAGCTGCTAGTGGAATTTTACTGGACTGCCCATTAGAGGGAAAGTGATCCATTGGGCAATCGCTCTAGCAAGATATAGTCCACTCTATGAAAAGCTTTGAGAGTATTCAACAAGCCTGCTCTGTTGGGTTAAGGTTAAATTATTCTCATCATCTAGGAAAGGAAAAATGAAACCTCAAAATGAGGCTCACTAACAATAAACAAACTAAACTGGACAGGTACAGTGTCCATTTCAAGTAATATAAATATGAATTTCATAGTACAATGCTAAAATTGTTGTAATTTACAGAATCTCTCTAAATCACTGAAAAGTCAAATTAGGCTTCATTGCGTCTGAAAACCCACCACCCATTTCATATGATGTAATTAGTGAAACAACTCTGGGCAAATGGCAAGGCATGTTTAAGTAAACAACTAGAACAATGCAGTCTCAAAGATTTCTGGCTTGTAGGGAGGAGAATTGCCTAAAGAGAGTGTAACTTTTAAAGTGAAAAAATATATTTGGCATGACTGGTGGGGAAGCAGGAACTGAGAATTGTAGCTAATCAAGCATTTTTATCATTATTTGGCTAGACTCTGGAGAAGAAGGAAAAATTATGTAACTTAGTAAAGTAAAGACCAGCATATGGAGGCTAAGAATAAAATAATTGAATTTAGTCTAGAAGTAAGCACCATAGAAATCCGGCAAGTAATCTGAAGGTGATTATGGGTAGAATAAAACCCGATCCATTGGTCCAAGTTTTGCAAGCAATCAAAAAATAGGGTTTTGAAGGCATGTATGGGAAGAGGTTCTAGTATATAGGCTTGACTAGAATTTCTGGCGCTAGAGGAGATGCTGTGAGCTAGATCCTCACTGAAGTAAATTGCCATATAGTTCCATTGACATCAATGGACCTATGTTGAGTTAGACCAGCTGTGGCACTGGCTCTGCATATGTACAATTTTGGTCACTTTATTTTCAAAAAGAAAATTGCATAGATTGAAAAGATGCAGCAAATGACCATGGAGGATTTGAAACTACATGCTTGGGATTATTAGCCAGACTTGGCCTATAATTCTAATACATTTCATAGAGGTTTAGAAGACAAACAAAAGGAAACCATGAATTCCTGACAATGGGCAGGTTGTCATTTTACTTATTCAAAAACAAAAAGTCAAAGACTGAAGTTACAAAGGGAAGCAAACTAGAAATCAGTCAGGGGGACTGCATCAATAGATTTGCGATGCTATTCTATCTTTGACTGCACGTAACTTTCATGAATGTTAAAGACACTGGGGCTGATCCTCCTCTCACAAACATCAATTTGACCATTGCTTGCGATGGATTTACTCCTGATTTACACCAGTATAATGGAGAACAGAATCTGGCTCATTAACATGAAGATTTACAGAAGTACTGCATGTTAAAAATGATACACATGCATCTCTGGGAGAAGAGTTCTAAGAGAGGTTGAAATATAGAACAAACTGCTGAAAATAATATGAGCAAGTAGAGTATAAATCAGTCCAAGAGAGGGGCTGCTGTACTGCTTATCAAGAGAATAGGAACTGCCACTACCTAGATTTTGGGGGATTGCAGAGAAAGAATAAGTTGATTTGAATTTCTTATGTCCAGAACAGTTCTTCTGATGCTTAAATGTTCCTCTGTATTCCATTATTCATCAAATGCACAGCTAATATTTCATGCTGCAAACTTTTTACACGTGACTTACCTCTTAAAATAGTTCCATAGTGTGTTTTCACTTCTGTTATAATACTGAATAATAATGCTTACATTCAATGCAAGGCTCTCCAAGCACTTCAGAAACATCAATGAATTAATATTAATGACCTCTCTAAGAGGTTGCCTGGTAGTAGTAGTGCCATTTTATGATGAGAAACTGTGGCACAAAGAAGTTCAGTGACTTGCTTAAGATCACACTGCACATCATTGTCAGTGCAGGTAATATAACCCCCAGCTCTTACTCCTAGTTCTAGACTTTAACCATTAGAATGTGCTTCCTGCTTTGTATCAAATGGAATGGGACAAATTCTGTTCTCTTATACCCATGCAAACCAATTGACTTCAGTAGAGTTACTGAATGGCAAGTGAGAGCAGACTTTTCTCCATGACATTATAAAATGTTCCCTCACCCTTATTAGAAGGCTCTTGTTGACATTGTGATGGAAGTCAGCTGATTCTAACCTATATTAAACGCCCGTTTAATTCATCATGGTCTATTAGACTGCAGTAGAAAAGTCTTACAAGGAAAGTGGTGGATGAATTGTCACCTGAGTTGACACCATGAATTGAGCTAGACTAGAAAAAACTAGGGCTGTCAAGTGATTTAAAAAAATTAATTGTGGATTAATCGCACTGTTAAACAATAATAGAATACCATTTATTTAACTATTTTGGATGTTTTTCTACATTTTCAAATATATCCATTTAAATTACAACACGGGATACAAAGTGTAGAGTGCTCACTTTATATTTATTTCTGCTTACAAATATTTGCACTGTAAAGAACAAAAGAAATAGTATTTTTCAATTCACCTAATACAAGTACTGTAGTGCAATCTCTTTATCATGAAAGTTGAACTTACAAATGTAGAATTATGTACAAAAAATAACTGCATTCAAAAATAAAACAATGTCAAATTTTAGAGCCTAAAAGTCCACTCAGTCCTACTTCTTGTTCAGCCAAGCGCTCAGCCAAACAAGTTTGTTTACATTTGCAAGAGATAATGCTGCCCACTTCTTGTTCAGAATGTCAGCTGAAAGTGAGAATAGTCATTCACATGGCATTGTTGCAGCTGATGTCGCAACATATTTACATACCAGATGTGCTAAAGATTTATATCTCCCTTCATTTATATCTCCTTTCAACCACCATTCTAGAGGACATGCGTCCATGCTGATGATGGTTTCTGCTCGATAACAATCCAAAGCAGTGTGGACCAATGCATGTTCATTTTCATCATCTGAGTTAGATGCCACCAGCACAAGGTTGATGGTTTGTTTGTTTGTTTGTTTTCTTTTGGGTTTTTTTGGGTGGTTCAGGTTCTGTAGTTTCTGCATTGGAGTGTTGCTCTTTTAAGACTTCTGAAAGCATGCGCCACACCCCGTCCCTCTCACATTTTGGAAGGCACTTCAGATTCTTAAACCTTGGGTTGAGTGCTGTAGCTATCTTTAGAAATCTCATATTTGTACCTTCTTTGCATTTTGTCAAATCTGCAGTGAAAGCGTTCTTAAAATGAACAACGTGCTGAGTCATCATCCGAGACTGCTATAACATGAAATATATGGCAGAATGTGGGTAAAACAGAGTAGGAGACATACAATTCTCCCCCGAGGAGTTCAGTCACAAATTTAATTAATGCATTATTTTTTTTAACAAGCGTCACCAGCATGGAAGCATGTAAGAACATAAGAATGGCCATACCGGGTCAGACCAAAGGTCCATCTAGTCCAGTATCCTGTCTACCGACAGTGGCCAATGCCAGGTGCCCCAGAGGGAGTGGACCTAACAGGCAATGATCAAGTGATCTCTCTCCTGCCATCCATCTCCATCCTCTGACAAACGGAGGCTAGGGACACCATTCCTTATCCATCCTGGCTAATAGCCATTAATGGACTTAACCACCATGAATGTATCCAGTTCTCTTTTAAACGCTGTTATAGTCCTAGCCTTCACAACCGCCTCAGATAAGGAGTTCCACAAATTGACTGTGCGCTGCGTGAAGAAGAACTTCCTTGTATTTGTTTTAAACCTGCTGCCTATTAATTTCATTTGGTGACCCCTAGTTCTTGTATTATGGGAATAAGTAAATAACTTTTCCTTATCCATTTTCTCCACATCACTCATGATTTTATAAACCTCTATCATAACCCCCCTTAGTCTCCTCTTTTCCAAGCTGAAGCGTCCTAGCCTCTTTAATCTCTCCTCATATGGGAGCCGTTCCAAACCCCTAATCATTTTAGTTGCCCTTTTCTGAACCTTTTCTAGTGCCAGTATATCTTTTTTGAGATGAGGACACCAGATCTGTACACAGTATTCGAGATGTGGGCATACCATCGATTTATATAAGGGAAATAATATATTCTCTGTCTTATTCTTTATCTCCTTTTTAATGATTCCTAACATTCTGTTTGCTTTTTTGACCACCTCTGCACACCGCATGAACATCTTCAGAGAACTATCCACGATGACTCCAAGATCTTTTTCCTGACTCGTTGTAGCTAAATTAGCCCCCATCATATGTATGTATAGTTGGGGTTATTTTTTCCAATGTGCATTACTTTACATTTATCCACATTAAATTTCATTTGCCATTTTGTTGCCCAATCACTTAGTTTTATGAGATCTTTTTGAAGTTCGTCACAGTCTGCTTTGGTCTTACCTATCTTGAGTAGTTTAGTATCATCTGCAAACTTTGCCACCTCACTGTTTACCCCTTTCTTCAGATCATTTATGAATAAGTTGAATAGGATTGGTCCGAGGACTGACCCTTGGGAAACACCACTAGTTACCCCCTCCATTCTGAGAATTTACCATTAATTCCTACCCTTTGTTCCTTGTCTTTTAACCAGTTCTCAATCCATGAAAGGACCTTCCCTTTTATCCCATGGCAGCTTAATTTACGTAAGAGCCTTTGGTGAGGGACCTTGTCAAAGATTTTCTGGAAATCTAAGTACACTATGTCCACTGGATCCCCCTTGTCCACATGTTTGTTGACCCCTTCAAAGAACTCTAATAGATTAGTAAGACATGATTTCCCTTTACAGAAACCATGTTGACTATTGCTCAACAGTTTGTTTTTCTGTGTGTCTGACAATTTTATTCTTAACTATTGTTTCGACTAATTTGCCAGGTACCGACGTTAGACTTACCGGTCTGTAATTGTTCTCTGGAATGGTGGCTGAAGCATGAAGGGGCATACAAATGTTTAGCATATCTGGCACATAAATATCTTGCAATGCTGGCTACACAAGAGCCATGTGAACATCTGGTTTCACTTTCTGGAGACATTGTAAATAAGAAGTGGGAATATGGCATGGATAAATATTCCTTATTTCCTTTCAGGGCTTTTGTTGATGGTAATAGTCTGGTTTTAAATGTGATAATACATTTTCCCTCTTATTATCTAAGATCTCCAGAGCACTATAGAGTCATGAATTAAGGCAGAAGAAGTAATTAGATCCTATCATGCTGTCTAAATATTATTTGATCTGGAACACAGACATTAAGAAACTCCAAGAAATAAAAAAGCAGCTTTTGACTTGGTATGGCTAGAAATACTGGTTGTTAGCAGCAGTAAATCAAGGGCTTCTTCAGAGCATTGACACTGTCATTGGTTATGTTAAACATTTTTCAGACTATGCACAAGGTTGCAAAATATATTTTCATAGCAAAAGCACAGTATTTGCACAAGGTTAATATTTTCTCTGTGTCTTTGTAACTACTACAGACACACACAAAAAGTAGCTAAATAGTAAAAAAACCCTAGATGTTTGAGTAAAAGCACTGAATTTGGGGAGGGATAGCTCAGTGGTTTGAGCATTAGCCTGCTAAACCTGGGGTTGTGAGTTCAATCCTTGAGGGGGTCACTTGGGGATCTAGGGCAAAATCAGTACTTGGTCCTGCTAGTGAAGGCAGGGGGCTGGACTTGATGACCGTTCAAGGTCCCTTCCAGTTCTAGGAGATGGGATATCTCCATTAATTATAATTATTATTATCTCTGTGGGATTATATTATTGGGTTTGGACAGTATTTGGACAACTGCTTGTCCAAAGTTTTCTGAATTTTAGCACTAATGTTTCTTTAAAACTGAAATGCATTGGTTGCTCTGTGCTATCTTCTACTGGGTTTTCTCTTTTTAAAACACTTCAGTCATCTAATCAGGGAGCAGAAACCACACAACAAGAATAAGGAACAGTGGATAGCTGAAGCAAACTATTAGCGGTAAATATGCCCAATGGCCTGTGATGGGATGTTAGATGGGAGGGATCTGAGTTACTACAGAGAATTCTTTCCTGGGTGACTGGCTGGTGGGTCTTGCCCACATGCTCAGGGTTTAGCTGATTGCCATATTTGGGGCCGGGAAGGAATTTTCCTCCAGGGCAGATTGGCAGAGTCCCTCGGGGGTTTTCGCCTTCCTCTGCAGCATGGGGCACAGGTCACTTGCTGGAGGATTCTCTGCACTTGAAGTCTTTAAACCACGACTTGAGGACTTCAGTAGCTCAGACATAGGTTAGGGGTTTGCTACAGGAGTGGGTGGGTGAGATTCTGTGGCCTGTGGTGTGCAGGAGGTCAGACTAGATGATCATAATGGTTCCTTCTGACCTTAAAGTCTATGACTCTATGATTCAAAAAACTTGTGTACAATCTATAATCTGAAAAATATTTGTCCAAGCAATTCAGTCAATACTTATGACTAGCAAATACATTTTAACAAAATCAGCATTGGTTTGTGAATGATCCAGAAACAGTAACTAATATATTAAGACTAGTTGTAGTACATGGTATTATATACAGCCAAATTATTTCACCTAGAAAATAATAATTGGTAGTGATCCCTTTATTTTGGTTGCCTAACACCTCTCTTTGTAAAAGACTCTTGCTATCTTTTTCTGAGAAGCTCTAACACCTCCATTGTACTCAGAGTGATAAATCTCATGCCTCCAGTCCAAAGCAGTTCTGGTGGTGTCTTTCCATGTGGAACAGAGGTAGCCCATAATAAAGATGACTGCCACTACCACTGTTTTCAGTGTGACTGAAGTCAGGTTATCTGCAGTGAAGACAGCTCCCCCTGACCTTTGATTAGGGGGCTGGACAGAAAACTATGAAGACACAGGAATGTGGCCTCAGAAAGGCACCTGAGACAGGTATAGGAGGGATACTGAGGGCTTGTAAGAGAGATGGAATTCAGGGTTAGGCTGGAGGGGGTGCTGGGGATCCAACCCACTTCAGTAGTTTAATGGAACTACTCATATGAGTAAATTATTTGCACAAGTAAGGGTTGGAGCACCATATCTTACTGTGTGGCTTCAAGACAAACTTCAGACTATGGAAACCTCTCCCTTGTTCATCAATATGTTTTATGTACTGTCTGTTAAAAATACAAGTCAGGAGGGCTTGAACAGAAGGGATGTGGAGCTTCTGAATACATCTAGCATACAGTGTTTTTCATCAAACACTGTATGCCAGAAATAGACTTTTTTTCTTGTTGGTTTCCACTTTTTATAAGAAAATAAAGTTTAAGTGATTGCCGAAGACCAACTATAGTGAATGGTACAAGACTAGGATATTGTGTAGAAGGTAAATGGCAGGTCTGACCTGAAAAACAGCATGAATGTGGACTGCATAGTACCTTAGGGATCTGAAAAAGTACAGTCAATGTCCACATATCACATACTTTCCCAATGGAAAAGAAATTGCTATTTTCTCTTTGAAATCCTTGGAAACTCTGCTAAAACACATTTCCTAACCCTGTTTGAACAAGTGTGATTTTATAATCTTGGAGTTTGCTTTGAGTTGCATTACAAACCTCCATATCCCTTCACTTGGAAAAAGGCTTGTGATTCAAACGCATTGAAGAAATAATTACAAATATTATATAATTTTCTGATTAGATTAACAGCATTTCATTTAAAGTGCTTATGAAATCAAGAATATCTCATAAGTGCACTGAATAGCTCTATAGAGTGCATGGTTTTAGGACCTTGAGAAACTGGTCTCTAGCAACCATGTTAATTAGGGTACAAGAGGAAGAATATGTGTAAAAGATTCAGGAAATTGGATCTCCCATGAGGAAAAAACAGATATTGTATGGAAAAGAGGTACTACGGTATTAAATATTTCATTTTTTTTTTAAATGGCCAGATGTTCCCATAAAGCATATTGTATGTAGTCCTAAATCAAACTCTTCACTATAAGGTATTTAATAGAGTGACCAAACTACCCTGAGGCAATAGGATAAAAACTTCACATACCCCTTTGGAATTAACAGTGCAGCAAGTTCCTGTAATCTCCTGACTCAGTATGCGGAAAGAGCTCACACAAATTACTCAGTGAACACATTTACAGTGTGTCACTTTTGGTTTCATCAGTCTGTGCAAATGTTTGGCAAACCTACAGTTTTTTGAAAATGTATTTCTAGTAGAAAGTACTGTTTACATAACTACATTTCCTATCTCATTGTGTCATTTTCCCTCACCTGCTTGACATGGGTGTAACATCAGTATAGCTCTATGACCACCAAGAAATAAATACAAAAGACCTTTGGTTTTATATAGCATCTTAGATGTGAAAGGTATCTCAAACGGCTTTACAAATCTATCGGATGCCAGTAACAGAGTGACTCTGTAGTGTAGGTAAATAGAACCATTATTACATGTTTCACCCTCTCAGTAAAACAAGTTATGTCTTTACTGCCAAAAAAGGTGTCTACTCAAACTGGCGTTGAACTCAAGCTGCTAACCTCAGTTAAAAGCTGAGTTGCTGTGTCTTTACTGCACTGTTATCCTGAGTTAGTTAACCTGAGTTAAGAACACATTTATATTATGTCCTCACTGAGGACATACCCAGAAAAAGAATCTTGACCATGTTACTGGGGTTAGGAATTGACTATTTTTTTCAGTAGTGCCATGGGATTGAACTTTGACCTGGAGAGCTACATAGAAACCTTAGCCCATAACCTCATTTTATGCCAAAAAACCTACCTAAGTAACTGTCAGTGCAATTGCTTACCAGCACTATGCTGCAATGTGAGCATAGGGGTAAGCTCGAGGCCAGGTGTGACACTTGATTTTTAGTTGACAAGACAGCTAACAATTAAGCCAGTCTTCAGTAATTTCCTGTAGTTGAACCAATCCAATGGTCCTCTGTGACAGGCTATGTACCCTACACAGGCCCTGAATGGGCTAATGGGGGCCTGAGAGGCCTTTTTTGCTACTTGGCTGCAGCTGGAGGATGGGCTAGACTTAACTGGGAAGGAGCTGGGAGGTTACTATAGAGGCAGAAAGTCTGTAGCGGAAAGCTGCTGCAGGGAGGGGAAGAAGGAATTCTGTGCTCACTGCCTGGGTCTAGAGATGTTGTGAGACACAAGCCTTGGGACAGAGTGAGGCTGTGATCCTTGTCTGACTAGAAAAGGCTGGCAAATGGCTAGGGGAGAGACAGCGGCTAGCTGGGGAGTGACCTGCTCTACATGCAGCATTGCCAACCCCAAATGCTCAAAAATCATGAGTCCAGCTCACCAACAATCATGGGATTGGCTTTAAAATCACGAGATTATGTAAAAGTAATAGATTTGGCGTTCTTTTTATTTGCCTTCTGCTTTTTGAGCCTTTAGGGTGCACTGGGGTCACATTTTGAAGCTTTCTCCCAGCCACGAGGGCTAGAGAAACTTACTTTTTCTTTTAGAAATGAAAGGTGAAATCATCACATATCCACGTGACTCCAGGAGCTGGGGCTTTAAGGAAAACAACAATAATTCTCATGCGACTCATGAAAGTTGGCAACACTGTAATATGCCATGTTTGGCGAGGCAGCGGCGCTCCCACAGTGTGTCCACTCTTCTCCATCCTTAAACTCATTTCCCACCCCCAACCCCTCCTTTTATCATTTAGGGCCAGATTTATGAATGTTGTGAAGCTTGTTCTGTGCTCCACTACCAATGGAATCTGTCCCTAAAGCCAGTGTAACTGGCCCAAGCATGATCACGCAAGGTCTCCTTCAGTGATGTAGAGCCATTGTAAGGGCACATATGCCACTCCCTCTCCAGGCTGCTGACAACGGGGGACATGGCTGGAGGAAAGGGACTGGCTTCAGACACCACTGAACTGTAGCAGCAGTGGTTTGGGTCCCTTGGGGTCATTTATAGCTGGTGGCAACCTTTAGATTGCTCCAGCCCTAAGCAGAGGGACCAGCCCTGCATGGCGGCAGCACCAGGAACAGCAGCAGAGTGTAAAAGTGGGCTTAAAATGATGGTTGCATATGCATTCCTGAACTGTACATGGATCCCCTCCCCCACTGTTTGAAAGGGGAGGGGGGAAGAGGGGTTAAGCACCTCTATGGCCCTTTCCCTGGCCCCAGCAGGTCTGGGATCTGTGCTGGAGGGTGGGGGTGGACATTGGGTGAACTGGGGTTGGGTACGCATCACTTTGACCCCACAGCAATCCCCTGGAAAAGTTAATGTGGACCTAGGGCAGCAAAAGCTATGGTGAGTCTCTGGTACCACAGTTTCAGTGTGGGGCCTCGTACCAAGGAGCTGAGTCTGCTAATTATGGAGCTGCTATGAAGGCAGAGGGTTTACTCATCAATGGCCATGGCCTTCTATGAATCCCTTTATTTGGGATGGGCCCTACATTCATTTCCATGGGAGGCCAAACTGCATCTTCTCCAATGGGATGCTATGAGGAATCCCTCGCAGGAGATCCTCACAGAGATCTCTCCCTGGGAGCACCCTCCAGCACACTTATCAAGGAGAGGATGATCTGGGCCAAGATCAGACCATGAGCATCTAGCCAAAGTCCACAGGAGTTCCTGACTCTCAGTACTACTATCAGACCACTGTCCTGACTATTAGTTTATTGAGCAACTTCTCCAAGCTCATATGTGATTAAGCTCCCTAATGTAATGCTGTGGCCAAAAGAGCTAATGAGATTCTAGGATGTATAAACAGAGAAATCTTGAGTGGTTGTCTTTCCTCTGTAATTGGCACTGGTACAATCACTGCTGGAATACTGTGTCCAGGTCTGGTGCCCGCAATTCAAGAAGGATGTTGATCAATTGGACAGGGTTCACAAAAGAACCATGAGAATGATTAAAGGCTTAGAAAACATGCCTTATAGTGAGACTCAAGGAGCTCAATCTACTTAGCTTATCAAAGAGAAGGTTAAGGGATGACTTGATTAGTCTATAAATATCTACATAGGGAACAAATATTTAATCATGGGCTCTTCAGTCTACTAGAGAAAGATGTAACATGATCCAAGGGCTGGAAGTTGGAACTAGACAAATTGAGGCTGCAAATAAGGGGTACATTTTTTGAGAGCCAGAGTAACTAACCATTGGCACACTTTACCAAGGGTGGTGGAACAATTTACCCCTGACAATCTTTAAATCAAGAGTGGATGTTTTTCTAAGAGATGCACTAGGAATTATTTGGGGGGTGGGAGGGGAAGTTCTATGGCCTGTGTTATACAGGAGGTTGGACTAGATGATCACAATGTTCCCTTCTGGGCTTGGAATATGCTAAAATATTACTTATTTTATTGGGATAGTTATTGCCAGGCTGCTGTAGACTGGAACTTCAATCCACTAGGTCATAACTTTGATGAAAATCCTATAATCCATTCTACCTCTTTTTTTTTTTCCTTTTCCCCCTTCCTGCCCAGCACTCTTAGAATGTTTGCAGCCCATTTGGGATTAATCTCAGAACCCCATTAAAAAGACCTACTGCCTATCAGGTATGTTTTTGCCATCTGGTACATCTTACTAATTCTTCAAAGAGCAGGTCTTGACTTGAAATATATAACTTTTGAAGTATAGTACATAAAATGCTTTGTAGCAGTTTCACCAGGGGAGTCATATCCTTGACTTGTAATTTTTCACTTTTTATTATTTAATTTTTTTATTGTGACCATAAAAACTTGTAAATTCATATCAGATCCATACAAGCAGTGATAGCTTACAGGCAATGTTACATCATTCACAGTACATAGAAAGCATTCATTCCATAATAGCAGGTTCAGACAGATGGCGTGAGGCCCAACCACAAAGGCCATATTTTCATATTATCGTGCACCCTGGCAAGAACAATTCACAGGCTGTCACAATATCAATAGCACAGTAACAAAGGCAACCAAACACACTTTACAATACCTAGCCAGCATGTGAATGTGAGTGCACGGAATGTAGTTACATTCCATCTTTATAGAAAGAGAGACGGCTTTCCTGTTTGTTCACAAATTTCCTTGGGGAACGACAAATCTTATGGTGTTAGAGGTTTTATGAATCTCTTAAACTTTATTTGGGAGGGAGGGATCAGAGTCGTGGGGGTCACACAACTCAATGGGGTTCACCAACTTTTCCCCCTGTCATTTTAAAGCAATGCTGTTTTCTCGATGGTGATTCAAATGTAAGACAACCATGTTGTCTAAAAAAAGGGAATCCTCTCTCAACACCTAGTCTGGCCTACCCATATAAAGGCCATGTATAGCAAATCAGATCCTCGGCTGGTGTAAACGGAGGTAGCCAACCTACATCACTGAGGAACTGGTCCATTGTACTTACTGTTTTATTAGCACTTGCTTTACCCCCCACAACTTCACTCTTTTTTTTCCCCCCCATAGGCAAGGTGTAATACAAACCCATTAATATCTGATTTGGAGTAAGACTTTGAAGCTCCCTATACCTGAGTGTTTGAAATTAGACAAAATGAGTTCATGCGGCCTTACGCGTCACAGCAGTGGTTAAAGCAAGGAGCTTGGAGTCATGAACTTGCCACTGAATAAAGTGACTGGGGCATATACTAGACATTGGCAAATAATGGATTTACAGTGAGTCTGAGGGCCCAGTTACCCCATTCTGTGGTATCTGGAGGAGAAACAGTTAATTGGGGATTAAACCAGCTGAAGATGGTGGCATCCATATTATCATAACCAGAGCACAAGATTGATGGGATGTAACATTTGTTATTAGCACTCAAATGTGGCCTTCTTGCTATTGTGAGTTGAAAACCCCAGTCCTATAGTCCCCTTGCAGCAGGCTGGTGTAAGCCTCAGGGAAAGGGGCAAAGACTATGGAACACAGCCCAGGGCTGAAAGCCTGTTATGTGGTCACATCTGGACTCTTTGTTACTGCAAAAGGGGACTTCACTGAAAGGTGACGAGGCTGGAGGGCTACAATGTGGAAGATGCTGACCGCAGTAGAATTAAAACAGCAATCAACAGATTGTTAATAGTGAGGATCCCTGCAATGCACTGACCTGGCACCAGGGGAAGCCATGCTGATGTGGGCAACCAATTAAAGTGATCTCCTGTTTGTTATTCCATTTCCACTATCTGTAAAATGGGGGTGTTAATGTTTCTCCATTTTTGCAAAGTGTTTTGAGGCTGTTTGATGTAAGTTCTACAGGTGCAAAGTAGTAATATTAATAGACATACTGAATTAAATTGTCACCAGCTAAAAACACTGACATGCAGAAAATCAAATTTAATTTCTTGCCAACATTTGTTCTGGTTTTGTAATATTTTAGCAATGATGAAAAATGAGTCTTGAGAACTCAGTCAAGTGCAATGATCTGAGATTCTCCGGTTCCCCAGTTGAGTGGGGGTAAATCCCCAAATACCTCTCAAAAGAAACCAGTCCTAAGGCCAAAGCTATTCAGAATCTTTGCAGATATCGGACTGTATGTTGGAAACAGTGCTCTTCTTCTACTCTTATAGAGAGTTCCATGTTTCACCTGGCTGGTGGTGACTCAAAATGTCACTATCACCTGGTTCTTTGGTGCCGTATCTAAGTGGGCTGGTGATATCAGTCCAGTTCCCAGTAAGCATGCACCTATCTCACAAAAATCATAATTGCTGTCCATTTTGGTGGTGCCATAATAGACTGGGGACTGAATGAGGATGGTAGTTAAAATGCTGTGTATTTATATCATGCTCAACCTCAGTACTGCATACCTCCATGCTTAACATCACAAAGAGAAAGTTCAATGTTTTAAGCAGACAAAACACATCAACCTTCCAAAATGATGGACTTGACAAACACCAAAATGAATCCCCTGGAATATGAAGTAATATTCCGAATATCCTTAATAGAGGCTCTCGAGGAGTCCAATTAATGTGCATGATTTCTTGAAACAGATAAAAATATTAGAATCCTTCAGGAAGGGAGATTCTGAAAATTGCAATAATTTATTTGTTTGAGTGTTCCTAGAAAACCGGCTGTGTGAGCAAACAAGGGATTGAACTGTGGCAGATTCTGCTATTATGGAGAAGAAATTAGGTCTTAATAAAGATCGTAATAGTGTGAACCAGATGCTCATCTCACACTTTATCTTTGAAAAGAATTGGGAGTGTGCCAAGCAGATCCATGTATGCATTGTGCATCTGGAAAAAACATACAGCTGGATCCTGAGAGGCTTATTAAGGGAGGAGTAGCTTTTGCAAGCCAATGAGCTCTTAATTAAAAAAGAGAATGTGACTGGTTGGATCACAAGAAACCCCCTTGGGGACTGCCAACCGATGTGCCAAGACTACTTCTGCCCCATCTTCCCCTGCCATCTTGGGACTCCAGCACCCTGTCCTGTTGAGCCAGACATGCCAATCTGCTCCAACCCAGACCCAGGGTCTGAACTACATGCCCTAAAGCTGCAGACTTAACTGAAAGCAACTTAAGAAGTGTTCCTGTCTTTAATGCTCAGATGCCCAACTCCCAACGGGGTCCAAACCCCAAATAAATCCGTTTTACCCTGTATAAAGCTTATACAGAGTAAACTCATAAATTGTTCACCCTCTATAACACTGCTAGAGAAATATGCACAGCTGTTTCCCCTCCCCCCGGGATATTAATACATACTCTGGGCTAATTAATATGTAAAAACTGATTTTATTAAATACAGAAAGTAGGATTTAAGTGGTTCCAAGTAATAGCAGACAGAACAAAGTGAATTACCAAGTAAAATAAAATAAAACATGCAAGTCTAAGCCTAGTTCAGTAATAAAACTGAATACAGATAAAATCTCACCCTCAGAGATGTTTCTTTCACAGACTGGACACCTTCCTAGTCTGGGCACAATCCTTTCCCCTGGTACAGCCCTTGTTCCAGCTCAGGTGGTAGCTAGGGGATTTCTCATGATGGCCACCCCTTTTGTTCTGTTCCACCTACTTATATATCTTTTGCATAAGGTGGGAATCCTTTGTCCCTCTGGGTTCCCACCCCTCCTTCTCAATGGAAATGCACCAGGTTGAAGATGGATTCCAGTTCTGACATGATCACATGTCACTGTAAGACTTCATTACCCACTTGCCAGCACACAAACAGGAAGACTTACAAGTAAAATAGAGCCATCTACAGTCAATTGTCCTGGTTAATGGGAGCCATTAAGATTCCAAACCACCATTAATGGCCCACACTTTGCATAATTACAATAGGCCCTCAGAATTATATTTCATATTTCTAGTTTCAGATACAAGAGTGGTACATTTATACAAATAGGATGACCACACTCAGTAGATTATAAGCTTTGTAATGATACCTTACAAGAGATCTTCTGCATGAAGCATATTTTAGTTACATTATATTCACACTCATCAGCATACTTTCATAAAATCCTATAGAGTGCAACATCACAAAAAAACCTGTTAAAATGTGACATTCTCTCTCAGGAGCTCCCTTTTGTCATTTACATGGATGGAGAAACATTCCCAGCAGAGTAAGGGCTGCAGTAATCTAGGTATATCGGTTTTCAAGGAAAGAATTGTCTATGATCTAGCAAATCATCACCTTGAGTATGGACTGTACAGAAAATACTTGCTAAGACAGCACATTCCGTAAAGGCAAACCTGCAGTAATTGTGTCTCACTGTCTTAACTTCCACCACAACAGATAAGGGTATAACAAGTATAATATTTTACTTCTTGCAATTGGTGCAAAATCACCAATCCTACAGCACAGGCTCACCTGATGAAGCTAGCACACTCCCCATCACTATCTTAGGCACTTACGTGGCCCCCATTCCATAGAATCTGAGCACCACCCAATCTTCAATTAAATGTGTGAGGCAGGGAAGTGCTATTTATCCCCATTTTACACATGGGGAACTGTGGCACAGACTAAAGTCCCGATCATCCAAGGTATCGAGGTGCTAAACTCCCATTGAAATCAATGGAAGTCAGGAGCTTAAATGCCTTTGAGGGTTTTGGTCCACATGACTTATCCAGGGCAGAGTAGGGAACTGAACGCTGGTCTAGCAAGACTTAGGTGAGTGCCCTAATCACTGGCCCATCCTTCCTTACAAGCCTTCTGGCACCTTTAAATGGTAGTTTTAAAAAAAATCTTTTAGCCATCTCAGGCCTAATTCTCCTTTTCAATGCAGTTTGTGCAGTTACTTACACCAGTGAAATGGGGGTGTTACACTCACTTTGCCCTGCATGCTTGCTGCCTGGGGAGCACAGTTTGAGGCACCATCTTGCACCCAATTCTCTTGCTTACCCATGCTAAAGACAGGGATTCTCTGGCCCATACTCTGTTAATTTGTCTTTATATGATTGTGATTAATTACTGTAGTTAAGCTTTTTTCCCTTTTCATGTACAGTCAATGAGAACTTGATTCTAATGACATTCTCTGGGTTTAATATTGTTTTACCTAATAATAAAACTAGAGTTTGTTCCAGTAGAAAAGCTCTATTGGGGGTTATGCCTGAATGTGTTTCCACCAAATAGTATAGCAGCACATAGTCTTGTACCCATTAAAGTTAATGACAATTTCTATTGGCTCATTAACAAAATGGCATCCATATTATCATAACCAGGGCAGGAGATTATGATGGGATGTAACATTTATTCACTGTTTCTGCTGTTGGTAAAGCTGCAAACACTACAAAAAAGCCAGGCTAATCAGTGACCTGTAAATTGGGTACTAGATGTTAGACTGTACACTGTATGAGTGTGTGTGAGAGAGAGTATGAGACAGCATCTATTCATAGCATATGCAGCTGTAAAAATGTCAGAGGGTCAAAATATTGCAAACACACAATGCAGGACAATGTTGGCACAATACTAGAGTCAATATCCTGAGAACATGTTTACAAACACAAAAAGGCACTAGGTGGAGGTGCTTCCTATGAGTCTCATCTGAGGTGATAATTGGCTGGTGTAAAAATGGTCTTTGCTCAGTATGCTAAAATCCAGTACAAGCCAAATGGTCTGTTGTGCTCTTCATTTGCAGACAATGAATTTTGACCTTGTTTATCTAAAATAATTATTGACAGAGAAATTATTAAGCTAGATTTCTCTACGCGCCCCCCCCCCCCCCAAGATTGTAAAAGCTTTACCCATCTTGCTGGGGTTTCATTGCCCATTGTTAAGTCAGCAGCCAGACACCGCTGGATTGTGTCTGAGCATCTGGATTCCTCTGAGGGAGAGTCAGAGCTTCCCTGTTGTTCTTCCTCTATAACTTCTCTGACCTTTATTCAGTCCCCAATCTCCTGGCCACCAATCCTTATTTGCCATTTTCAAATTACCTCCTGAAACAAATATATTAAGTGCATGTAAGACTACATGACTGTTATGAACATGTGCTTTGGAGACCACATCACTGTAATCCTATGGGGTATGTAGCTATCAAGTGGTGATGATGACTGTACTACACCTTTACATTTCTAAGTACTCTGTGTGGGTAGAATTCAGCAGCCATTTTTATTACCAGAGATCAGGGTGGACTGTTAGAGGAGGCAGAGGCTTTGTCTAAACACAAAAGTTGCACCAGTTTCACTAAAACAGATGTTTAAATCCATCTTATTAAATGGTGCAAACACTGTCTGGACACACAAACTGGTTTACAGATGGCTTATATTGATTGATTTGAACTAAATTGATATTGGCCAGTCACAAATTGATTTAGATGTGTCCATACAGAGGTTTGCACTAGCGTGACAGATTTGGAGAATCTGTTCAATTTATTTCAGAGTGGTAGCTACGTTAATCTGTATCAGCAAAAAAGAACGAATTCTCTGTATGTATCATCAAGCTACAAACTCCATTTTGAACGTGCAGCTTGTTTTTTTTTCTCTGTGTGTCCGCCTATTCTTTGCCTCCATTTTTGACTAAAATTCCAGCGTGGGTAATGGCAAAGGCCTAACAATAGAATTGTTAAATGTTGAAGATTAGCTGTCTAATGACACAGAAGTGGCTGCTGCCCCAGGGCAAACCAGTTTGTCAAGTCTGAATTCAGGGGGGAGGTTGCCTTGGCAACAGTCACCTGGCAAAGGTCCATGATAACCTGGGGGGGGCTGATTAGGATGTCACCTGACAAAGGAAACTGAAAGTTATAAAAGGGCAGGAGCTGCTCAGGGACCATTTTTCTCCAGCTGAAGAGATGAGGATTTTAGAAGCAGCCCAGCATGTAAGACCCTGCCTACCTACTTGAACCCAGATGCCACACCCAGGGGAAGGCCAAGCCAGCATGAAGAGAAATATTTGTAGGGTTTATTATTATTTGTGTAGATCTGTGTAATTCTCATGTAATTAAGAGCAAATAATGTATTAAACTGGGCAAAGCGACTGTGCGTTATATGCTTTACAACTAACACATGCCTCCTGTCACCTAGAAAGCTCACACCTCCAGTGGGAGTCTGTCAGAGCATGTCTTTAAGTTGCTAGATCTCCGGGCCTAAGGCAGATGGGCTGGGGGGCTCCATTTCTGCGCAGGTGTAACAGACTAAGGCTATGTTTTGGTTACACTAGAGAGTTTACAGTGGCACAGCTGCATCGGTACAGCTGTGCTGCTGTAAGCTCTCTAGTGTAGCCATTCTATGCGGACAGGACAGAGCTCTCCCAGTGACATAATTTAATCCACCCTCAACAAGCAGCAGCAGCTATGTCAGGGGACAAAGCACTCCCGCCAACGTAGCGCTGTCCACACCATTGTTTATGTCAGTGTAACTTATGTTGCTTAGGGGGGTGGTTTATTCACCCACCTGAGCAACATATGTTATACCAACATAAATAGTAGTGTAGACATAGTCTAAGAGTTGATGCCTAGGAAATGTGCCAGAGAAGCCAAAGGAGGAAACCATGCTGCAGCTTGCTGAGACAGGAAGCTTAAAACCCCAGGGATCATAAGCTTGTCTTCCCCTCACAGCAGTCTGGAGGATGCTCAAGCAGAGCTGTGACAATTGGTGTATATAAAAGATGGATTTACAAACTTTAATTAAGTCTATTGTGTGTAGACAAGACCCACTCTTGGAAGAGACATGGGCACTCTCATAGAGACTAGATATATGTCTTCTTGTTTTGGTCTCTTAATCTAAAAAGTTTTTCTCCTTTTTCAAATATGTAAGAGCCATTTCCATGGCTTTCTCAGACACTTTTCAATAGAAACAGAGGCTGAGCAATTATAACCTAGATAGGAATTACCTCCTTGGGCAAACTATATTTAGAGGTGTCACTGAAAGCCATTAAAAGCACTTAAGTCAATGACCTATATGAGTCATGCTGAAACTTCTGCTCTGCTAAATTTCTCCTTCTGGAAGCAGAAACTAAAGCTATAAACATTTTTTCTCTTTCATACAGAAAAGAATGGAGGGGAAATGTCATGTCATATCATCACATTAGGTTAGAAATTAGGATGAGATGTGTAGAATTTATTAAATTGCAGTTGCAGAAGCCATTTATATATAGGTGGGATGTTAAAATTCCAGCTCTCATGTTCTATTGCCAAGGTGCCAAGGCTGCTATTGCAGAGCTAACTTGACTATTGTGAAGAGTCCCGTGGGATCACTAATGACCACAAATGCTTGGGATCTCAGTCTTAAGTGCCACCTGAAAGACAGCACATCATGGAATCCCCTAGCAAAATGCTGGGACATTGGTTCATTCCTGACTCAGAAGAGGAGAGATGCTACCTTGAACTCAGAAAAATGGTCTGTCAGTTTAATTTTTTTTTAAACAAGAAAAACAAATTAATCTCTCAACTGCCTATGACTAATTGTTAGCATGGGAAAGAATCAACCTATTACAGCATGTGAATTAAAAATGTTTGTAACTAACAAGACACAATGTTCTTCACTGCTTATTCATTCTAGCTTTTGTTGCCTACCTTTCCCATCCCTGGATTCATACGATGTCTATCTAATTGTGAACTCCACAGGGCAGGACAGTGTCTTTTTACTGGTCCATAAAGTATCTATCACATTTTATGATGAATAAATAATATAAATATTAATGGTTTTCTCAGGTATTTAAAAATGTTGCTTGTAACTTTTAGTTTACTTTGCTGTGTGTTCTGTTGAAGCAGTCTGCAGCTCTGTTCTGTGTCTATGCCACCATTTTAATATAGCATTAGTAGGTAACTATGCATGTAAGTAACATTATTTGCAGGCACAACCCCATTGATGACAATGGAACCCCTTGTGTGAGTAATGTTATTCACATGGGTAAGTGTTTGCAGGATTGGGCCCTTAGCAATAAACATTGCTTTGTGTGATGGCATTTATGACAATGCTTATCACCCAACATGAAGAAAGAGGGGGAGGAAGAAAGCACACTATTTCATCTTTTAAATTGCAGGAGACCTTACCCACTCCATCGCATGTCACTCTTTTTTTTTCTTTTCTTCCCACACTACTATCCTCCCATTTCCTTCCGCTACTACAAAGCTCTTCAAAGATCAAAGTCGTCATTGGCCATGAGTTTGCACAGCATTTCTATTCTGACACTGGATGGAGGCCAACTGGCATCTGTTAAAACCATCGTCAGAATATGCTTAATTAATGCTCCCAGTTCAGTAGTTTAATAAAACACTGGAATTGACATGATGCTGACTGGCTGATGCCCAGTGACGGGACACTGCAAAAGCGCAGCCATGACTTTGATGTTAGCAGCTGTTTTACTTTTTCCACTGTTAATCTCCCTATTGTCCATTTAAAGATGCCTTTGCAAACATAATGAAAATAGGTTTCAGAGTAGCAGCCGTGTTAGTTTCATTATTTTAATGAAAATAAACTTTTGAAGATGTCTCATTTATTATTACTTAATTATTAAAAATCACACAGAATGCCCTATTCGTTTACATGGTGCTTTACAAGCAAATAACAAGACATGTTCCCTTCCCCAACTTGCTTAGAGCTAAATTCTGCCCTGATTTATACCCTCCCACTGTCCTCAGTGGGATCATGCAAGGTGTAAGTAAGGACAGAATTCATCCCTTGTAGTCTGAGGCTGCATGCAGAAAGCAACTTCTTACTGTGCAGCTAACTGGTTAGTGGTACAACTGGCTAAAAGCACAGTTCATTGTCACACTGCAAACCTAATAATTTGCAGCCAGTGGCTTAGTCCTATGCCACTTCTGCTAGCAGCTTCGTCTGGCACACAGTTACTTTATAGTATGGACGGGCACCCCTACCCATGTCATTGAAAAAGATCAAGTCCTTTCCCCTCCCCTAATTGTGCAGTTAGGCAACCCACAGTGTACTTTCCCATGTACTTTGTGCCTGACCCTGGTTACTTTATACCCCATGCATAAGCTAACCCAGAGGGCTTACATAGCTTGATGAGGTCTTTACAGCAGTGACTCATCAGTCAACCAAACAATGGAGAAGCAAAGACATCATTTGGTGGGAGATCAAGATCCTGCTGGTTGGCCAGAGGGAGCAGAGTATCCACACCAATTTAATTCGGCTAACAGGAAGCAGAGGGGTATAAATGGATGTCTGACCACCTTGCAAAAAGTAGGATCCCAGGCAGCGCGGGGAGAAAGTAATGTCCATAAGAGAGCAGTACCGTCAGCTGAAAGATGTGAGTGGGGTCTCTTGTAAACAACAGACAACCTGTCCCTATTTCAAGGAGCTGGCTTGCGAGTTACAGCGCAATAAAGCAGCCCCGGGCGCCCTAGCTCACTCCCCGTCCACACTGGAAAGGCACGTAGAGCGCTCTGATTCCGCAGCTACAGCTACTCCACCTTGGTGAGTGGAATAATGTTTGCTGCGCCCCAGCTGGAGCGCCGCGGCGCCAGTGTGAACGAGGTATTGCATTACTGCGCTGTGATCAGCCTCCAGAAACGTCCCATAATCCCCTTAAGTCAAGTGGCCAATCTTGTCATTGTTGTGAAATCAGCTGCAGGAATGCGGAAATGCCTTTTCAAAGCACTGTTTCAGAGAAGCTGGCTGCTTATCAACTCCAAACATTTACTGTTTGCTTTAAATGAGTGGGAGAGAGGTGGAGGGGAGGGGGAGGGAGGTCTGAACTTACAAGACAGCATGCTGACACACTATCAGCACCCCAAAAACCCACTCTCTCCCCCCACATACACACAACACACTCCCTGTCACACTCCACCCCACCCAACCCCCATTTGAAAAGCATGTTGCAGTCACTTGCATGCTGGGATAGTTGCCCATAATGCACCGCTCCCAATGCCGCTGCAAGTGCCGCAAATGTGGCCACGCCAGTGTGCAAGCAGCTGTCAGTGTGGACAGACTGCAGCGCTTTCCCTACTGCGCTCTACGAAGGCGGGTTTAATTCACAGCGTTCTACATCTGCAAGTGTAGCCATGCCCTTTATAACAGCCCTTAACATATTTGAAGACTGTTATAAGGTCCCCCCTCAGTCTTTTTTTCTCAAGACTAAGCATGACCAGGGGTTGGGGTTTTTTTGGTTTTTGTTTGTTTTTGGTTGGTTTGTTTTTAACCTTTCCTTTAGGTCAGGTTTTCTAAACCTCTTAGAATTTTTGTTGCTCTCTTCTGGGCCCTCTCTAATTTGTCCACATCTTTCTTATCAGATCTGGACACAATACTCCAGTTGAGGCCTCATCACTGCTGACTAGAGCATGACAATTACTTCCCCTGTCTTACATATGACACCTCAGAACAATATTAGCCTTGTTTTGCCACTGCCAGGGCCAGTTCCAGGCACCAGCCCTCCAAGCATGTGGCACCTGGATGGGGGCGGCGCTCACCCGGGGAGAGCGAGGCCCCGGCCGGGCTCGCCGCCCTCCCCCCAGCACTTCGGCCACCGGGGAGAGCGGAGCTGCGGCGGGCTCACCACCCTCCCCCCGGCGCTCCGGCCACCAGGGAGAGTGGGGCCACCCTCCCCCAGTGCTCTGGCCAACCGGGGAGAGCGGAGCCGCGGCCGGGCTCGCCACCCTCCCCCCGGTGCTCCGGCTGGCTGGAAAGAGCAAGGCCTCCCTCCCCCGGCGCTCCAGCCAGCCGGGGAGAGCGGGGCCACCCTCCCCCAGCGCTCCGGCCGGCCGGGGAGAGCGGGGCTGCGGCCGGGCTCGCCGACCTCCCCTGCCGCGCTCCTGGGGCGGCAAAAAAGCCAGAGCCGGCCCTGGCCACTGCATCACATTGTTGACTCCTGTTCAATTTGTGATCCACTATAACCCTGAGATCCTTTTCAGCGGTACTACTGCCTAGTTAGATATTCCCCATTTTGTAGCTGTGCATTGACTTTTTTTTGTTCGTAGTGTAGTACTTTGCACATCTTTATTGAATTTCATCATGTCGATTTCAGACCATCTCCAATTTGTCAAGGTCATTTTGAATTCTAATCTTGTCTGCCAAAGTGCTATCAACCCCTCCCCACTTAGTGTCATCTGCAAATTTTATAAGCATGCTCTCCCACTCCATTATCAAAGTCATTAATGAAAATATTGAATAGTACCAGACTCAGGAAGACCATTTTATATTCAGAACTTTGAGTAATTTTCATGGTCACCTTTGACCCCTCAATGATTTCTCTGATCTTCTCTCTTGTGCATTACTCAGCCTTCCATGCCCTGGGGATGGGTTTAATGATGAGCAAATTTCTAGAGGCTCTTTAGCATTGATTTGAATAAGCATCAAAGCTTCAAACGCTTGGTGAATCCTATCCAAACCTCTGGGATCTGCAAAAGTGGGCAGGAAATATTGCAAGAATATGGGTGAAATCCTGGCTCCATTACAAGTCAATGGGACTTCAGTGGTGCCAACATTTCATTTTCATGCCAGGGTTTTTTTGCAAAATTTCCAGTACTTCCTGTTGCTGATCCAGTTGGAAACACTGTCCAAGAAGTTGTTCTAATGGTGAATTGGCTTTTCTTCTTTGGACCCAGTCATACCTGGAATGTGAAAGGAAAGAAGAGGAGTAAAGTAAACTTTTCCAAAACATAAAAAATGGGGTTGGCTTGGATTCAGTACGAGATGGACTACGGTTCAGGTGATTTATTTCAGGTGATTAGTTCTGCCTCTCTGGATGTAGTGTATAGGGCTTTTCCCCAGAGAAATTGGACCTTTTGAAATTTAGGCTTACAGAATGATCATCCATTTAGCTATACTTCAGTATTTGCCTTCTCTGTATTCACAAATGTGGAACTAATTCCCTGTATAAGGTATTTAATGAGCTTGTCTCCTGGATCCTGCAAAGAACTTAAAATCCTTTTGATGGCATTTTCTTTTTAGCAATTAAAGTCTTATCACTGAGATTTTCTGAGAACAATGGGCCTGATTTTCCTCTTACACCATTTTACACCAGTAAACTGTACTGATTCCAACGGAACTACTCCTGGTTTACACAGTGAGAGGAGAATTATGACTATAACTTCTATCACTATTTAATTATATACCTTGAACTCATTTTCTCTGTCCTTTGCTTAGAATATTTCACATAATTCAGTGATGCCCATGTTACTGTCAGTAAAGAATTGGTCAGTGTCTGGAATGTTTTCAGGATTCTTTCATTTCAAAAAACCTGTATAAAGTGGAAGTTGCTACCAGTCACTTTCTTCAACTTTGTGGTCTTGATCGCATCTTGTCATTGATGCTTTTCTATTGTTTATCTTCCTCTTCTGTCTTGTTGCTGATAGTGTTGGTTAAAGTCTTTCATTATCTCATGTTTAGATAGGTCTACAATTCTGTTTCTCAAATTTAGATGTGTAACCTGTTTATTAGTTGTCCCATCAAAACTCTACAAGTATTAAGATATTCTCTAATTTTAAACTCAGAATTAAGATATTAACTTTGTCTATTGTTAAAGGGTTCTCTCTCTTCCTTAGTATTAAAAAGTTCTCAAACTATCAGGTTTGCAGGCAATGGATGCCCCTTTCCAGCAAACTCCAAGTAGTTCTACCATATCTCTAAGTAGATATCTCCCCGCCCCCCTTATCCCCTATAGAACTCTGAGTTGATGAGTTAATTTTTCTAATACCAGAATTTTCCAAATTTTTTTATATCAGTCAACAGTTTTAGAAGTCTCTCCTCTCTTCTTTTCTTCTCTCCTCTCCTCTACCTTGCTGTGATAATTCTAGGAGCAACTAGGAGATCAGTGATCAGTTCTTTATGGCTTTCCTACAACAAGAGTTTTCAGGCATCTTAACAAAAGTCCTAAGGGGTTATCTGACAGCTGACACCCAGTAATCTTCCTTATGGAGTCTCCGTTGGCTTTACAAAATGTCTTATTTGTGGGGCATGTCCACCATATATAAAGAAATCCTCCCATTTCATTACCTTCTCTCCAGCATTTGCCCATCCTTGTACCATAAATTTGTTTAATTTTAACCATTATTAAAGAACCTTAATGTAATTTTATTAATGGTTTTTATTGAGGTATGAGGACCATTGCTCCATATATTTTCCCATTCCTTAAGTCTATGCCTATGTCAACTTTCTGTTTATGAACATAATTATTTCCTCTAAGTAACAGTTAGAGATTACTTTGTATAGTGGCAGGTAAGCCTTTGTGTTCATGGATATACTCAGTAGTTTCTCAAATTAAATCAATTTTCTGCTTAGGTTTGCCTTTTTGCGGGGGTGTCTTGAAAAATGTTTCAACTGTAGGTATTAGTATCCTGGAATTTTGATGTCTTTTGCAAGTTGTTGTCTTCCATGAAGTGATCTAAATGCATTGTCTCTAAACAGTTTGGCCAAATGTTGATAAACCTGTACGTTCCCAAATGTCTAAACCTCTCAGGTTTATTGTGGGATTAAAAATTCTATATTCTTTACTAAAAAGCAACAGAGGGTCCTGTGGCACCTTTGAGACTAACTTCTGTTAGTCTCAAAGGTGCCACAGGACCCTCTGTTGCTTTTTACAGATTCAGACTAACATGGCTACCCCTCTGATACTATATTCTTTACTGTAGACCTGAGAGGTGCTGGGTATGGGCTTAGCTTTCTGAATAAATTATCCCAAATTTCTATTGTTGCTTTCATAAAAGGATGATTTATATTAATGCTGACCTCTAAGATTTCTTTATCCAGGGGATCATGTGGAATTTGATGACACAACAATAACTTTGTTCTATCTCTACCCAGTGCTTAATAGGGTTTGGTGTTAATCAGTACATCAAATCTCTAATCTGACTAGTTTGTAATAGTGCTAAATGATTGGTGATTGGTACAGTCAATCCTTGCATAAGAATGGCCATACTGGGTCAGAACAAAGGTCCATCTAGCCCAGTATCCTGTCTTCTGACCGTGCCCAATGCCAGTTGCCCCAGAGGGAATGAACAAGTGATCCTCAAGTGATCCATCACATGTCATCCGTTCCCAGCTTCTGGCAAACAGAGGCTAGGGACACCATCCCAGCCCAAACTGGTTAATAGCCTTTGATGCACCTATCCTCCAAGAACTTACCTAGTTCTTTTTTGAACCTTGTTATAGTCTTGGTCTTTACAACATCCTCTGGCAAGGAGTTTCACAGGTTGACTATGCGTTGTGTGAAAATCCTTCCTTTTGCTTGATACAGTCTTTAATTACATGATCATTCTATATTTTCCTCAGGATCCCCTGCTTCATTTAGTGAATGGGTAGTTATTCAATATATGTTTTTATCCTCCTTATTCAATCTGTGGACTTCAAGCCTCATTTACTTTATGCCAGCCAAAGCCTGCATTGAATACAAATTAATAAATTTCCTCATGAGCAATCTTTAGGCTGTCATCACTAGAGTATCTGAGTGCTTCACAAACATGAATGAATTTATTTTCATAGTCCCTCTCTGAGGTGAGGTCATAGGTGCTGGAAGTGCAGTAGCACCCACTAGCTTGAAGTCATTTCCATCATATACAGGGTTTACAATTTGGTTCAATGGCTTTCAGCACCCCATTATGCAAATTGCTCCAGCACCCCTGGGTGAGGTGATATTATTATTTATGCACTTATTGTTAGTAAAACTACCGTCCTTCTCCAATCCGGGTCCCTCCACTGGATGCTGTCCACCTTCTGGCACCTGCAAGCCCCCTCTCCCTGCATTCTAACCAGACTACCTCTTCCTCCTCTCACTGCCTGGGCACCATCAGTAGGAGCACTGAGATCACAGGAGAGACAGTCTCCCCGCTCTCAGTCTCTGTGCCCAGCTCCACAGCAGCCCTTAGCTGTCAAGAGGAGCAGATGCAGGTTAAAGTACTGCTCCATCCCTGCAGCCCTCCACTGAAACATGCTCAATGTAGTTAGAATCTTTGGAGAATTTAGCTGCCAAATTTTAACAAGTCTATCCTGAGGATTTTTGAGCGGTGACTTTTTTTTGTTTGTTTGAGAATTATAACTTAGCCAAATAAGGATGAAGTTTAACAGGAAGGGTAAAAGGCACATTCCCAATACCAGGGCCACCCTCCCTGCAGAATTTCAAATCCTTGCACTGCTCCAAAACCTGAAGGTGTTAAAACTTCTGAAAGTCATTGGAAGACTATTTTTAATATGGGCAAAACAATGTATTTTTCCCTAATCTGATTCTTGGTCACAGCGGATCCATTTTAGCTGAAACTTTGAAGAAAAAGAAATCAGCCTGATGAATTTTAGCCTGAATGGTTAAAGTCTGGCAAAGTTAAAAGCAACTGACAATAGGGTCTTTTAATGCGAACTATCTGGCAACTTTAACTATAGGCAGCCTTATCAGTTCCAATTTGTGAATCCTACACTTCTTAGAGTGAATGGGAATTACTTGTGTTCATCAGGAATTGTGAATAGATAGCTCTGTTATTACTTCCATTATTGAGTTAGCTACAGCAGTCAAATGTAGGTCTAATTGATTTTCATTAACTTCAGCAGTGCACCTGAAAGAAAAGGTCTTTCAGCCAAGCCCTTCTGTATTTTCTTTGATGTACTGCAGGCAAACAATATCCATGCTACAATCTTTCATAATAATAAGCTGAACCAACAATGTTTCATTTGTAGGGATTGTAATGTATGAGAAGGTATGCTAATTTCTTTGCAAATATTGAGCAGTGGTTCTAAATTAAATGTTCAGACACAAAGAATTATCTTGTATTTTAAGGATACATTTTTGTGGTTATAAAAATTAAAGCCTAATAGCATTGATTATACCCAGGCAGAATGGATAAAATTTACCCTGTTTGGAAGATAAACCAAACGGATGCATTTAAGTCCTGTGGTATTGACTATTCAGTTTCATAGTGGGGGAAGATAAAGTTTACTTTCTATGCCTCATGATTTTTGGTGACTATGGCCACTGGGATACTTCTTTCACCATTTCTGTTTTATTTTACTAGAGTCTCCAGTGGAACACTTAGGCCCTGATTCAGCAAAGCACTTATGTATGTGCTTAATTTAAATACATTTAAATGTTTTTTCCTAATAAGAATGGAATTAAGCATGGTGTGCAAATAGGGGTTTTAGTGCGATCTTTGTATCTGGATTAGTGAATAGTTTTGATGTTACACTCATCACAAGCCCAACAACTTTCTAATCTTCTTAATGCCCTGAGAATATGTATTCATGACCCTTCTGCTGTGTATAGGACAGTATTTCAAAATTTCAGTTATATCACCTGAAGCATTAGCTTCCCCAACTTTGTCCCCAGTCTAACAAAGCACTTACGTATGTGGTTTCTTTAGCCAATAGGACTATTCACATACCTAAAAATAAATACACGATGACAAACACTTAGGCAAGATCTTTGTTATTAAGTAGCCTGAATTTGCTGATCTTCAAGGCATGCTGCCAAAACCATCTATCTGAGGAGGACTGAGGGTATGGGGCTTTGGGTTGTGGGGATGAGATAGGATGGATGTATTCTGTTGTATTTACTGGCTGGTATGTTAATTCTCTTGGCATTATGCAACTGAATCACCCTTCTCTACCACATCAAACACAAACTATTCATCTTCATTTAAGGTTCTTCAAAGCCTAAACCCACTCTACTTTTCTCTTGTATACTACTGAGATGTTCCCTGTTGCCTCTGCTCTGCCATTGATGCTGGCCTTCATAGTTTATTTGTTAAATTTCAAAGGAGCACCTCTGAGTTTTCTCCCATGCTGCCCCCTAAGCATGAGAGGAACTCCCTGTAAAAACAAGACCACCTTATAGTCTTCCTTGAAACTGTCCTTTGCCATGACACCTTTTTAAAAAATGGACAGTCATTAGGCAGCTGGTTTGAAGTCACCACTGCTTTTCATGCTGACAGGTTTTGTCTGATTGTTTCCTTGTGATCCCCTCCCGCCCCCCCGTCTGCTTGTTGTATCCATCTGTTGTCTTTTTTCCCCCGATACTTAGGTTTCATGCTTATAAGGAAGCCAAAAGAACATTATGGTCCTTGAACACCTTTAGTGTTGTTCATATGTTCATAGAGAAGGACTACTTTTGTGGTCTTATAATAAAAGCATGGGACTGGGTAAATTTCATGATGTTAACTAATTCCTGGGTTGTATTAAATTCTGTTATAATAATTCTTGGATTGTATTGAGCAGTTCCACTTACTGAGGGTCACATAATAGCAGGGGTATTTTTAATCCGTTTACTTCAGATAATTAATTATCCATATTGGCTCCAAAAAAATCATCTACTTTGTTTCTTGTCTCGTACTTTGTTCCTCTTTGTATAAGTTATCCAGGAGAACTTATGACCTCTTACTACTTTGAATGTGATGCCAACTCTTTTCCATTCCCAGCAGAAGTAAAGCCACCGAGCGTTTTTACAACAAATGTTGGCTACAACCAACTAATCTGCACCACCTATTTTATTGCTGCTGTGAGGCGTTCAGATCTGCTCTCTATACTTCTCCAGATGCTTTCAACCTGGCATTCTCCAGCTTTTTTATAGTGTTGGCTACATCTTAATAGACCGATTGTACTGTTGGCAGTTCCTTTCCCATTCAGATTTGTATGGATCACCTCCCCTCCCATTTGTAATTGTATAACACACCTGTGGCAACTGCAGCAGTTGACCACATGAAAAATTAATATTAGGAAAGTACTTAGTGACTTTTTAAAGCTATATTTAAATGTGATTTAGCAGCTGAGCTATGCCAGAATCAGGTAACTAGATAGCTCTCTGCAGAGTCTTAGCAAGTGTTACAGTTTGAGAACCATTGATCTAAGTCTTGCACCAACTTCCTCCAAAGTCTTGTGTGTCTTTTCACAGTCCCACTCTTTATACCATCTGTCTCTAAGCATGACTATTCACTGAAATACAAGAGAAACCACTTTACATCCTAAAGGAAAAGTCCTTCAAGTCCATGTCTACACTGTCAAACAACTGCACTTTAGCCTGGTTTAGGCAGATTAGCAGTTGCTTTGGTTGTATCATATTTTGACTGGCCAATTTGAATGATTCCAAGCAATGAATCCAGGGTTTAGGCCAAACTTCCCCCAAATTCAGGGGTTTGTTCCTCCTATGAGAGAGAAAGAGAGAGACACCTCCCCCTCCACTGAAATAATGAAGTTCAGATTTAGATCTTCCTAAGGGTTGGTGTATGTTTGGGTTCCAGTTTGGCCTTATCTCTAGTCTACAATCAGATTTGAAAATACCTTGCTCTAGTCTACCTGGGCTAAAGCACATTTAAAAAATGTCTTTAACATGATTTGCCCTTGTCCCTATTAGCCAACCAAACCATGTTATAATAACCTGGTTTGACCATTACCCAACGCTCTTGCTGTGATAATGCAGATGCTAAGGGGTCTAAAAGAGGAGTGGGTGAACTGTTTTTAACACAAAGGCAACACGGTGATTAATGACTGAGGCTTTGGATCACAAGTGTCCCAGGCCTGCAGCTTTTTCTTGGCAGCCCTGTTATGTTGCCTGTCTCTGGTTACTCTCCCATTGTAGTTCTTATTACACACTTCCTTTGGGTGAAAAACACTTTGTTTCTGCTTCGTGCTGGGCCTCCCTCTTGCCTCTGTCCCTATAAAATCAGGGCGACAACAGGAGCAGGTGCAGGCACAATTGGCTATGATTATGTAGCACAGCTGTTGTGGAATAGGGCCACACATGTAAATGTTTTTGTTGCAGTATGGATGGCGCTCTGGGCAGGATAGTGTTAGGAATGCTAGAAGGCAGCAAGTGGCTCTCAGAACATACTTTTGCTATGCCTGTGAATCAAAAGAACTATTTCTTTTCTTTTTATGTACAGTCACTTTTACCCCCCCTTTGATTTTTTACAAAATTATTTTATATCTGCAACCTTGAGCCCCAATCCTGCAAACACTTAGGCACATGTTTAACTTTATGCTTGACTTCAATGGGATTACACATGTGTGTAAACTTAAGCTTGTGCATAAATGTTTGCAGATTTGGGGCCACAGATGCTAAATTTTAGGCCCCAAATCAGTACTAGACTCTATTGACAGACACTCAGGGCCAAGGAGGAGCCCCATTGACTGCAGGGATCTATCATGAGGAGCTCCTTGCAAGATAAAGGTCTTAGTCGACAGTAGCCTTTGTTTTGGTCTGGAGTGGATTTTAGAACAGAGTAGGTAAATCCCTGAGCAAGAAAATTGGAACAAAAATGCAAATGAAGTTTTCTAATGTTTAAAACCTATGCACATTAAGGCTAAAATAGTCCACCATAGTCATGTTTTTGGTTTTTAAAAAAAAAAACAATACTCAGGTTCCTTATGGCACTTTCTGCACACGGGTTTTCTTTTTTGCTCTTCCCTCTTTTATATTTTTGTTTTTAATGTTGTATACTGTTTTTACCATTTAAACTATAATGTACATCCATTGCTAAGGAACCAGAGAAAATACCTAACATTCCTGTGTTTTAATTGTAGCTCTACTTTCACCTTGTGCAAGTCATTCAGGCCTCGATCCTGGAAGCTGATCTGTGCAGATGGACATTTGCTGTACAGTCAGTGGAACTCTGCCTAGGTGCACGAGTCTGGCTGTGTGGATCAGCTTGCAGGATGGGAGCCTTAAACCCTCTGCCTCACTTTCCTCGATTGTAAAGGAAGGATAATACTGACCTACCTCACAGGGTTGTTGAAATTATTAATAGTTATACCGCAGTCCAGCCAAGAACTCTGAGTGGACCCCTCCATCTGTACAGAAGCCATTGGCTTCATGCAGTTGCAGGGGCCTGCCCACCCACATCACATCACAAGATCAGGGGCTTAATGTTTACCGTGTGCTTTGAAAATGATGTGATATATTATGCAATCAGTTTTTATTCAGAACTGTCTATTGATTGGTTAATGATTGTACAGCACAAAGCTTTGAAGATGTAAAAAAAATAAAAAAGGCCAAAGTGGATTTCAGAAGGGAGTGCTATGTAAAAAGTGATGACAAGATATGTTCTGAAAATCAGTATTTAGATGAGTATTACTACTATTATGTTCTCTCAGGATCATATCCACACATGGAGGGAGGACACTCAAAACAGTTGCTCTGCTCTGGTATGGAAGAGAGTTGCTCCACAGCCCAGTTGCCTCAGTTCCTGCCTCAGGGCCCCTCTGTGGATCTATGTGTGAGGAAGGGTTGATAGGGATTTGGTGGGGAAAGGAGCAGAGGTTGCATTTGTACTGCATGAACTTTTGTGCTGGTAGGGGATATGCTCGAGGAAAGCCATGAGACCAGGGAGTAGCGACTCAGTTGAACCGGGGTCCAAGACTCGATTCTTCAGAGTTTTTGTTGCAGTGTAGATATACCCTCAGTGTCCAAACCATAGAGTGCGGGGAGGAGACACAGGATTTGTGGAAAACTCTGCAAGGAGAACCTCACTGAGTTTTCTTCTCCACCATCCTGAGTCTTTAGAGATTTTTAAGGCAGAAGGGACCATTATGATCATCTATTCTGACCTCCTGCATAATACAGGCCACAGAATTTCAACCATTAGTTCCTGAATTAAGAACAGGAGTACTTGTGGCATCTTAGAGACTAACAAATTTATTTGAGCTTTCCGGAATTAAGTCACATGGGGCAATTTGTAGAAGGGGGTGAAACTGTGTGCTTTCTCAGTTAGTATCCAAACACTCCATGTCCATTACAGTTCATGGATACGACTTGCATCTGAAGAAGTGAGGTTCTTACCCACGAAAGCTTATGCTCCCAGTACTTCTGTTAGTCTCAAAGGTGCCACAGGACCCTCTGTTGCTGTATATTCAAAGTATGTATTCATAGGGTTGTCAGGTGTTGCAATATTTATCCAGGGCTCACTGTACTATTTGTCCTTTTTAAAGCCCCAGTTCCTGGATTTTGTATGATTACAACTGAAGCTCAGATTTCATTTTTGTTAAAGTAAATGTCTAGCCCTCAGTCATAGAGAAAACCATGACAATCTGAACCCCAAAGAGCAAATAAAAAACCTCAAAATGCTAGTCTTCAATAATCTTGTGTTTTGTTTTGTTTTTGAGCCAATCTCATGATGTTGGAATGCTCGGGGTTGGCAATACCACATGCCAATATGTAACATATTGTAACATGTAATGAGGGATGGGGTGAGGGAGATCACCACTCCAATCAAGGATCTGAAAGCATAAAAAAAAGTCAGATTGTAGAGTCATAAAAAAAGAATCTTTCCGAGTTTATTCTTTTATATCGGCCCAATTCTCACACTTAATAGCAAAACCATGCTGAACGTTTCCCCTTCGGTTGCCCCGCGGCGTTGCAAATGGTTTCCATTTGTATTAAAGGGGGCAAAAAAAAAACCAACAACCCAAAAACAGAAGGGGGGGGCACCAAAAACAAAAGTTGCTTGGATGTGTGGAAGGAGAAAGGAGAGCTGCTGCTGTTGCAAATCTTCCCTCCTCCCACTGGCTGCCTGAGCTGCCAATCGGTGCTGTAATCCTGCAGGAATTTCTCCTGGGTTTAACTAGGAGTCGCACTGCTGCCTCCTCTCACACGCAGAGGAGGAGGCAGACGCTGGACTGAGGGAGAAGGGAGCAGATAGCAACCTGCAAAGCTCTGCTCTCCCAGCCGCTGCCTCCGCGCTCCCAAACTTTTGCTCCCTCATTTATTGATGCAGCTGAAACTGTGCCAGGAAAAATAAAATCCTCCCCGGGCAGGAGGGAAGGAGAGAGACACCCCCCGACCCGCCAACTCCGCCCTGTGTCTAGTGGGATTCCTGCCTGCAGGCAGCCAACAAGTGAGAAGCGGCGGCGCCAGAGGCGGCTGCGGGAGGGAGGGAGCGGAGCGGAGCGCCCGGGGTCCCTGCTGCTGGTGCTGCGGGCTCTGGTGGTGGCAAAGTAGCCGGGGATCGCTCGGCGCCTGGGTTTTGCCTGAAGCGGCCGCTGCCTCGCCTGCACCCCGGGAATAATGCGGAGCGCGTGGATACTGCTCACTTGTGGCTTGGTGGCCTACGTGTCCGGGGAGTCGGTAAGTTGGGTGGGAGTGGGGGACGGGGTTTCCCTGGGGGTGGCAGCACCAGCCCTGCGTGGCTTTCTTGGGAAAGCTGCAGATAAACAAGCCTGTACCCCAGCCGGGAACAATATAGTTCCGAGAGGGGCAGGAGTCACTCTGCAGATGTACAGCGATTCCTCCCTCCTGTGGAGTCTTTGCAGTGACTAGGCAAAGTCCTGGGAGAAAGGGATCGTGCAGTAATACCGCCCCCCGTTCTGGTGGGAGACTTTGGGGTGTGTGTGTGTGTGTGTAAAGAGACAGACGAGCCTCAAAGCTGCCTTGGGGAGAAACGCGCTTCTTCCATACTGGCTCAGGAAAGGGGCTTTAGCCCTGCTGGGGAGAAGGTGGGGGGGGCAGGAAGAGCTGCTGCTACATCTGCTGAGCAGGAGTGTGCTGAAGTCACTTTGATGATCTGTCCAAGGGTGTGTTTTTCCCCCTTTGCGGGGGCTGTACATCATGATTCGCACAGACATCTGTCGGTAGCCAAAGACTTCTCCCCCCCCCCCCTTTAACAACAAAAACAAACCCTAGGCCAGCCCGTGGCTGGGGGAAGCAGGGGGGGAGTGTGTGGGGGAGACTTGACTCTCCTTGGTGTGACCCTCGCACCCTAGAAGATAAAGTTTGGTGTTTGTTCGGGCTCTGCTGCTGCAGAGTTGTTGGTGGACTCGAGGCGAACGTGATAGGATGGAGCTCAGAATTCACACAGCCTTGCCCTAAAAAGAAGTTTGAAAATCGTATTGCATTGAGATTAACCTCGCTGTGTATAATGATAGGTTCTGACCGAAATTACTGTCCTATCTTTTCGGAGGGTTGTAACTTGCAAAAAATATTTCCTTCTCCTGGTTAATACATTTTGGTGGCGCGGAGAGGGGCGTTTGGTGGCACAGTTAGAATGTAGAAAATATGTCTGTCTTGTGCTCTTTCCTGCTTGTTTTCCAGTCAGTAATAGGCTTTTCAGCTGTAGAAACCACCCGGGATTCCTCTGGGCTGTAACAATGGTGCTCAAGGCAGTGGAAGACTTTTTTGGTCTTTAAGTGGTTGCACTGCTGTCTCCTGCTTTTCCTCCCCCCTTCTCCTACCCAAGTAGTAGGAGTTTGGTATTCAGTTGACTCCTATGTTCTGGTTTAGGATCTATATGTGTTTTCTGATTTGCTTTGCAATACACTGCCCTGCCTCTCATTCTTTCCTCGGTTCTTCTGCAGTGAAGGGAATTGTTGCCTTACAAAAAACACAAATCCCTGTTCCTTAAAATGCCCTTGTGAGTTGACGGATTTAGTTACAGCACTTACTTGCCCCAGAAGGCTGCACTTTGTGTCTCCACTACCTACCATATGACCTAAATAAGTTATAACTTTTGAGGTAAAAGAAGACTACAAAAAAAATGCTCCCATAAGGCATGTTTGTGTTCTTCCTCCCTCCCCCCCTTACTTTGAGGCTAGAAGTAATGTTCTCGAGTTTGTGAAATTTGGAGTCAACATGACTCCCTGGAGGGATTTGCTTGCATTCTGTATTCCCTGTGCAGCTTTCTGTGTAACACTTGCATCACAACTACCGGGAAAAAAAATCAATAGCCCAGCAAAGTTGAGGTCTTATACCCTCATTTCTCTAGCACATAAAGTGACGTTGTTTATCTCAGCTTGCCTCTTTTCATTTAAGTATTTTTTTATTGAGAATTTGAGCTTGTCAGACTATTTTATACTTTTGAAAAAAGAGCTTCCTGGCTCAGACTGAGTATTTACCCTTGAGAAACATTCCAGGCAATCTGGTATCTCAAATCACAGTAAGGGAAAACAAGAGCGCCTCTGTGAGAGAAACATACAAGTGGAGCCTCCTCAAAACATGGAGAGGTTTAAGGATGACTATTCCGCTGATAACACTTTACAGATGTTTTTCTCTGAGAAGCTTAGTATAATGTTGCTGTGTATGCTTTCAAAAACCACAAATGTATTTTCACTAACTTTGGCCCTTTAGTTAATTAAGTCAGCTGCAAAGATTTGAATCTCTTGTAGGGAAAGTCACTTTCCTTCTGTCTTACTTTCTCTCTCCATAAAATGGGAATAAGAATACCTTACTAGCATTTGAGGCTTTCACTAATGCTTGTAAAGTGCTTTGAAATTCTCTGAGGGAAGGTGACATGAAACTACATTGCTGCTGCTTCAGTATTTTTAGGGTCTTTAACATTTCTCAATATGAAATTAAAGTACCCTGACAATTTAATTCAATTATGATGAACTGCTCCACGGTGGTAAACCATCTTAACTCATATGCAATATCTTTTGAAAGTGTTTTAGATATTATTTAAATATGAACACAATAAAGAATCTCTGTTTAGTGGTGAGCCAGTTGTTCATGAAAGCCATTTAAGGCTGATATTTTCTAAAATAACTAAAAAGATACAACCCAGCATAACTAGTGATTTTAGTTTGTATTATGAAAAATAAAAATTTGACTCGGTTCATTATAGCAAGTCTTTAGTGAGGTACAGTATATTTTAATCCTTTCTATTTAAAATTTACAGCTATAATTGCTTTTAGAAGTGCCATAATTGTGAAGTTCTGTGATGGTGTGGTAACCATTAAAATGCCACAGCAATTAGTAAAGTATTAAGTTTTATGTTTTGCCTTAGGACTATTGCCTTCTTCCGCTATGAGCCATGAGGCCAGTTTGTGGGAATGTATCAGTGCTGCTTGGTTTATGGGTTAATGGAAATGCAGCATAAAGTATCTAGGGGAGCAGTGCTGGCTGCTTGCCTTTAGTGTAGTGCCTTTGTAGCTGGAGGAAAGTAGTGAAACTATTTTATAAGTAAAGGAGGAATAATTGCTCTTTCACTGTGTCTCTAGTATCTGGCTGTAAGTATGTGCTGTCCTCTCTAGTTAAGTTTTCTTAGAGCTATCTTTAGGATTTTATAAACATTGTTCTTAATAAAAATGAAGGGATCTTGGAGATAAGAGGAATTAGTATAGATGTTTAAAAATCTACCATTTCTCAGGGGGCACTATCAAGTAGTTGTTTGTAAGTCTGATTCTAGTAGCTTTCTGGAAAAAAAAGAAGACAAGAATACACAAGAACCTCCAGCATTCCTTTTTTATGGAGATAAATTAGGCAGAATTTTAAAAAGGAGTGATTCTGTTTGCTCTGCACAAGAAATTAACAGTATCTTTTGAATCTATGTGCTGTGCTTTATTACCAAAAGTGATGCACATGATTGGTCTCTTGTTTTTAGTACAAAATAACACTGTACAATGACATATCAACATTAATTTAGTAATAAATCTCTGCAGTGTGTTTTCCCTCTTATAGTCTGAGTGCTGTGAAGTAAAAATACAGCACAGACTATGACAGTGTGTTTCAGCCATTAAAAGGATAAATATCAGAGCAATATCCAGTATCATTTGAAAAATATTGGATCTCTTAAGAGCTTAAATCTAAAATCTTTTCCTGTATTGATTTGTTGTGTCCTGGTTGCCCGTGAGTTTTGGGCTGTTTGGTATTGAATTGAGAGGGAATAATGATATGGACTTTGGAGACAGATATCTGAGTGAGAGGAAAAATGAAACAATGAGTCACATGTTAGGTTTATCTACCTAGTGTCAATTTTCAGTAAATTTAGTTTAATCTGCTGGGCTACGCTGAGTATCTCACTGCATTTCTAAACAAAGGTTACTTTTAAATCTTGCTTTTCCCGGTGTACATACATAGACTGTAAAGACACATCAGGGGGACCATATTTACTCCAAACCAGAGGGTGGGGTATTTCCTTATAGTGTCTTGTTAAGTATCTGGCGCACCCACGAAAGCTTATGCTCCAATAAGTTTGTTAGTCTCTAAGGTGTCACGAGAACTCCTGTTCTCTTTGCGGATACAGACTAACACGGCTGCTACTCTGAAACAATGCTAACATAGTGTGTCATAGCTGCTCCTTCTTACTTTAGCTACATTTCTGACTAGCCCTATCCCAGTGCTTCATCCATGTATATTTAAAATACCTTGTTAAACATCTGAAATTACTGAACCACTTTGGGTACATCTACACTACAGCGGGGAGTCGATTTAAGATACGCAAATTCAGCTACGTGAATAGCGTAGCTGAATTCGACGTATTGCAGCGGACTTACCCCGTTGTGAGGACGGTGGCAAAATCGACTTCTGCGGCTTTTTGTTGGCGGCGCTTACTACCACCTCCGCTGGTGGAGTTAGAGCGCTGATTCGGGGATCGATTGTCGCGTCCCAACGGGACGCGATAAATCGATCCCCGAGAGGTCGATTTCTACCCGCCGATTCAGGCGGGTAGTATAGACCTAGCCTTAGATACTGGCTGTGCTTTGACAGACTTATGCTGGTATGTATTTTTAATATATTTTTAGCACTGTCATGTACTTTGAAATATTTTCATTTGTCAGAGGATAGTTGGGGCTGAGCTAAACTTCCAGGCTTCCTAGTTCAATACATGTTGACTATTTGGCCTTTGGTCATAAACCAATTTCCGTTTTAAACATGGTAGCCATGAAGCCAGCATTGCGTCTAATTTAATACTTGGAAGTCCTTAGGGGCAGAGACATTGTCTTTTATGTCTCTGTAAACCCTAGTCACTGAATAGATAATTATTAGAAAGTAGATGAGAGCCTAACATTCAGGGACAGATTAAGATAAACTTCTTGGCGTTTTCGGATCTGGTCCCACAATTGGATGATGCTTGGACATAGAGGCAGAGGTGTTAGTGCGGCTTGGCTGCCTTCTGTGGTGTGTTTGGGCTGGCTAGGCTGCTTCAGATGGTGTGATGAAGATGGACTTTGACTTGCATGGATCTTCCTCACACCACTGAAGAGCAAATCTGCCTTGGGTGGATCTAGACCTCATAATGATGTCCATACTGGGTCAGACCAAAGATCCATTTAGCCCATTATCCTGTCTTCCGACTGTGGCCAATGGCAGGTGCCCCAGAAGGAATGAACAGAATAGGTAATCATCAAGTGATCCATCCCCTGTTGCCTATTCCCAGCTTCTGACAAACAGAGGCTAGGGACACCATCCCTGCCCACCCTGGCTAATAGCCATTGATGGACCTATCCTCCATGAATTTATCTAGCTCTTTTTTGAACTCTGCTACAGTCCTGGCCCCCACAACATCCTCTGGCAAGGAGTTCCACAGGTTGACACTGTGTTGTGTGAAGAAATACTTCCCTTTGTTCATTTTAAACCTGCTGCCTAATAATTTCATTTGGTGACCCCTAGTTCTTGTGTTATGAGAAGGAGTAAATAACAATTAATTATTTACTTTCTCCACACCTGTCATGATTTTATAGACCTCTATCATATCCCCCTGCTTAGTTGTCTCTTTTCAAAGCTGAAAAGTCCCAGTCTTATTAGTCTCTCCATGTGACAGCTGTTCCATACCCCTAATCGTTTTGTTGCCCTTTTCTGAACCTTTTCCAATTCCAAAATATCTTTTTTGAGATGGGATGACCACATCTACATGCAGTATTGAAGTTGTGGGCGTCCCATGGATTTATATAACACTTCCTGCCTTTCCCCCCAGTTATACATGTATCTCACTGAAACTCAAGATGACCAAAACAAGGCCAGACTGGATAGTAGAGGTGTGGATTTTTAAAAATCCCCAGCTTGTGTTTTGCATCCTATTTTCCTGTGGTTTTTAGCATCTCTGAATGTTGGATTGTTCTCACTTTTTAACAGTCCATTAAACATAAATCTAATAGCATTGCCTTTGAATGCCCTACCTGGCTGCTGACAAATTCCTTCTTGATTGGAGATCATTTCTTTATACTGATCAGCAAGGACTCCTCCAGCTAATTAAGAGGAGAGACCTTATGGATGTCTTTTGAATCCCACTGATCCAGTCCTTCATCAGAAGAGGCTTGCTACCTTAAACGTTGTGTGTAACTTGTAAAGCAGGGAATCTTGGGCATGCAGAGGAGCCTCTTAAAAGGACAAGCAGGGGACTTTAGGAACTAACTGATACATTGAACGGATTTTTGTATGCCTCTCTTTTCATCACCAATTGTCTTAAGATAGCAGCAGCGGCATATGGATGGCATTTATTAATCAGATTATCCCACCAAATTGACTTTTGCCATTCATTCACTAGTTCAAACATTTTCCTTATGGCCAAGAATTACTAGCTTTATTGAGGCTCAGGCTTTGAACAAAGAGTGCTTGTCTAGTTCTGGAAAAGCACCTTTTTGTAATCTTATTAGATTTGACTGACTATATTTTTTTAACAGAGAGATGTTGTTTTTTTGAGAATGGAAAGCTTATTCTAGACCCCTGTAAGACACTGCTTGTATCTAATCCATAAAGATGTCTTTTATGCTGTGCCTCTTGTTTTAACTGCAGCAAGCAATAAGTGAGCAATTTGGTCTTGGTTCAAGTCACATTACTAGAGTGGCATGACATGGTTTCCTGTTGTAGCAAGTATGGGAGAACTACTTTAGGCTGTTCTGTGAACAGATTTTGTTTAGTTGTCTTTAGTTCATGCTTACAAGACAAGTGGTAATCTTTACAGACCTGGTAATTTATGCATAGATTACATTGCATGACTGATCTGAGAACATGATTTCTCTTGTTCAGATTGAAACATGATTTGAAGTCTTTTGAATAAAGAGAGTGCATTAATGACTGACCCTGTAACAATAACCATCTCTATTTTGAGTGGTTTTGTTTGTTTGTTTTTTTGAATAGTATGGACCTGAGGGATAATATCAAAAGGATGCTAGATATTACAGGCAGCAACCTGAAATGTGTGTGCTCTGCAACAGCAGTGGAAAAATTATTGTACTGGAGGACATACTCATACTGAGTGAATTATTTTTGTCTGGATCTAGAGCAGTGGGTTCATTTAGAGTGAAATAATGACTAATGGTGCAGTGATGAATTTGTCCTTGTCAGTAAATAAGCTATTACAGTGCCACATAAGCAATGTTTAACTCAAGTGTGAGTTGGGCATTTCATTCTAACTCCCTATTTTTAGTGCTATACAACAACTTATTCAAATTTCCCTTTTAGGCTAAATTGTTTCAGCCCAAAGGTGAATTTATTTTGGGAAGTTTAGATGAAATCTGTTAATCTATGTTTGAATTAGGTGCATGAAAACAAATAAACGCTCTGTACTCTCTAAAGGTGCAGCATGATTAAGTGATTTGCCCAAGATGAAACCAAAATTCTGTGGTAGAGCCAGGAATTGAATCAAAATATCCATTAGGATTCCAATCATTTAACCACAAGTCTAGTATCATCTGTATTTTAAATATTATATGATGTATCTCATGTTCTTGTTGCTATTATTTCATTAGTTTCACAAGCTTGTATTTTTTTTTCCCCGGAGGAGTTTGTATATGATTGAAGGTTGCTTGTAGTCTTTCAGATCTTTTTGTGTATCTAGTAACCATCCTTAACTTCTCACTTGCAAGACAATTCAGAAATGTTAAGCTAATGGGCTAATGTAATTTTAAAAAATACTGGAAATGCATAAATTATGGGAATTGTAGTCCTTTTCAGAGAGCATCTGGATGCTTGACCAGCCTGGCTTTACAGGCATCGGCATCCTAAGTGAAGAATACTTTTCCTGCACTGATATGTTGTTATTATCATAGAATATTAGGGTTGGAAGGGACCTCAGGAAAATGAGTCAACAAAATGAGTCCTTCATCAATGTAAGAACAGTTTTCCGGAGGTCTTTTTCAGTCTTCCTCTCCTTCCTTGGGGAACCTGTTTTGCAGGTCAGCCTGCCTCCTTCTGCTGCCTTTAGCGACAGGGTAGGTGTTCAGGTTCGACAGTGGTGAGCATGATATAAATGGCTAGCTAGATAAATAGGTGAACTTCTGGCTGAATGGAACACCTCAGTTGAGGTTTGTGCTGGTCCGAATGTGCTTTATCTCATCTGACTTTAAAAGCAGATCTTGGTTGGGCTTGGTCAGTATTTAGGTGGGAGACTGTAGAGGCAAACTATGAGACAATGCTTGCAGGCCTGTGGACTGTCATTCAAAGTGCAGATTTTTCTTTTGCTCAGTTAAGCCATTCTACTCCTTTTGGATGGAGAGATCCCTGGTTCAGAGTGTTCTGTAAATTGATTCCAAACCAAAAACATCCCCTTTCATTTAATGTCAAACCATTTTTGGTATTTTTCCATATTGTGTGATCCCACAGTCAAATATGGAGTTATAAATACATCAGTTTGATGGTTTTTTTTTTTGGTATTTAAAAAACAAACAAACAAAAATCCTGCAAAGAAGATATAGGAAAAAACTAATTCAGTGTAATGTAAACATACCATAAGTCAGGAATCCAAAGTTTAAGCTTCCCACACAAATATTAAATCTGCCACACTGCACATGCATTTTGAGGCACACATTTAGCATCATAAACAGTAATGCAAAATACTGTGTATGCATCAATGGGCCAGGCTAACATTGCTGGGAGTATATTACACTTTGTTTCAGTGTAGCAGCCGTGTTAGTCTGTATCCGCAAAAAGAACAGGAGTACTTGTGGCACCTTAGAGACTAACAAATTTAAGAAGTGGGCAGTAGCCCACGAAAGCTTATGCTCTAATAAATTTGTTAGTCTCTAAGGTGCCACAAGTACTCCTGTTCTTATTACACTTTGTGAATTTCCTGTGGATTAGGGACATCAAACATATATTCTGTGATTTTATTGAAGTGGGAATTCACCTCGTATTATATAATTAAGTCTGGCACTCATTGATGCACAAGACTTACATATGGGTCTCTTGTATCAATGGTGAAAGTTATCAATGTACATTTTTGTGCAGCAAGGGGAGGAGGAGTCCAGAATAGGATGTATGCATATAAAAAAATTAGTGACATGAATAGATTGCTTACATAAAGTTGATGTTAAAAAGTTCTCCAAAAATGCAGTAGCGGCAGATAATGTGTATGGAGAATACATTTAAAAGGGATGTGAGGGAAGAGAAGAAAACAGTGTCTGTCCCAAGGAAGAGTAGTACAGAATGTTGGGGATGAGATTGGATGTTGCTGCTGCTTTATTAACTCAATGAACGTTTTATATCTGTCTATTGTATTAAAATGCCATATGCAGCTTCCAGTCTCTGGTCTTCAGTGGGGTTGTTTATAATTTCCTCAGCATGTTATTTGGTTATTTCTCAGCAATGAAGCTATGTTTTTTGACTGTAACAGTGAGTGGTTTAAAATGAAGCTGCCATGTTTCTGCAGAAATGATATATTCCAGAGAGTGTTTTATGTTGTTGAGTGTTGAACTAGCTATGTTTGTTACACTCTCACTTGTGGCGCAAAGTTGGAAGCTGTTTTTGTTTTTAGAAATGTTGTAGATCTTTAAAGTACCACAGAAATCCCCCACAGAACATTGGAAAGACTGCTAGTTAAATAGGCATGGAACAAAATTGCTTTTGAAAAATTGCATTTGGTCTTCATAGCTCTTACCTCTAGCACTCCTGGAAGTTAGAGACAGCATCAGCATCTTTCCTTTAATTCCACAAGGTAAATACATTATACACAGAGGGTAATTTTTGAGAATCTTTTTTGACATACTTTTAAAGTTTTGATTAAATTACGATGTATATTAAAAAGCCCTATTTAATTGTATGTTTAAAATGTTATCCAGTCCTGTCTAGTTCCTGCTTCTTCTCCTAGGGCAGGTCTACACTACTGCTTAAGTCGATCTAATTTGCATTGCTCGGGGTGTGAAAGACAACCCCTGATCAATGCAAGTTACAGCAATCTAAGCGCTATCTACACTGGCACTGTGTTGGCAGGAGACGCTCTCCTGCTGACATAGCTTCCGCCTCTCGTGAAGGTGGAGTAACTATGCTGATGGGAGAGTGCTTTCCCGTCCGCATTGAGCATCTTCACCAGACGCACTACAGCGGTGCAGCTGCACCAATGTAGCGCTTCTAGTATAGTCCTGCCCTTAGAGTTACCCCCTTCTTCAACATCACCTCTGTCCTCCTGAGCTGTAGTGACAGGATAAGTGTTTCGATTACACACTGGTGAACATGGCATAAGTGCCTAGGTATATAAATAGGTGAACCTCTGGCTAACGGAACACCTCAGGATCACGTTTAGAGTGTAGGTTCTTATGGCTGTACCTGACACTGCCTTGATTGATTGAAAGAGCATAACTGGATTGTGCTGGTCTGATTGTTCTGATCTAACCATGTGCATCCTGGACTCAGTCTCCAACCTACTCTATAATATTTGGATCCTCCCTGGGAACTGTTGAAGACTGCAGGGATTGAGGTTAAAGGAGAAGCAATGGGAGCTTCGTTCAATGGTTACCATTTTAAAAACTAAACACTATCACCACAGTACTCCATTCACAGCACTGTATCACCTAAGAATAGTAATGTGCTAGGGTTACTGTGGGGACCTGGGTCTGTACCAGTGGAGTAGGGCTGTGTAAATCATACAGTATGTCTTATTGGTTGTTGTTTGAGACAATGGACAATACATATTTCAAGGACAATATTGTTTTCCATGATGTAAGATACTTCTACGTATGTGGGCATTAAGGCTCAGCTCCTGTACTGACATGTTCATGGGCAAACTCCTGCATTTATGCCAGTCTCCACTTAAGTACGTGGAACTCTGCCTGTGTGAATGCTACTGTAGGATCAGGGCCTAAATGATATGTGAGATCACCCTGTTTTACACTACTGCCAAGCTGAAAATATCACTTACCTCCACCGTGATGCTCTGGGGGTCTTTTGTTGCTGTGGTTTAAATGCAGAAAATCTTCTTGTATCCTTGGCTGCTGCTGGATTCCCAGTTACCACTCTTAACTCATACTGTTCTTCCCCCACCCCTCCCATCTGGCTAAGAGATCATGATCTTTCTTCTCTGGTGATGAATATCTGTAGCTGGATAACTGGATTATAATTTTGCATTATAACAAACTTTATCAGGAAACTGCAATAACCGCATAGGGTCAGATTCTTGTACGCTTACCGATGTAGCACCTTATTTCAGGAATAGTCCCATTCAATTCAGTGGAATAAGTTAATGAACACAAGTGTGTCAGACCCTGGCCTTTAGTGAACTCAGCCACCCTCAATACCTCCTTTATAAGATGTTGAAGTATCTTTTCTGAGGTTAAAGTACACTCATGCCTGTGAACATCTTGAGCTGGTACAGTGGCCATACCCTGCCACCTTCCCATCATCACTTGTTTTTATTTTTTAAGCTCCCCATAACCACTTTGGACCTTTGTAGTCTATGGCTGTGGACATCTAACTTTGGAGACTTCTTAAGTTAGTACTTCTCAGTTTACAAGAAGAGTATTGAAACTAAGAGGACTAATTTCATGCATAAATGACTCCATGTTCAGTATGATATTCCTTTACCATACCAACCTTCGCCCTTTCAGGTAAGTGTTAGAATTTTGTATATTGATATACTAGCTGTGCATGTAGTGACATTTGGCACATGGAATCTCAAAGAAGAGTGAGAAATGACCACTTTCAGGAAATGCTATTTGTTCAACCAGGAATTTGTAAAGTACATCTTTCTGCACTCTGTGGCTGTAAAGAAGGCTGGAGTTGGCATAACTACTGTATGATTAAGAGTAACACATTCCAGTTTTTGTGGTCCCTGAGATGAAACTGTTCTGAGATACAGTTGTTCAGTAGTTTGTTTTTGTTTCCTCAGGATTTCTCTATGGATCTGTACAGCCAAAAAAAAAAAAAAAAAAAAAAGTAAAAGCTTTATTTCTGCTGAGTTAGCTTAAGCAAGTTAGTTAACACAATTGAATTGGGAACCCAACCTAACACCTCTGCAACTGTGTTAGCCAGTAGTGCTAGGGGAAGTGCCAAAAAAACCAAAACAAAAATAAACCCAAAAGATGGTGGGTAACCAATGGTAGATCTCTTATGTGTAGAAATAGCTAAGGTTCTCTTGGTGAATTTAACTGTGAATTTTCATACTTTAAACATCAGAATTCTAAGAAATTTTAGATCTTAATTCTGAATAGATTGACTTTGTAATGATCATTGTTTTTATAATACAAATCTAATATAAATTATAATTTGCTCTAAAATCAATTTTTTCTACAATCATAATCCCGGTTAAAAACCCACCTGTTTTGTCTTTCTGAGAGTGTGATTTATTTATTAACTGTTGTTGGTGTATTTGGGGCAAAGAATTAACAAAAGCTGTCTGTAGCTGTTCTATGCAAACGTGCATCTCTATGCATGGGAGGAATGAAGACCCAGGTTGGTCACTTGAAGGTTAAAACTAATGGCTGTGATCCTGATCTTGTAAACTCTTGGGTACATGCACAGGTCTGTGGGAAGACTTCTGTATGTGAGGTTAAGCATGTGTGCATTTGTCATAATGGGGTCTGTAATGCATGAGTGGAACAAGGTAATTTGAAATATATGGCCTATTGTCCATACTTGTTAGTGGTTGCTATGAAGGATGAAGCTGAGTTGGGAAGATGATGTAATATATAACTTGGTGCTTTAGATATCTGGGAACAGATCTAAATTGGGCTACTGAAGTGTGCTTTATGTGGGGATATCTTTGAAGATTACTCAGAACAGAATTTTGACACTGAATGAAGACGGGATTCTCCAAATCCCAGTCTTTTTCACTTGATGCTTTTCCAAACTGTGTGGTAAGTGAGGCAGGGATCCTGCAGAAATAATAGGATTTGATCATATAATTAAAGGCCGTTCATGAGCACAGGGAGCAGAGATAAGGTCACATGTGTATCTTTAATATTGACATTTCCTGACTTTGAACTGTTCACTGCAATCTTGATGCGTAGTTTTTTTTAAATTTTTTTAGAGAATGTAAGTATATGTAACATACATATTCTTCTCTCATATATACAGAGGGCATTTAACTAATTTTCCAATTTTTCTGTGGCAGGTTTCACTCACCCTTTTAACTGAAATGCTGCTTCTTGAATTATGTTCCCCACCCCCTTGTTGGAATCTGAAATATATACAACTCTTTGACTCAGTGACTTATTCTGGGGAATTTAGAAATATAGGCCATTTAATTTTCCACAGGTGGAGAAGCAGGCATATATATATTACTAGTAATAATTAGTGGTATATAAATTCAACTCTTAAACTGTTAGTTCTAATCCACTAAAAAGTCTGGTATAGTCTTCAAATGGACCCATTCAAAGCAATCCTGACCTAGTTTTGTTGAGGAAGTGAGCAAGCCTGCCTTGTCCTGCTAGTTTGTTGCAAAAGGTTTTGATGGTAGATTCTTCATGTCTTAAACACCCGCATCTCGCTGCCCAGCATTTGAACAGAAGCAGCCATTACAAGGCTAGTGTTAAATATAGCATACAGCTTAACAGGAATGACCTTCAATTAAGTGGAAGCAGTCTCTTATTTTGTACTCTGCAGTTGTCAATTAGCTTTTATTATGAGAGACTTGTTTGCTTGAGACTTTTGTGAATGGAAACCGAACCAGAAGTGTGGTACTTACTACATGCATGAGGAGGAGGTTTTTTAATGTTGTCATGTTGCTCTTTATTTTAATGAGTCTCTCTCTGAAAAATGGTAAGTAGTTAAAATGATGGTTACTTCATTTTCCACTGAAGTAAAGCACCAAATTCTGGAATGTTAATTATTTGCAGAGTAAGGTCCCCTTTTCTTAGTTTTGTTGTGCATGCTTTAAATTTTTTGATTTCTTGCTAAATAATTCACAACAGTTGTGATTTGATTGTGTCTAAATATTGCTCAGTTAGGCCATGTCTAGAGAATTTTGTCCCACTTTTCAATAATGGTACGGTTGAATCAGTGCCAGAGTTGGCATAGCTCCGGTGTTTGTTACAAGATGTTTCAAAATAAACACCAAAATCCCAGACTCTTCAACCCTGTCTAAGCTAATGTTGGTACTGTTGCTAGTAGCAGCCTAGCTGCCAGGCTGTTGGAAAATTATCACAAAATTTTCCATCATAGTCTCAGCTTTATTGTGGTGCATTGCCTTGATTTAGGAATTACCAGTAACCCCATAATTTATAGTTATGAAGGCAATATAAATACTTAATTACTGTTTACACTTTGGTGCTGCTTCACGTCCAGTTTCTGTGCTCTCCCCTTTTTCAAAATGTGCTTCCTTAGGATACCATAATCACAAAATGCCAGTGCTCTATGGTTTGGCTGTGGGGAACTGTGAACTGCTACATACTTCTGCCAAGCTAATCATTACCAGAATTCAAGGCTGCTCCTTACTGTGCCAGCTCTGCAATATTCATGGGACTGATAGGAGGGAGTTTACAGTGCTCAACCAGATACCTTAACCCTGTTTCACACCTGTTTCAGAATGTCTTCAGTCTTTCTCCTTGGCAAGCATGGATATTTGATAGTGTTAAATCCTGTAAAGCAAATTTTTAAGCAGAGTTGGGTCCCAACCTTATTTGAACACCTTAACCCTTCATCTCCGTCCCCTCCCACAAAAAACTGTTGGAAAATTAGTGTGCAGAGCCAGCTCTAGGTTTATCTCAAATCTTAGGATTTACTGAATAATGACTTTTTGGGGACAAGGTGCAATGTTTTGGTCGAGATGATATTTTTCAAATGATGCACAACACGTTGGGTGCCCTTTGAAACATAGTCTGACTGCACTTGACTGTGTAAAGGATAAAAACAATAACTGTGATTTCAAGGTAGAAGGCACAATGTAAATAAAAATTGATTAAAGCAAGAAATAGTAAGTTAAGGGTGCCTAGTATTCGAAACTAACCTAATTGTAAATTCACTTTAATCACAGTTATGTTACTATTGCAAGCTAGGGCGGGGAAAAAAGACAAAACACAAACCCCAAACAAACATAGAACCCCATGCCAAATATTTTAATCACAGTGCTTCAATATTGGCAGCATGGTAGTGCAGTTTACTACATCAGTTTTTCATTGGTTATCTTTTTTTCCATGGATACGGCAAGGAAAAAATGACTGTTACTCTACTATGACAGCCTATATAAACATGCATGTGCACTACAGAACAAATCTAAAAAGAAAAAGATCCTGACTTTCTCTAAGTCATTTCCACACCAGTCACCTGCGTAATGTGTCTGAAACATACGGTCCAACCAACACAGGCTTGCTGCCAAGCAATTTCACTAGGGTAGAAAGAAGAAGGGTTCTGTAGCTGAACTCTCCAAGGATTATCCTCAGCTCAGCAGCTGCTGTCTGAGAGCTTGCTTATGCACACCCTGCATCATGAGCAACTTATTAACCCTCAGACCCCCCTCAGACACTTACACCTACCCTTAAGTGACATTTCTTACTTTGGCTGCCTAAAAAGAGACACTCTTGTAATTCAAGGGTAAAAACGGCGAGGCGCAATCCGAGATAGGATTGACACGCTGCTCTAGGGACACTTATTTGAGGAACAATCCTATAAAGGTCCATAGGTCTTTAAGCTATATTTACATGTCTGAGCCTACGGTACCCATACATGCAGTAGATTTTTTTATTAAATGCATACTATATGCCTTTATATTTTTGTGCAAATCACTTAATAGGGAATTCCCCGATGATGATGATGATGATTTAAATGAATGCACACTTTGATCTTGTGGCTTTTTTAAGTCCTTGGGAACTAAACCTGTTTGTTGTGAAGTTTCAGTTGGAACTCCATAGTTGAGTAGAAAGCTAGCTGCAGCCGTAAACTCTGTTTTTGATCACCAGCTGCTCACTGCAACAGCAAGCACAGGTAGTTGAATTCCAGCTTCCTTCAAAGAAAGGAAGATCTTCCTCCTGTTCTCCGTAGAAAGTCTATTGCGGGCAAAGAGTGGCAGAGAAAATTAGAGGAAGGCCGAACTGGAAAACGTGTGTGTGTGAAGGACTGAGGCATGAGAGCCAGGGAATGGAGGTGAGCCACCACTACCTTCCCATTCATTTTTCAGCAAGTTTAACTCTTGCAGTGCTGTCACTGTTTCTTTCTGAACCCCTGACTAACTCTGCACAAGATGTAGTTTGTTCCCTGTCACATCCCATGCACCATTCCCCCTCCTAGCCTAACAAGTTTTGCCAGTCAAACTTGCCAGAGCAAGAAGCTTGTTGTAATAAGTTTAAATCAAGGTATTTTATTATCATGCATCAATGTGTTTAAAATACTTCAGAAAGAAGGAATTCTAGACAAACTCTTAATATATTGTTTTAAAATACATTACAGTTTAAAATAATGGAATGGTTTAGTTAATAAAACATGTTGCAAAACCAGGAAAAATCTGAGGTTCATCTTTTTCTGCAGAGCCTTAACTCTGACCCTGTCATCCTCCTTACTCATGACTACCATACTCTATCTATATTTTCAATAGTGACTTCAGATCCTTGCCTCATATTGGCCACAGACCCTTCTCCAGTCAATTCATGGAAGAGCACATGGCATCTCATTTCATTTGTGATCAAGAATGTGAAATATTGCCAAAGAGCTACTTCAGAATTGAGAAATGTTATTCCTATTAGGCAGAGAGAGTGCAGAGGTACCGGATCAGAGTCAAGGTCTTAGTAGACTATGAACTCCAAGTTCCCTGGCTTTCAAACATGTAGTTGTTATAAACATCCAATTTAGCCTTTTGTAGTAGCACCTAAGATTGAACGATTGAGACACTAGATTAGAAGGTTTGCTATCATGAAAGCGAGGAAGCTGTTTCTGGAGCTATAGTAGTACAACATCTGAAACGGAGCTCTTGTATCTAAGGAATTCTGCTCTGCTAAAGTCTGGAGAAGGCAGGTGGGCCAGCAACAAACGTTCTCTGAAGATTATTAGGCAGCCAGCTTAAAGACAGTGAAAGTAGCACCAATACTTTTATAGCAGGAAATATTTATCTCAAGCTTTTCTAGGAATAGATGGTGAGGTGTTTTAATCCCTATTAATATGGTGTGAGTACAGAATGTCGCTGCCTTTGGAAACCTTTAGTTTACTTTCAGAGCGATTAAATTGTCCAGTTGCGAGGCTGGCTTTTCTTGGGAGGTGTTAATTTTTTCCAAGGGGGGGAAGAAACAAACACAAGAGACATGAAGGGGAGAGGAGTTAAATAAGAATATTTTTCTTTCCTTCGGATTTTTTTTTGTTAGTTTTTAGGAATTGGCAGTAGCAGAAGAGTCTGAATACTGAATATTTAGTAGATGATGCTGTTTTTGTTGAGTCTGAACTAAAAATGAACAGGTGGCTTGCCCCATAATAAATGTTTGCTTCAGAATTAACTCTTTATTCTTTCTAGAGGTGGAGGGACTCTTTTTTTTTTTTTTTTCTTCCAGTTCCACTTCTATTAGAAAAATAAAATAAATATACTGGGGATATAATTTTTTTTTTTTTTGGAAGCTTAGGGGAAGAATGCTGTGATTGAGAAACTGTTGTGGTGGTTTACTGTGAAACTCTCTTTGTATGTTTGATGTTCATATCATGCTGCTTATACTGACAGTTTGGAAAAAATCCACAATAAGTAAAAGGAAATACTTTTTGGGAAAGTTGTAAAATGGATGGTATTTCCCGAAAGAACGGAATGTCTCTCTTGGTGGCGTCATGGTCTAACAAGTAAATATGTATTTTGGTAAGGAGCCTAATGCCGAAAACAACTATTGGTCTGTCCTTAGTGTGTTTATGATCCCATAGGTCTCTGATAGATCACAGATGTCATGCTGACCCATTTTCCAATGGCTGCTTTTTATGGGTGTTTGGCAACCTTAAAATAAAAAATTAAAATACACCGCAGTTCTATCACCCTGGAACTGAAACATACTTTGTCCACAACACATAGCAACAATACAAGTTAGCACAGCTCTGTCAATGGAACCCAGCATTGTTCTAATGGAACCACTTCCAGGGGTGAGAGAACAGTTCAATGTCCATGTTTTTTCTATCCTTGGCCTCTCTTCTGAGGCTGCCAACAACTGTAAAATTGCAGGGTTCATGTTGGATTGCATACTTGACTGGAAATTTTACCTGCATAGAAATTGACTCTTGCTAACACTTGTGACATGGGGGAATACACCAAACCGATCAAGCATTTTAAACCTCTCTTCTCCCAAATCCAGTCAGAGGAAAACACTAGTTAAACTCTGCCATATGGTGCTAGAAGACCATGCTACTGCTACTGTTAAGTGCTAGTAGTATGTGGGAATAGAGGAGAGCAGCAAGCAACTTGGGTGGGGTTGGGCAAGAGGGGAAGAAGAGAGAACTAGGCAAAAGTGAGGATTTACCATGTGGGAAACAGGCCTTGGAAATGGGTAGGGCGGTAGATTAGGGCCAGTAGCTTGAGTTAAGGTGAAAGATCTTGTCATAACTCTAAATTTTGATCCATTTTTTCCCCCCAGAATTTGTAGGCTGGTGTAACTAATGATCATGTTGGGTTTCTTGTGATTATGATTATGAATTGGACTAAGACCTCAACTTTATACCAGTCCCTGTAAAGCAAGTGGAAGTGGTGACCTGAGCTAATTCAGATGAGTAACCTAGAGATGAATTGCTTCAGATCAAGTTACCAGTCACCTGAGCCATCAAAATCCTAGAAAAATAGCTTTATAATGGAAGCTGTAACTAAGGTTTAACTATAGGGTCAACAGCACTACTGTGAAAGATGGGTGCAGAGTTAATACTGGATTTATGTAGGAGTATACAAGATATGGCACTTAAGTCACACAACCAAGTTGAGGACATATGCAAATCAAACTACATGCATCAGTTTATGTATGGGGTGGGCAAACTTTTTGGCCCAAGGTCCACATCTGGGAATAGAAATTGTATGGTAGGCTATGAATGCTCACAAAATTGGGGTTGGGCTGCCGGAGGGGGTGAGGGCTCTATGTGGGGGTGTGGGCTCTGGTGGGGCTGGGGATGAGGAGTTTGGGGTGCAGGAGGGTGCTCTGGGTTGGAATCGAGTAGTTTGGAGAGCAGGAGGGGGATCAGGGCTGGGGTAGGGGGTTGGGGCATGGGGAGAGGCTCAGGGGCGCAGGCTCCGAGCGGCGCTTACCTCAAGCGGCTCCCGGAAGCAGTGGCATGTCCCTTCTCTGGCTCCTACGCGGAGGCATGGCCAGATGCTGCCCGCGGGCTGTAGTTTGCCAACCCCTGAGTTATGTAGTGGTAGGAGAAAACTACTTAATTTCAGTGTGAGGATTAGGGCAACAAGTTGTGCTGGATCATTAAGTTGGGGAAAGCAAAGTTATAGCATTTAGCAAATCTGACTGTCATGAAAGTGCCCAAATTGTAGGTCCACAATGAATATATTTCTACATAATGTAATTCTATAATAAGAGATGGAAATTAGAGTGGTGATGTAGCTATGTTGGTCCCAGGATATTAGAGAGAGAGAGAAGGTAGGTGAGGTAATATCGTGGTCCAATAAAATGAGATGGTACTATCTCATCCACTGTGTATCTCTTATTATAAACAGACAGGGATTAACTGCTTCAGCATGTGTCCATGCAGGAAGTATTCTGTATATACCTGAGCTTACTATGAATCTATGATTTTTTTTTTTTATACACCTGTGCACTTTTCAGTGAGATAATTAACTATTTCAGGGACTTGGATATAGTTTGGGCTATCCATTCTAAATGCTTTCGTATAGTAAATATTAGCTATCAACATTTCATAACATAGTAAATGAGATTCTTCTGGGTGCAGCATCAGTTAGGAAGGAATCTCCCCGCATAGTTTTACATAAATGGAAAAAAACTTCCCACCTGCTGCTTTTTGCCTGAGGTTGGAATTTCTCCTTTTCCCTGCTTGTCACTTTGAGTTTGGATGGAGATGTGGGTATCCTAGTATTCTCTAGGCAGACAGAAGCTGTGTAGCTCTTCAAGGACAAATCCTCTTAGCAGATGTGAATTCAATTGGTTCACAGTGAGGATTGAAATGGATCATCCATTGAACTGATGAAATAATTTCTTCCCTAGATTTCAAATGCATGAATGTATAAGCTACAAAAATATGGCTTAAAATTGGATTTCTGAACAACTTTTCATTAAAAAAAATCTGCTTTAAGTCTAAACATTCAGAATTAATTGTTTATAGGTTTTTTTGAAGGGTTAAAAAAATTGTATTTCTTCAGAAATTGATTCCTTTAAATTAAAGAAAATCTTATAGTAATGCAAAATGGATATTCAGTATTGTTCGTGAAATCTAGTCTCAGTGGGATGGGTTTATTGATCATACAAATCGCATTTTCCAGGATGACCTGAAGGCTAAGCAAGCCCCATACAGACAGTGGGCATTTATCTGTTTTTATGAGGGAAACCTAATGTTTACTTTACTTGACAAAACTGAAAAGGTGATTCGTTCAGTTGATCATAATTTAATTTTGGAGTGATACAGCTGCAAACAGAAATTTTAGGTGTGGGAGCTTAAAAAAATAAGATTGTCTAGGACACTGTTTCAATGACTTCAAAGCTCTGACAATCAGATATAATACTTGGGGAAACATCATGCCTGAAAGTAGGTAAAACAGATAACTGAACTTCTGTTTATAGTTTCCTTGGGCAGCGGTACATCACATACTGTACCAGTGGTATCTGCTAATGTGGTGTCACTGATAAAAGGAGAACCCAGGGGAGAGATCTCTAGTAGAGGTTTAATAAAGATCTCTCCTGGGTTCTCCTTTTATTTTGTAAGCCATCACTTCATTAGTAGATAAATTTCTGCAAACCTTTTTAAAAATATACATTGTTTACTTTAGTCACACACACGAATGTTATCTTATTCTTTCTATCAAAATTACATTATGATCAACTGATATTGTTTATAGTTAATCTAGTAAAAGCACAAGAAAGAAATTGGTGAGAACTACTTAAAACATGCCAGCGATATGTATCATTTTAATATTAGTGTTATCTAAGTTAGTGGTGATATTTTTGATGGTTTCAGTTGTCTTAATGCTTACTAAATAATATATGGTTTTTGAGTGAGACGTTTTCCCCTAGACTAAAAGATGCAAGGACCCACATACAGAAAACCTTATCTTTGTTTTTTTTATTGTTCTCTGGATGCAGAATGGAGCAAGTAGCTGTAGACCAAACTACTTTGTTTTTGTAGCTTCCAGTGAAACAAACGTATAGAAAATTTATACCAAAGCATGGTCTCATTTAGTAAAGCATTTGCTTATGGATGTGTTTTACCCTAGAATACTTTTTTTTTTGGGGGGGGAGGTGGGAGGGGGTGAAGGGGTTGTTGGGAGGGGGAGAAGAATAGAATTTGTCAGAATTTTTGTTGTACTGTTGTCAAAACCACCCAGACTTTTTAAGGAGTTGTACAAATGTTGGTCTGTAACTGGCACCCCTTGTCTTAAGCGAGCGTATTCCCAAGGTTACCAGTACAGTTTTGCTGGCATTTTAAAGAATGTGGTTTTATTTATTTATTTATTCATTCATTTATTTAAGGCAACTGTTTGCTGGTAACTTGGATGGTTGCATGGAACAAGATTTCTTGAACATAAATTTCACTTCAAAATGAAACCAGGTTATTGGAGTTCACGTTTAAAATGCAAGGAAGTACCTTTTAAACCCTTTTAGCAATTCAGGGACTTCCTGTGCTGATCCTGAGGCTGAGCACGGTAGCTTCCATTGCATTCCTGAAGTGTAAGAGCAAGTCCTTGGGATTTATGGATGCTCAATCCCTCTGTCTTACTCCCTCTATGTAAGGGTTCAGATAATAACTTGGCCTAGTGAAATCTTTCTCTCAACATTCTCTCACCTCAACCCACTCTCTTTAAAATAGCTAAGAAACAACTGTTATGTATTCAAGGGGAAAAAATTAGAGAATTGTGCAAGATGTAGTGTTCAGTTACTGGAAATTCAACTTGGGTTCCCTTCATCTCTTCAAATTCTGTTAAACTATACAGTATAAAGCAGTTTGATCTTTATAGCTGTTATTAAAGATTCTTCTAGTCTAGGGGTTCTCAAACTTCATTGTACAGCGACCCCCTTCTGACAACAAAAATTACTACAAGACCCTTGGAGAGTGGATTAAACCCTGAGCCCCGCCACCCCTGGTGGGGTGGGGGTGGGGGGACAAGGCCCAAGCCCCACCGCCCTGGGTGGGGAGGCCAAAGCCCAAGGGCTTCAGCACTAGGCAGGGGGCCTGTAACCTGAGCCCCGACACCCAGGGCTGAAGCCCTCAGGCTTCAACTTCGGTCCTAAAACTTGGACTTGGGCCCCGAGCCCCAGCAAGTCTGACAGCCCTGATGACCCCATTAAAACAGGGTCACAACCCACTTTGGGATCGTAACCCATAGTTTGAGCACTGCTGTTCTAATCAATTAACTACATAGAATGACTAAAGTGCTAATTATATAATGGTCACCATTTTTCAAAAAGTCAGCACTTGCAACATAGTCGTCTTTTAGATATTGCAATTATTTCCCTTTTCTATCTCTTAAACAGTTGTTTTGTAGGTGTTGTGTTTTTAATGGTGACTATTGTATATTTATTAAACTTTGATCATTACAAATAATTTTGAAGAACATAGTTATAATTTACTTAGTTCTCACTACTTTTCACCATCCAAATTTTATTTGTTTTGTAAACTGCATCAATATGTAGCTTTGTTTGTCCTTAGAATGAGGCATTATGTACAGCAAAAGTTAATAGTTAAACCAAACCACCTGTTTAAAATTGGCTACCCATTACAGTTCATTCATTCCTCTCACCCGGAGGCTTGCATTTATTTTAAGTCTTTTTTGCTCTAAGAGATTACATCAGGGCTTATGTCTTCAACTGCACATGACCATCTGAACACAATAAAAATAGAAAATGCATAATTCATACTGTAGTTAACATGCATTCACAGCATATAGTATATTGTAATGGTGGCTTTGGAGTATGCTGTGAACTGGTATTCAGAGCCATAGACAAAATGGAATGCATGCTATTGTTAACCCACATTCATAGCATACACAATGATAGCCCGTAAGTCCTTCCCTATTGCAAATGCTTTGATGGTATATTGAGGATAATACACAACACTTGATAGGCCTGTTGGATACACATTGATGTTTCTAGATTTGAAGGAGTCAGTACTGGATCCAATGCCTATTTCATGGACATGAGACCTACCCCTTAGTAGTGTGTTCAATAAAGTGAACATAAAACTTGATTATAGCAAAGGCAAATTGTTAAATGACAAAAAGACAACACTGAAAATGTTTGTTTTTTAAATGGATTCATCTGTATAATTGATTTAAGTTCTACAGAAAGTGAAGATGAATTGGAACTCGGATGTAAAGTAGTTGCATATTGGGTTTGGGGATGGATTTTTGTTTGTTTGTTTTTTTTTAATAGTGGAATTTCTGGGAAGAGAGTTACTGTAGCCCTTTAAATGGGTGTATTTTGCCTCTTCCCCATCTCACATCTGGGTAGCTACTTTGGCCAGACATTCAACTGCCTGAATGGGGGTTCCAAAGAGGATGGAGTTGGCTGTTCTCAGTGGTGACAGATGACAGAACCCGGAGCTCATGCTTTATTCATCTAGGGTGAAATGAAAATGTTTCAGAAGGGATTGATTTTTAAGTTCTATTTAATCAAAGTCACATATGCCTATGGAATCCTTTCTCCTCAAGTGCAAATATTATTTTAGTTTCTTGTCCTGTACAGCTGTTCTTAAATGTAGGGCACTTTTTTTTTTCTGGGATGGGGGATGACGACACACACTTCTGCTCCTTAGGTGAAAGTGGCATGAAGACAGTATTGTCATATTGGTTAGTGTTTTACTTGGCGAGAGCCTGCACACAATTCACTAGTGGAAACAGTCAGGAACAAACTGAGCCAAGGAAAATTGAGAGAGTGGAGCATACCAAACAGCTGGAGATATAGGTACTCTAACAATAACAAATTATTTCCTGCAAACCTGTACTGATTGGACATTGCTTCATATATGTGATTGTATCAGCAAGCAAGGAAGCAGCAAGAATCACCCAGAGGTACAGCCCCCTTCTCATGCAGAAACACACTTCATCTTATTACCCTGAGCTAAATGTCCTGAGGATATTAGCCATTCAATAGATAGGCTTATTAGAAGAATGGCAGCTCAACTCAGGAGAAATCTGCGGTTGCCATGCCCAACAGGGCACACAAATTGAGCAGCACAAGGCAAATAATAATATTTCTCTACTGGGATCCAAACAAAATCTTTCCTTTTCATTCTGCCTGTGGGATGGGAATACTCTACTATGGGAAGTGAGCCATATTCTCTGCTCAGTTACATCCAGGCAAATCTCAGTGACTTCAGTGGAGTTGCATTGTTGATACAAGGAGAGAATTCAGCCCCGTATATGTTCCAGGAGAAAGTATTTTCATGTTCTAATCTAGTACATGGTTTTTGTAGAACAAGAATAATGTTGTCTTAAAATATTTAACATGATTCAGGTGACTGGTACACTAGTCTGTAAGAAATTAATGGATAAAATACCATTATCATGGCAAAGCTCCAAGTCTTAATCAATGATTAGGAAACAGTCTCTCATTTTAAATTGAGTAAATGTCTTTTTTTATTTATTTATTTTTTAAAGCTACTGTAGGTTGGACTGAGGAGCCCTTACAGGTGTAGAAGAGCAGTTATTCATGAAAGTAGTCCCATAGGCTTGCTTCAGTGGAACTATTCCAGAGAATGAGTGCTTACAATAGTGAGTAAAGGCAGCACAGTTAACCCCTGTGTTAACATTAGTTTTTTGGAACCTCAAATTACAGTGCTTCCCTGTATCAAGGCAAGAGGACTGGCTAGATGGTGTCCCGCTTAATAAGATGCCATTTAAGAGTGAGTAAATATATTTTAGGGTGTATTGACTAACTTACATACTGGTTTAATTAATTCACTGCAGTAAAATGTGTATTCCCTTTAATAATAAAATATATCAGCTAGCAAGCTTGTCTGTTCCTATTAAAAAACAGCATCTTGAAAATCTCTTTTCTGCCTGAAAAAATTCTTCCCTACTATTGCTGCAAGTAACACCTAAGATGATCATTTGACAAGTATTTCTCTCTTTTTTTTCATTGTTTGCTTTGGGCACTTGACTATGTTTTCTACATAATCAGTTTCATTGTTTCACTATAGACCTTTCTGATTTGTTTGGATCTATAATGTAGCAAGAAAGGGAAGAACACCACCATAAAAACAGGAACATGCTTGTAAAACCACAGAAAGTGGCAGGGGGCCTAAGAAACAGATGGAATAGTCAATTTTTTTTTTAAGCTGACTACGTTTCAAGTCGAATAGTGTCCCTTTAGCATATGTCAGAAAGCCTACCAAGCTTAATTGTGTGGGGTTTTTTGTTTTGTTTCACTTTCACCCTTTGAGGTTTAAAAAGTGGTGACCTAATTATCCTGACATGGAATTCTGTTACAAAAACACTAAATGCACATAGAGCAGAAAAAATGTCCTTCCTTTGTCTAAACTTCGTGTTCACGTCACAGATGTGAAGTGATTAAGGAAATTAGAATGTAGGCAATGAATCACTAGGGTTTGATTATTGTAACTTGGGGAAATACTCTACTTGTGTGGATAATTCACTATTGCAAATGTACAAGAAACATTTGATCTCTTGCGTTGACAAACGTTTGGAAATATGTGTGGTATCTACATTTATATATTTTTCCTTAATTACTTCAGTTTAGAGTAATTAGAGTTTTCTTTTTACTGATTATTTAAAAAAAACATTTAAAACTTGAAATAGAAGAACTTGGCAGTAGTGGATATGTTGTGCAGTAAATGGGTGAAGAGATGTACATCTTTGCAGTCTTTAAACTTAAATAATCAAATAAAATCCTACTGAAAATTTCTGTTCTTTATTGCATGTTTCGTAATGTAGTTTCCTTTCTATTTCAATAATTTCCTGGCTGGATATTTTATAATTCAAGTTAGTCAGTTTCTTTGGGTACATCTACACTACAGGGGGGAGTCGATTTAAGATACGCAAATTCAGCTACGTGAATAGCGTAGCTGAATTCGACGTATCGCAGCCGATTTATCCCGCTGTGAGGACGGCGGCAAAATCGACTTCTGCGGCTTTCTGTCGATGGCGCTTACTCCCACCTCCGCTGGTGGAGTAAGAGCGCCGATTTGGGGATCGATTGTCGCGTCCCAACGGGACGCGATAAATCGATCCCCGAGAGGTCGATTTCTACCCGCCGATTCAGGCGGGTAGTGTAGACCTAGCCTTTGACTCTTACCACCCTTTTGATTTGTAGTAATCACTAACTGTGTAATTTTGGTACTTGCAAATTTGTTCATATCTATTACGTGTGTGACACTTCTCGCTGTGAATAAATACCAGTCAGTTTTTATTGTTTAAGTCTCAGAGCTTTGTCAGCTTGCCAATGAGAAAAAGGACCAATATAGTTAAGGTCACAGATATGGTCTGGCATTTGAATTACTTGCACTTACTGAGCTAGTGTGATGTATATGTCTTTAACAGAAGCTAACACACACTCCTAAAATAAGCTTTTGAACTTGTAACAGCAAGGAATACAGTAAAAATCAAAGTAGGCCCCAATCCTGCAGTGTACAAAGCATGGGCAGACAGCTGTGCCCAGGCAGGACTTTGTTGAGGTCAGTGTGGCCCTACCTGGGCACAGCAGTCTGCCTGGGCACTGTCAGTTGCGGGGTCAGGGCCTTAATGATTAGGCAAACTGAGAAAATAGTTCCTTTATGAGAGGTTGCACCACCTAACCTTTTGAAATAACTTTTAAATCAGTTTGAAAAATTCTGCTATTGCAATGGAGAATAAATCACAAAGATAACCCCCTCCTTGCACTCCTCCTGAATTGTTTCCTATTCAGTGTATAAAGTGACATTGTGATGCTCTTGGATGGCTCAAGAGCTTTCTTAATGGCAGGTTAAAATAATTTGGACTCTCTTCCATAACCAAGAGTGACTACATGCAGGGGCTGTACCTGTATGAGTTGGTGAGCACTGTCCAGTTTCATGTGTTCATATTACAAAAACATTTGGTGTCCTTATAGGCAGAAATATTTGATGTATTAATCATAGCAAGAGCGTTTCCTACTCCTCAGAGGTAGGAGCAGAGGTCTCTTTAGATCCCATTTGAGCCAGAATAGTACAAGGGAATTTGCACTGTACCACCTCATTTTAGGGTTGTTGACCTGTTACCTTTCTTGAGCCCCAAATTAATCTAAATGAATGAAGAAAATACAGCACCACTGTAGAGAGTTTTGAGCTCAGTGAATACCATTTTTTATTTCTTCCCCCGACTAGGACAATTTGAGCAGGACAGCTGCTGCCAGTTGACTAGATTTTACCTGTCTCCTATTTGACTGGAGAATAAACTATTTTGCTCTGCTCTGTACTGCAGGAACATTTAATGGCATTTTAACTGATAACAGAATGCACTGTAGGCAGTAGAAATAGATGACTTATACTGTAAAACAGAAGAATCCTTTTACTTTGTTTTTTGTGGCTTCTAACTGAATGTAGTTCCATCTATTTGTGACAAAGGGCAGCTGATTTGTGGGGTAGTTTCCTAGATGTAGCCTTTCCATGTGAAAATCTATTTTCATGCTTTTTGTTGGGGGAAACAAGGAAATGAATGGTAATGGCGGGGAATAGATTTCAAGCATGATATGATATATAAAGAATGGTGGAGTATATTTTAGTGGCCTCTCAGTGAAGAAGGGCAACACTTCAAAATCCAAATATCGTCTTACTTTTTTTTTAATGGCCTGTGCATTTGTGGATTTATGGACCTGTTAAATCTTTCTTTCATTGGTGTGAATTTCAAAAGATTTAAGATGTTCATAAAGTGTCACTGACAGGGCTGTCCTTTAAAAAAGTCAGCTTTACTCGCTGTTACTACACATTTGTATCTGAGATGCGTTAATTAATCTTATTCAGAGCATTTCTGCGGTACCCATTGCTATAGTATCTGAGCACCCTGAGAGCAGAGTTACAGCAGGTCTCATCTCCACTTAGAATACTGCATTAAAAAGAGTGTACACTAGAACCTCAGTGTTACGAACTAACTAGTCAACCACACACCTAATTTGGAACCGGAAGTACACAATCAGGCAGCAGCAGAGACAAATATTTAAAAAAAGGCAAGTATGGTACAGGACTGTGTTAAATGTAAACTACTTTAAAAAAAAAGGAATTGGCACTTTTCTTCTGCATAGTAAAGTTTCAAAGCTGTATTAAGACAATATTCAGAGGTAAACTTTTGAAATAACCTTAAGATTTTGTTCAGAGTTATGAACATTTTAGAGTTATTAACAACCTCCATTTCCAAGGTGTTCGTAACTCTGAGGTTCTACAGTATATACTACCGACCACCTGACCAGGATGGTGCAGATTGTGAAATGCTCAGGGAGGTTAGGTAGGCTACAAAAGCAGAAAGCTCAATAATAATGCGTGACTTCAGCTATTGTTATATTGACTGGGTAAATGTCACCTCAGAGTGTGATGTAGAGACAAAATTTCTAGATTCCATAAATTGCTGCTTTTTGGAGCAGCTAGTCCTAGCACCTACACTGGGAAAGACAATTCTTAATTTTGTCCTAAGTAGACCAGAGCTGAACCACTTGGTACTAGAGACCATGATGTAATTAAACTTTAAATCTTTGTGGGGGGATAATACCAAAAAACTCCACCAGAGTAATATTTAACTTTGAAAAGGGGAACTACACAAGAATGAGGACACTTGTTAGACAGATTAAAAGGAGGGTTAAATGCCTGCAAGGGTTAAATGCCTGCAAAGCAGCATGGGGTCTATTTAACAACACTATAATAGAGGCTCAGCGTAAATGTATACTCCAAATCAGAAAAGACAATCAGGAGGACCAAAAGAAAGCCAGCATGGCTAAACAGCTGAATAATGGAGGCTGTTAGAGGCAGAAAAGCATCCTTTAACATTTGGAAGTCAAATCCTAATGAGGATAAGAAGGTGCACAAATTCAGGCAGGTTAAGGGTAAAAGTATAATTGAAGAGCAACTAGCTGAAGATACAAAAACTAACAGCAAAAATGATTTTAAGTACATCAAAAGCAGGAAGCCTGCTAAACAAAGACGGGGGCCACTAGACAATCAAGGTGCTAAAGAAGCGCTCAAGGAAGACAAGGCCATTGCGAAGAAGCCAAATGGATTCTTTGCATCGGTCTTCATTGCAGAAGATGTGAGGGAGATTGCTACACCTCAGCCATTCTTCTTAGGTGGCAAACCTGAGGAACTGTCTCAGATTGAGTTGTCAATAGAGAAGGTTTTAGAACAAGTTGATAAATTAAAAAGTAGGTCACCAGGACCAGACGGTATTCACCTGGGAGGTCTGAAGGAACTCAAAGATGAAATTGCAGAATTACTAAAAGTGATGGCTAAATTATCATTGAAATCAGCCTCTGTACCAGATGATTGACGGATAGATAATGTAACACGATTTTTAAGAAAAAGGTTCCAGAGGTGATCCTGGCAATTACAGGCCATTAAGCCTAACTTCAGTAGCAGGCAAATTGGTTGAAATTATACTAAAGAACAGAATTATCAGATCTATTTGAACACGATATGTTGGGAAGAGTCCACATGGCTTTTTTAAAGGGAAATCATGCCTCATCAATCTGTTAGAATTCTTTGAGAGGATTCACAAACCTGTGGACAAAAGTGATCCAGTGGATATAGTGTACTTGGGCTTTCAGAAAGGCTTTGACAGGGTCCCTCACCAAAGGCTCTTAAGCCAAGTAAGCAGACATGGGATAAGAGGGAAGGTCCTGTCATGGTTCAGTAACTGGTTAAAAGATAGGAAACAAAGGGTAGGGATAAATGGTCAGTTTTCACAATAGAGAGGTACATTAGAATGGCCATACTGGGTCAGACCAAAGGTCCATCTAGCGCAGTATTCCGTCTTCCAACAGGGGCCAATGCCATGTGCCCCAGAGGGAATGAACAGAACAGGTAATCATCAAATGATCCAATAAATATATGGTACCTCATCAGGGTCCCCCAAGGATCTGTCCTGGGACCAGCATGTGTGTTCCTGGGAATCTGGGGAACACAGTACTGTTACACTTAAATGAATTCTGTGTTCCACTTACAACTGCTTTATTTTCACTTTCTGTGATACTTTATAATCTATCTTAGTTCAATTTAGGTGCTGTAAGTAAGAAGAGCACATGGGTTAAAAAGAGTTAATGTATACACACCGTGACTGAAATTTAATTCCCTCATATATTTACTCAATTAAAGATTAATTTTTAAATTAAAATTAAGTGTAGAGAATCTGGTATGTTTTGAACATCATGAACCTTTAAAAATTAAAACCTGGGCCTTGACCTCCAAAGACTAATGTGCATGCTTAACTTTAAAGTGAATAGTCCCATGCATCCAATGAAGTGGGCATTCACCCACGAAAGCTTATGCTCCAATACATCTGTTAGTCTTAAAGGTGCCACAGGACTCTGTTGCATTTTACAGATCCAGACTAACACGGCTACCCCTCTGATACTTAGTCCCACTGGGACTCCTCATTTTGCAAAGATGTGCTTAACTTACACACGATCAACCCTACCATCCTCTGTATTCTACCTAAAACTGTGCACAGTGTTTTTTATGATAACATTATCCAATACCTAAATAAAAATTCATATGATGAGTAACAAGCTGAGAATGTGAAGACATGCCCATCAGACTTATATTTTTAACAGTTCTTTAGAATCAGGAGGTTTTTACCCATCTAACAAGAAGTCATCACAGATGACACAAGTGGTGGAAAAAAAATTGTTGCCAATACACTTCAAAGTCCTCATTCCGGTGAGAGAAATGGGGTCAATTTCAGGCTGCGGCCTGTTTCAGGCTCGGGAAGACCATGATTTACATTGTTAGTGTTTTTGAGACTTTGTAGCTGTAAGTGCTAGAAATGTCACTTTTTTTTTTTTTCGAGTTCAGTCTTAAATTCTAGAGTACAGTACAGTTCCATGGCTAAGGGTTGATTCTGCGGCCACTTAAGGTCTTGGTTATTGGTCCTTTTGTTCAGCACTAACTTGGGTCAGAAAGCAGTTTATCTTATTCCCTGTACTTGAAGCCATCTATCACCCCCATCTTATCTACCTGTAATAACTCTGCTATTCTGAACATACCATGGGCTTTCACTGTCAGTGTTAAAACTAATAAATTGGGGAATGAGATTACAATGCTACTTCATCTCCAGTTTCAATCAGCATGCTGTACAAAGTGTGTTCCCATTGAAATAATTAAGGAGCAGTAAGACTTAGGAAAAGAATGATGTGAGCAGAGAAGGAATCCTTCTGACTTCCAATGAAAAGATGGTAACCCACTGTAACGCTTCTGAAGATGGCAATAATATGCCTAAAAGGAGGTGAAGCAATAAACTGACTTTTGCATGTGTGTTCCCTCTACAATGAATTCAATAGAGTTACACTTCACCAGCTTGGGATCTGGCATGTCTGTAGTGATAACTGAAGAACAAAGATGAGACTGGTATTCGCTCTAGTAGGTTGGAGATGAATTACTGACTGGCTTTAGAGAGGAAAAATTAGTGCGTAACTAGAACATTTTTAAACTTTCTGCTGTGTTGCAAGGAAGGGGATAGGACTTTTAGCATATATAGCAGAATATTTACGTGGAGTATGTCAAAGAAAACCTAAACCTAGCATGATGTCTTTGACGTAAGGATGGCAATTTAAATGTGACTATTGGGAACTATTCAGACCATTTTAGGAGAAACTTTCAGGTAATGTACGTGTTAATCATTGTTGCATGTAGCTGTGGATATTGAGGTAGGAGTTCCCATCATGGATTTGTATTTTCGTGGGCACTTGTGTTTAGCGCCCACTGAATTGAATTGGGTAGCTCAGACCTCAGAGCTATTGTTTCAGGCTTTCTGCAAACTCAAGCCAACGTTGCTGCACTGGTTTACATTCTGAACATGGCAAAGATTTCTTGATAACTATAACAGTTAGGCTCGATTTAAACAAAATTAGAAAGCAAGCAAACAAAACAGACAAAAAAGAGTTGAGGTGCTGGAGACCAAGTGAGAAGCTTGCCAGTGTCTCTTGGCTGGTCATTCTGTGCCGACTGCCAATCTCTCTCACCATTTTGGGAAGCACTGACTTAATCCTTTGCTCAGAAAAAGTGCTGATAGCGGAGTACCACTAATAAATAGTTAATAACTTATCATTAACAGTTTTACTGCTCTGATTTATTCTGTTTGTCTGCACATCAAAAAGTGGTGTAAGGTTTTTCTCTTGGATGCATGAGCAATTAAGATTATCCAGTTTATAGCAGTTGTCTTAGGCATAGCCATATGGCTAGTGTATTGAGTATAACCTTTTCTGTGATCACAAGGCATGGAATAAACACATCTAAGTTGTCGAATATTATCTCAGGCTGTGCCTGCCCTGTAATTCTCCTCCTCCTCCTCCCCTCCCCCACCTTGTGTGGTGCTGCAGGCATTCCTTGCCTCAGTTTCCCTTCTCTCAGGGCCCCTTAAGAACTCCACACAGTCAAAAAGGGTGTAAGACAAAATTCCCCTGCTGGGGTTTTAATTTATTGAATAGAAATAAATGTGAACTAAAGTTTCTCCCCTGGGGCTCAAGAGTTGCACAGCGCTCTTCCCTGGGGCCTGTGGAATCTGTGAGCTTCTCTGTGAGCACCTCCCTAACTGTGCCCTATGGCCTTTTATAAGCCCCAAGGTGCTCATTATTCAATTAAATGCCTAGATTGGCTGCTTCTCCTTAAATTAGTTCATCACTGGTAGCCTGGACCAGACTCACCTTAACAGGGCCAACAACCATGTGACAGGTACCTTAAGAGATGTTTCGCTGGGAAGCAGTTCATCGACCTAGATTCAGTAAACTGATGGGTGCGAATTTTCTACACTGCAGTTCTTATTCAGATTGAGACACATCACGATCAGTGGTGAGATGAAATGGTCAAGGAGAGTTGTAAATTTCTCTTGATACGTTAATGATAAAATTCATAAGGCAAGTAATGGTCCAGATGTGGCTTTGAGCAGTGGTTCTCACCCTGGGGGTACACAGAGGTCTTCCAAGGGGTACATCAACTAATCTAGATCAGTGTTTCTCAACCTGGGTGTCAAGGGATGGATTTAGGGGGGTTGCAAATGCCCTGCTTGCCACAACACTAGCCCTGCATTTGCCTGGGGCTCCATGCCACATAGGACCTTGCTAAGCTAAGTTACATACCTCAGTCCTGGGTGGTGGGGCATGGGCTTCAGACTCCTGAAAGGGGTACAGTAGTCTGGAAAGGTTGAGAACCACGGGCTTAGTGCACTAAAAGTGACACTAACTGGATATGTCCCCCTCATGTATAGTGAAATTGCACATTCATGTTTAAAACATAAGCACAAAGTTTATTTGATCTGTATAGGAGGGCTGTTAGAACATTTTAAAGAAAACATTTCAAGAAAACATTTTTATGAATCTTGCTTTTTTTTCCGCCCAGCAGTTCTCCGGACAAACTGTAGCAGGATATGAATTTAATATATTAGTGAATAACAGAAATTCCTGGATTTACTGTTGTTTTGTTACTGAGTTACACAGTGCTTAATACTGTGGTCATAACTGGGGCAATGGTACCGTAAGATAGACCTGTGTCTGTATGTCTATTTCAGGGGTCGGCAACGTTCGGCATGTGGCTCGCCAGGGTAAGCACCCTAGCGGGCCAGGCCAGTTTATTTACCTGCTGACGCGGCAGGTTCGGCTGATCGCGGCACCCACTGGCCGCAGTTCACCGTCCCGGGCCAATGGGGGCGGCGGGAAGTGGCGCAGGCCGAGGGATGTGCTGGCCGCGGCTTCCCGCCGCCCCCATTGGCCCGGGATGGCGAACCGCGGCCAGTGGGTGCCGCGATCAGCCGAACCTGCCGCGTCAGCAGGTAAATAAACTGGCCCGGCCCGCTATGGTGCTTACACTGGCGAGCCGCGTGCCGAACATTGCTGACCCCTGGTCTATTTGGTTGCCTTGAATACAGCAGCTCCATTTACAGTCTGAGTTGTAGGGAGGGGCTTGGAGCTAATGGCTTCTCCTGGCTCAATCCTAATGGTCTTTCTTGTTCCCTTTTCACCAACCTCTGTGTTCCACCCCAGAAATGGAGGACTGACAAAGATTTGTAGATACACACTCTTAGTTTGTACCTTAAGCCAGTATAAGTTATGTCTCATTCCAAAGGATCCGCAAAAGAACTTTGGACTGTTCTCTCTCTGCTTTAATGTCTGGCAGATTAATGTGGTTAAAAATAGGTCTGACTGCTAAGAGTTTGAACCCCCTAGGTGGCTGACTTTCCATGTAATAAGGCTTTCACCATAATTTATCCTCTCAGCAGTATTAGCTGTGAAAGACCTTCGTTCTGCAGTTGCAGGATTTTTTTTTCCTGCAGTTGCTCAGTCTGGTGCCACGCCTCTCAAAATTTTATGATAGCAGAAGTAACTTTGCTAATTCTAAGATCAGAAAGACCTATTGGGCCATCTAGTCAATCTCCTTGGCAAAAGAGGATTACTCCCTATTATATATTTTCTAGTGTATTTTTTTTCCCTTCCCCATCCAGCCCAATTTCAAAGATCTTAAAGCGGTGAGATATCTATCTGCCACTTCCCTTTGAAAGACTTCCACAGATGTCACCATTAGCAATTGGCTAGCATTTGCTTTAGTAAAAGATCAGCGAGTGCTTCGGATCCAAGTTATATAGCCCATTTTGGGCCCACTCTGGAAGTGTTCCCAGCACCTTACATGGTCCCTACTGAGCACATCCGCACCTGATCTTGAAGGTCTAGACCTCTTCTGAAAGTGCCTTCCCTGGTAAGGAAAGAGAGTGGTGATGTCTTGGAGTTGAAAGAAATGGAGGAGGCTTGATGGTCTGCAAAAAGATTTTCTTCTGTTAGCTGTGTTCTATCTGACTAAAATGTCAACAGCGGCATTGTTCCAGCCTGAACAAGGAGGTCGTGCTTTGAGTCTTGAAAATCTAATTTCCAGGTGGATGTTAGTACAGTTTCTACACTAAGTATGTAGGTGTGTGTGATAAATATATTTTACAGCTTTCCTGGAAAAGCAGGTTAAGATATGTAAGGGGACTTCAATTGACGTTTCAGCCTATGGACTGCCTGTTTTAAGAAATGTAAAAGCAGTTCAAATAATACTTTCTCTGAACCATGTGTAAAAGACACATTTTTTCCATCGAAAATGCAAAGTCTTCACCTGTAGGCAACTACACTCTACTTTAGAAAGGATTCCCACAAAAGGCTTTGCAGGGGCTTGCTTGCCTTACCATTGAGAGCACATAAAATAGTTATGAAAATATGTGCGATTAGGGAAATTGCAATAACTTTCAATAGTAGTAATTGACACACATTCTTAACTATATTTCTGTAACTTAGTAAGGACAGCCTACCTTCTCCACCCTTTACATATATTTCTTTAATGTGTTTTTAACTTTTCTCAGTGATTTTTCACTTGTGTGAAATATTGAATGAAAATTCCTCCTGTTTCTTGAAGCGTCTTGTCTTTGTTAGGGTATAACGTTTCTTCAATTCATTAAGCTTATAAGAGTTTCTTGGTACTGAATGAAAAGAATTGTAGGTATTTCAGGAATCTATGAATAGCTATTTCATAATAAAGAGCTAATAAGGGAAGAGCATTTTTCTCGGTAATCTGAGTTTCAAGAGATGTGAATACTAAGAGCTCAGTGTTATGTGCTCTTTGCTAAAACTTGATACTCTTAACTTTACAAACTATAAAGCTGTGATGTGAAAAGGTAAAAATACAGTCTTTGACAAAAAGATTTAAGGTGAATGTTGAGGTTTAAAAAAAAAAAAAAGTTGAAAGGGATAGTGTTACCAGAAATAAATGGAGACATTGAAATACCCTCCCCCCCGGCAATTTGATAACCAATTTCATTTTTGTTATTTAAACAAGTCTTTTGCAAAATCCATAATACGCTATAAAGTCATAGAAATATCTAGTGAGTAGCATAAATTCGTTCTGATTTTTTTTAAAAAGCAGCTAGAGATGATTATTCTTTCGAAAACCAAAAATGTTCTCTTAAACTCATGTTTGTTCCACATAGTGAATCCTTGCTGTAGCTAAGAGTTCAGTAACTCTAATGACTTCCTTTTAGGAAGTGATATTGCTAATAGGAAGTTGTTCAGATAGGTTGGATTATATCAACGTCTGTCATCTTCTGAACAGCTTGTGCATTTGGCAGGAATTGCTGCATACCCTAGTAATTAGGTGCTCTAATAGTTTATCTCTTTAAAGGAACCACAAATGATAAGGAAAAGGAACCATGATTCTACTTTTTTATTACAGCACTTCATTATATTGTCTTTAAATCAGGAGGGTTTACTTGTTTAATTTTTAAACAAAGATTCTCTTGAGCTGGGTGTTCAGTTTTACTTTAAACCTCACAATAAGCTAATTGTTAGACATTCCTGATTGGGTTGTTTAACAAACATGGATTTTCACTGTACAGTGGTTAATAGTTTTCTAAAGCTTATTCCTTTTTATAATTTTTGTCTTCTGTTAAAATTCAGTATGCCGTAACAATATAAAGCATCCCACTATTTTCCAATTCCACAATTAACATTGATCATTTTAGGAAAAAGTTGTGTTTTGTGGCATCAGGAAAACACATTTTGCCTAAACCTGTAATCTTACTGGAATATGTTAAAAAGCCTAAAACTTGTTGAGACTTTATTCTCCCCCTTTTTCTCCCAAACACTGATCAATAAAAGATTTTTCACAACCCAAACTGGCTGATAACAAGGGAGAAGTTTACACACATACTTTGTAAGTGACTTATAGTTCAGATGTCCACAAGGAGGGCTATATTACAAGTATACCTAGGAAAATAATCTTCAGTTAAATGCTTCCACAAATACAGTACTCATGCCCACATCAGCAACAGATTTAGGCAACAAAATGTTAGTTTGCTTTGTTACCGTTCTGAAAATGCATCAGAAAACTTTTTTTTTTTAAGCTCAGTTTCAAAAACTTTTTAAAAGATGCCAGCCAAATAAAGGAAAGCTATTTAAAAAGAACATTTCCCTGCTTGCTAATAGCAGTATTCATTAGAATTTACTTGGTAGTAAAGATCCTATAATTAAAGGAGCTGATCCTACAAGGTGCTGGGTGCCTCTTGTGAGGTGCAGAGCACCTTCTGCTTCCACTCAAGAGTGATGAGTAATGGGTATGCTCGCTAAGAAGCATCTCAGATACTGGAAACCTTGCAGGATGGGGCCAAAAGGTATATAACTTGGATGTGAAGCACATTTGGATGTACACTCTCATTTACCTTTTACTAAAGCAAGTGTCTTGGGTAAGTGCTGTGAATCCTCCTTAAAGAGACACTACTCCTTGAAACAGTAGTATGCTAACAAACTCTTGCTGTGTGAGTTCATGCCTATATGTTAAGGCAGGGGTGGGCAAACTATGGCCCTCGGGCCACATCTGGTCCGCCAGCCGATTTAATTCCGGCCCTCGAGCTCCCGCTGGGGAACGGGGTCTGGAGCTTGCCCTGCTCCTGCACTGCAGCCAGGGAACGGGGTTGGGGGCCGCTCAGCATGCCGCAGCTACCAGAAGCAGCGCCATGTCCCCCTCCAACTCCTACGTTTAGGGGCAGCAAGGGGGCTCCGTGCGCTGCCCCGTCTGTAGGCGCTGCCCCCGTAGCTCCCATTGGCTGGGAACTGCGGCCAATGGGAGGTGAGGTGGCAGTGCCTGCAGACAGGGCAGCGTGCAGAACCACCTGGCCGTGCCTCCAGGTAGGAGTCAGAGCGGGGACATGCTGCTACTTCTGGGAGCTGCTTGAGGTAAGCGCCACCCAAAGCCTGCACCCCAAGCCCCTCTTGTGCCCCAACTCCCTGCCCCAGCCCTGATTTCCCCTCTCATCCTCCGCCCCTCAGTCCCTTCCCGGAGCACCCTCCTGCACCTGAAACCCTTCATCCCCAGCCCCACCCCAGAGCCCGCACCTCCAGCCAGAACCCTCACCCCCTCCTGAACCCCAACCTCTATTTCGTGAGCATTCATGGCCCACCATACAATTTCCATACCCAAATGTGGCCATCCCGCCATCCCAAGGCTGAACCCCAAAGCCTGAGCCTCACCGCGCCTGGGAAAGTGGGGAACACACTGGGTGACTGCTCCTCCAGCATTGTGCCCCAGATGTCTCCAGAGGGGGGCAGGGTCCAACCCCTGCTGGCGGCCACAGCAACCAGCACTAAGGCAAGGCATCTAGGAGCAACAAGGAGGGGGAAGGAGCAGTACTTGGGGGGAGGGGACACCTCCCCACACAGGAAGCTGTGGCCACAAGAAAAGTCCCTGGTGGCAGCATTTCAGAAATGCTGACTAGACCACCTAGAGATTGATGAATCGGCTACAGTCTTGGCTAGGAGCCATGTGGCTTTTAGATCTTGTAGTGGATGCCCATACACTAAGCTTCAGAGGTCCTAGGTTCAATCCTACCCATTGAAGAGCCAGGTCTGTCGGCATTACAAATAGCAAGCTTTATTAGCTTTACTTAGTTAAAGATATTGTGAGTCTTACACATTACTGATATAAAAATGAACTGCATCTGTCTTAACTTAATCAACATCTGAAGACTACATAGGAATTAATATTCTGGGGACCCATTTTTCTATTTCATTTATGAAATGGATAAAAGGCTACTTATTTTAACATCTTTTTTGCCCTAATCCACTTTATAATCATTACAATACAGCAACATGTCTGTTTTTAATAGAAATAAATGTAAAATGTAGTAGTTCAGTCATGCAGTGATTCTTATACTGCTTATGCAAATTTACAGATTGGTATCGTGTAGTTGGTTAGTGGGTGATGGTTTATGTTTAAGAAAAATGTTTGTTAGGTGTTTCCAAGAACTGGGAAGGAAGGAACTGGTTTTAATGCAGCCATGGTCTGAAATGTCTGGCCTGCAGCATGAGAACAAAAGCCTTGTTATGAATTTTGAGTGCCTTAGAATATGCTTCTACCTTAAAATATCATGCTAGGGTTTGTTTTGTGATTTACTAGCTGAGATCATCAGCACCTTGTTTAGAAGAATGAAACCTACCCCATCTCCACTATCAAAGCAGAACATAATCTGGTCAGTAGTTAAAAACCATTGCTCAGCATACCCAACCTCTCCAGGTACCACCTTATATTAAACTTTCCATTCCTGAGCCAAGTGTCTTCAGACGTTCACCAAGAATTTCTTCTGACCTCCATTTATATATTGCCAGTATCCTGGATGATCTGCATCCTGTGCATGCCTGATACCCAGGCTGAATTTTATTTTTAATTCTCTGTACTTGGGTATGAAATTCCACAAACTTGGAAGAGTATAGTTGGTTCACAACAGTCACTGAGAGCACTTTACCCCAGTACTTAGCTCTCTTCACTGGTTCCCTATTTAATATGGGGATCAGATTCAAGATTTCAGTCCTATGATTCTGTGATTCAAAGTCTTCCATGGAATTGGCTCATTGTTATCTGAGAGACCATCTCATCTTGTGTGACCATGACCTCTTATAACTGCTGCAGAAGTTAAGGTTGCAAAGTGTAGCACCCAGATATCAATAAATGGCATTTTTAAACTTTGACTGTCCTCTTTTGTGTATGTTTCTTATGCTTTAGGGTTTTATTATACAGTCATAAACTGGTGGGTTTTTTTTTAAACACAAAATATCAGTCATTCATTTTCTATAAACTTAGATGCACACAAAATATATTTTAATCAAACAATAGAGGATTGTTATTTTATTTTTATTATAGTGGCACCTATGGGTCCCAACCCATATGAAGGTTGTATTGCACTGTGCACTATTATTGGGTAGTATAATCTACTCTAGTTTAGATATTTCTAGTGCCACCTGTTTGTAGAGGTGTAGAAATGAAAATGATTCCTGTTAATTTGCACAGCACATAAGATCTCATTCCAAAGTACTTATAATCTAAATATACAGTGTTGTAACTGTGTTGGTCCCAGGATATTAGAGAGAGAAGTGGGTGAGGTAATATCTTTTATTGGACCAACTTCTGTTGGTGAGGAGGCAAGCTTTCAAGCTACCCACTACTCTTCTTGAGCATTGGCAAGGGGTCTCCGGACAAGTGCTTCCTGTCAAGTGCTTTTATGTATATATATTTTAATTGATTAGATTTCATACTGACAATGTCCCTTTTAATTGTTCATAAACACATGGCTGTTTAAATGATTTAATCAAGTACTGAACATGCAGGATAAACTTCAAAATTGGTCATCATAACATGAGCATTGGAAAAAGAAATTATATGATTATGCTTTGCATGATATATGTGAGGTGCACAAATCATTTTAGGCTTTACTGGTGTAGAAGTTTTATTTGGCTACATGCATTTTCTCTGTTCTTAAAAAGGGGGGGGAAGTTTTGATATAAAGCCTTCGGGGGATTGTCGTTAGTATTTTCTTTAGCACCTTGGACAGTATTCTTGAGGACCTATTGAGTGACCCCACATAATCTACTCAAAAACTTGCCCTGCCACTCCTGAGTCTCTCAACATTAGAGCAAAGGTTGACACAATATTCTTAATTCGTGTGTTTACGAATGTTCTTTAAAAAGTCACCATAATGTGTGTGTGTTTTTTTTATATGATGGCATATAAGCTTTGACTTGGAATTTACTCATTTGCAGGAATTTTTCATATTTGTCTGAGGTCTGGTAGGCAGGGTGTCTTTTAACTAACTAGTGGCTGGTCCAGTTGTCAGAAGACCCTTTTGCTCTCTACCCTCCCCCCATATTCTCTAACTCCATAGATACTTTCCTCAGGGTCTAACGACTAACACTTACAAGCAATGCAATTCTGCCTGTGTGTACGCTGTACATAGTGGAGCCCTCTTTACAGCAACACTTTGAAGCTGACAAGGCTGTGTATGCCCATTGTCCTGTAGCTGCTGGTGTTGCGTAGGTAGTTCTGTGGTGCATGAGCACAGCTGGGATCATGCTCCTTGTAAGGGTAAAGGGCTTTCTAAGTGATTGGGAAAGGTGAGGGGAACTTAGCCTAGTGGGATTCTTGCAGGCCAATGCCAATTACAAAATTGTAATTGTTTTATTCATTTTCCATTCATGGAGTAGGATAAAAGAAACACAGCTAATGACAAGTGAGGATATCCTATACCCATTCTATCGGGTTAATGAAAAGGCCACTTTTGCTGAGGCCACCTCTTCCTTTCTCATGAAAGTGTGCATACTAACACAACTTAAATAGTAAAAATGTTGTACTCTCTCATTACTGGGCTAACTACATCACTGCTTGTCTCCTTGAGTGCACCCCCTCTCAGGTCTCTGTCACCTTTCTGGGATGGAATCACGTGCCTCTACCACTCTCAGACCAGGCCCCGTGACTTCGGTTCAGTACTCTCGGTTGCTTCTGGAAGCTATGATAGGGGTATTCTACCACCAAACAGCCTCCTTAAAGGAAATTATTTATTTGGAACAAAAGTATTAAAGGGAAAACAGATCTTAACAATAAACCAGTCTATACCTTCACCTGCCTTTCCCTAAGGGTTACCATTCTCTTGATCAGGAAAGGCCCAACTTCTTCAATCTCCCTCCATGGAGTATCTCTGTCAGCCTGTCTCCCGGGCTGCTTCTGACAGCTGGGTGCCCACCTGACCTCCCCTCCTGAGAAGGGCTTTTTAACTGTTTAGCGTTCTTCATTTCCAGCAGTGGCAGAATAGCTGTGCCACGTCAGCCCGGGAGCATTCCATTGCCCTGCAATTGCTTCCTAGCTGTTTGCTGGGAACTTGCTTCCCTGCTTGTTTTTCCATACAGCCCTGTAGTGAGCTAGAACAAGACATTCATACAGGAATGTGTCTGACCCAATATACAATAAGTTGCCCTCATCACCAGGTCATATACAGTGTATTCTGCATTTAGATCATCACACAGCATCTCCATGTCTTTTGTGTACTCAAATTAAACTCAGAAGAGAGAGAGAAAGGAATACCAGACTGGAGCTCTCTTGCGTTGAGAAGTCCATTGTGGTCTGTAGGTGGAAGAGCAGGCATCAAATTACCAGAAGCTTCAAGCATTTCTAACAGGGCAAACATACCTTACTCTTAAGGGCTGGCATTCCTGTAACCCCTCTGTTCTCCTGTAATTGAAATGTATGTAATTCTTTATGCTGTTCTATCCTAGGGCATGCCTCCCCTGTAGTGCCCCTGCTGAGTCAGTGTGGCACTGTGCATGTTCCCTGTCTGTTTCCCTTCTCAGGAAGCCAGTGACTCCATTTTAAGCACTCCTGACACTTGACTTTAAAGCTTGTGGCTTTCAGGGTTCCTGCCCTCTAAGCTCTGCTCCCAGTCTCCTCAGGGTTATCTTCTCTGCTTTTATGCCTCTCTTTATGGCAAGAGCACCTGCACGTCTCATGGAGCTGGGTAATTCAAATGCTTATTGTCTTAAGACTACCTCTCAGTCTCTGTATCTTCGACTTATGGCAGGAGTCCCTAGCCCTCCTCTTGGAGCTGGGCTGCAGTTTGTCTCCTTCAGCTGGCCCCAGTTAGTCCTCAGGCTCAGGGCTTGGGGTTTGACAGCCTGCCCCTGCTTGTGTCTGGTCCCTGCTAGCTCAGGGCCCCGCAGGAGCCTTCTTACCCTTTTCATTGTCTGCGGGCATCTGCCCCGCTATGAGGGAGAAGACTACATTTATGCTGCTCCCTTTCTCCCAACTCATCCCCAGTTGGTTGGGAGAGAGGGGAGTTTTGCACTGCTTTCTCTGCAAGGCTCCTGGCACCATACCAGGGTTTCCTCCCTGCTTATTCCCCGGACCACTTCCTCTCTCCCAGTATCTCCCAGGTCTTTGTATCTATAATTGGATCTTTCAGCTCTGAAAGAGCCATGCCACGTGGCAAGGTAGACTGACCATTCGATAGTACTGTTCTTAGGGGGGAAACAGCCCTGTCACACCGTACCAAAGTCTTACATATTTATTGCCCATCAGAGATTTTGTAAGTAGTAACTCAAGTAGTTAGGACCTATAAAATGATGATGATAATCAGCACATTCAGTTGTAGCAGATTCCTGTAACACAACTTGGTTTGACTCTTCTGACCACCAGCAAACTCTTTCAGTTTCTCATTTCACGTCTGGGAGATTTCTGATGTAAACTATGTTCCATATGTTGCAGTTGTTTAACTCACATTTAGAGCTTATTACCTTTATTGACTCTCTATGAAATTTCCATGGAAAAGAGAATTTTTTTTTCATGCCGATTTTGCATGATTGACCGGTTTGTAGTTCATTGCATAATAGAAATGGGATGTTGAATTTTAATCCTTTGATTATATTTCAAGCGCTTTACATATTAGAATGCTAAATTTGTTTATACAGTCCTCAGGGATTACATAACATAACATCCTTTCCTATTTGGTATAAACCTAAATAGTCTTGCATCTTATGGATTTTAATGTAGATTAAATTGCAGTATGGGCTTTATAATGCAGCTACTTCCTCTTGCCTTCCCGCATGCATTCTTTATTTACTTTTAAAAAAATGCATGAGAATTTTATTTCCTCTAGGCGGCCACGTCTTGACCTTCCTAATGATTTGTTTGGGGCATTCTTTTGTGTGCTCAGAGTAGTATTCTTAGTCATTCATTGAATAGCTATACTGGATATAGCAATTGGAGGGTACATTATACTTGCTCAGAACATTACCATGTAGTAACTTTTATAGCAACCACCAAAGAGTATGTAAGTAGCAAAGTGGTAGGTAAAAAGTGTTTTTAGGTGTAGGAAACTTTTTTTCCAGACAGTGCTTTACCACTAATTGTTAACAGATTGAATTGGACATCTCTGTGTGAGTACTTGCAGTGCAGTCATCACAGTGGTATCTGAGTGCTTGCACACTACATAGCTGAATTAGTTGCACTGGTCATATGTGCTCACACAACCACAAGTGTTACCACCTTCTGGTTTTGAAGGTAATAGTTAGGAATTATACCATAACTACATCTTTTCATACTTAAAAAGCTGCCAGAGAAATGAGTGCCACTTTCCAAGTTCAGTGATGATCCAACTATAGTCTGTTACATGTAATATGTCATTACAGACGAACAGGGGTCATTTACTGTGTACCCATCAATTACAAAAATACAGGGCTGTATTCTGAAGCTTTTTTTTTTAAAGTACAGTTTATGTCAGCACTAGGATGCTGAGATTTCTTTTTTGTGGCCACAGTAATTGCTCCGTTTCAGATGTCCAGCGTAGTTGATATCTGAAGGGTACATATGCCACAATATTTCAACCCTCATATGAGACCTGACGGAATTTGTCTTTACAGTTTTCACTCAACATCTTAATCTGTATTTGTGTACTTGATTCTTTTGCTTAAAATTTGACTGACTATTCAATACATTAACCATTGGTTCATATGTAGTAAAGGGCCAAGAGTGTGTGTGTGATGTTTGCCATTCCCTACAGTTAGAGGGCTCTAGTCTTCTGTAGACATAATGAGGCTCAGCAAAGACTATACAGTATTTTATTTGGATTGATAGTGGGAGTTTGTAAAACCTCAGACTGTGTCTGGGGTGTCCGGTTCAGAATGGCAGGTAAAAAATAGAAAGTGTTTACACGAATGTGTGGTTATGTTGCGAGGAAATTGTGCCATTTTAGGGGCAGCTATAGTGTGTTATCGGTCTCCCTGATAAATGGTCCCCATGCTGATCAAACAATAGAGTGACCATCCCATTCATTTACAGGCCTTCCTCATACATCAGGCAGAAGTTATTCATTGCAATTTTTAAGTTTAATTTATATTTAAAATTATAAATCAAGTGAGGTTTCTAAATATTAAAAGCAACAAAAATCCTTAAGCAGACCCTGATATTCAGAGCAGTCTCAAGGATAATGCATGAGAATGGGTCAGGTGAAGAGCATAGTAACAGTACTGCTAGGGTTTTGTTTCTATTACCTAATTTCCCCCTCTTTCCCCACAGGGTTTAATTTTAACCAGTACTGTGTAATTGAAATGGAAGTTACTGATACTCAGCAGTAGATTGTATGTTTATTCAGTAATGCCTTGAGATGTCTTAAAATACATTCTTAGATCTGTTTTCCACTTCTGCTGAAAGGAGGGAGTACATCATAGGAACTGTAAGCAGCCCTAGGAGCACAGAAACTGGATTTCACTTAAGTCTTTTGGCTGGGTTTTTATGTGTTGCACATTAGCACTAAGGACCGGCTACACTGAAGTGAATGGTGGCTTTGCCACTGATTTTTTTCAGTAGGGCTCTAGGTTGTGGGGACTCTTGCATATGTTGCTCATAAAATCCGTTATCAGATTGTAAGTGCATAGCCACCACCATATTATAACTTCAGATACCTAGTAGACAGTTTTTAGTATTAATCTGCTCTGGAACCCATCCCATGTATAGAAGGGGAGGATGATTTATGCAGTGTTATAATTTAGCTGGCAGAAGTTTAGCTGAGTCTGACCTCTCATAATATGGTGCCATGGCTCCTTTGGAAGCAAGCCGTCCTGAGCGCTGGCATAATTCCAATGTGAGTCCCGTGACTTGACTAGAACATTGACAGCTGCTTCTTAGCGTTAACCCATTTAAAGAAAACTGGCTCTGTATTGCTCGGCCCAGTGATGTGGAAGTCAACAGAGTAAGTAGCTATTCAGGAGTAAACTGTGTAAAAAATTTTTATATTGCAAATACATTTTTGTTGAAATGTTAGCGTGTCACATGGATAAGTGTGTCAAAATAAAAGAGAAATAATAAGCCCTTAAATCTAGAAGATGACAGTTGTAATGACTCTGGGATTACAACTTTGAGTAAGAAGTCTGGAGAAGCTTCTAAATGCCATGCATTTCATGGTATTGTTTCAGGTCTAAAAACTACCATTGTATAGACAGCACAAGATCACAACATAATTCCCAAATTTTCATTTATCTTCTAAATGATCACTTTTTCAAAGCAGGGCATAATGGTGCACCATAAAAATGTGTACCTGTATCAGGTCTCATAAACCCAGGTGTATGCATTTGAGTCATTTCGCACACAACGGGTAGTTACATGAGCTATTGCCTGCATAAATGAGGGGTTTTGTGGTACATCTACTACTGCATCCTGCTTGGAAAACATGACCCCAAGAGTTGATATGTGTCAGCCTTAGTGTAAATGAGAAAATTGCATCTGTTTTGACTTTCCTCTAAGTAATGCTAAGAGCCTTCAGAAAAAGAGAAATACATGTCGTTGAAACTTCACCAGGTGTTGGCAGGGAAGCAATAGGAAGTTCAGCACTAGGACTGAATATTTCCTGGTTATAAATCAGCAATTGCAGATATTTTATTTTAAGTATTAAACACTTTTCTACTAGACTGGTGGAAAGGCAGCTTTTATGGTTTCGATCATTTGGCTCCCACACCACTGTTGCATAGTGGGACAAATTATGTCCCGTTTCAGCAAGATGACGGTCTCCAGCAGCCTGGTCTAGTAGTCACAGTGGATTAGTGTGGGAATGAGTCAGGAGACTTGAGTTCTACTCCTAGCTCTGTCACTGATCCATTTTATGAAGTTGGACAAGTCATTTCCCTCTGTAGGCCAAGTTCAGAGGTGATATGCAAAGTGGTGCTAGTTATGGATCAGTAAGGGAGTCTACATTGATTTACTTCAGCACTGCAGGGCTAGAAAAAGGTGTACGTTTTAAACAAGGGGATAGCCTACTTTTAATTTGTACTTTTATAAACTGTTTTTTGTTGCTTTTCTTGCTATATTGCTCAGTTTTGGCACCTCTGCATATAAATTACATGCACTTAGACTCAAATTCCCAGCAAGCTGAGTCTAACACAAAGGGAGGGGTGGAGGTATAGCTCAGTGGTTTGAGTAGTGGCCTGCTAAACCCAGGGTTGTGAGTTTAATCCTTGAGGGGGCCACTCTAGGGTTCTGGGGCAAAATCAGTACTTGGTCCTGCTAGTGAAGGCAGGGGGCTGGACTTGACTTGACCTTTCAGGGTCCCTTCCAGTTCTATGAGATAGGAACTGGAAGAAGATATAAGTTAAGCCAGTTTAGTCATGTGGACTCTCATTTGAATTTGGCTCTTCATTTCCCTGTCATTTAAATAGGAATACTGCTGCTTACTTTTCTACTTCACATTAATCACTTGTAAAGTCTCATATATTATTAGTAGTAAAAACTTTAAAATGCAGTTTAGTCTTGGTAGCAAATGTCTCTTCCTTTGTGAAGTCTCAGAATGGCAGGGAGCAATATGAATGGAGTTTACTTTTGAACTGGATGGAGAAATCCCATTGCCCATCACTTTTAGATCTGGGCTTTTGGACATGTTTCTGGCTCGGGGAGGATTATATTTCTTCCCAAGAGCAAATACTGACAAGGCCCATATAATCTCTATCCTCTTGCTGCCACACAAACTGTAAAGCAACACAAAGATCCATAAGTAGAAAACCGCTTGGAAGGAATATCGTGGCACTTGTGTAATTGTGAAACAGACAGCATTTTGTAGCTGGGTGCAAGGTGAAATTTATTTCATCATTACTTCAACCGACTTACATGTGTAATAGGAGGCAAAAATTAAATATTTCTGTCCTCTATGTCTATGCTCAGATGCAGTATGCAAAATAGGATCTGTTTAATTTTTTAAGTGGGATATCTTCTTTGAGTGATTGCACATGTCCATTCCACTTCAGATGTATGTGCGACCAGTGCAACAGCATCTGCACACACCTGAAGTGGAATTGATATGTGCTGCACATCTTGAACAACAGTTATGGAACAGGTTAGTAACCGATTCTCCCCCTCTCCCCATCCCCACTGCAGAGCCATTGGAAATTGAGTGAGTTAGGACAAGTTAACCTCCAATTTGTAGATGCTCAATAGCAAGTAGAGTTGTTTGGAAAACTTTCTATGACAAATGTGACTTTGATTTTGAATGTTTTTTTTGTTTTGTTTTTTGTTTTTTTGTTTGTTTAACCAGCTTTAGCGGATGAGTAACGTGTATAGAGAATTGTTCATGCTTGTTTTAAAGTCAGTCAGTTAGTGGCTTGCCCATAATACCGTGGTTAGCACCCCATTGCCATTCTATTCCATTTTTAGATCTAGACTCTGCTGGCCTATTGTGCATTACATTGCGCCACTCTCTCAGCAGTTGCTCTGAGAGTGACAGGTGGCTTCTGCTGCATTAGACTCCATAGGAGATTCAATATACTGTACCTAACCTTTTCCCTACTGCTGCACAGTATTTTGGAAGTTGAAATGACTCATGCTGGATTCCAAGCTGGGAAGAATGTTAGACTTAAGAATGTTGCTTTCACTTTTAAAGATATAAATAATCTAATGAAGAAAAATTATTTGGGTAAAAGTTTAAAGAGCAAGTTCTTACCTTGAATATTTATAGTAGATTCTGAAGTTATGTACTGCAGCTTGGTTGCATTATTCTTGGATTCAAATAAATTGTTAGCGTAATTTTTCCTGATAATTCTTTTTTTCTCAAACTAATTTTAAAAGAATGAAATAGAAGCTGGTTAAGGGTTTTAGTTACATAACCTGCTATATTTGAGCCATAACCAGTAATCTGTGCTTTGAGACCATCACACGTTTCCCCAGGGGATTGTAGTGTGAGCATATGTGTGCATACACATAATTAATGGAAGAGAAAAGAAAATCACTGCTGGGATTAGAATCAGGATCTTTATCTTTCTAAAGGGATGTGCTCTGCCATTAAGTTAAATGGATAACTTCAGAAATATTAACTTGGACTTCAGTTTGTGGAGACGGTTTTTTGGTAAACTAAATGCTATTATTTATCACTATTAAAGCCTGATGAGATGAATATTTACAGTATAAGTCTGATATAATAGACTTTATTTTTTTGAAGAATAAAGTGCTCTGATAATTTCACAGTATCAGTGTCATTCACTTAAAAAAAAAAAAGTTAGTCTTATTATATTGAAGCAGAAAAAAAACCTCAGTGTGACTTTATGAAAAGACCCCAACTACGCAAGTGAATTTCATTTTCAGCATAGAGTACTTCATTTTCTCAGTCCTCTTCTTGTAGGATTTGTTCTGCTTCATTCATTAATTTTCTTTTAAAGAAGAATATGGAAATGTTTCTTCAGTTTTGCAAGGAAATTGGTGGTCGTGAATTGTTATGGGCATCTGTCAAAGATGTTGGATGAATAAGTGTCTCTTGAAACATGGTAGCCAATTGTAGAGTATTGCAGATATCTTTTTTTTAAAATCCGATAATATAAAGAGCATTCTATCTATACGGCTTGTAGCGTCCTAACGTGCTGTGACAAGTTATGTTTGAGTATTAAACCAACTGATCTAACTTGTTGAGGAGCTCTTAGCAAAAATCTAATTTTGTTCATTTTATCATGAGGTTGGTCTGTCTTAACTTCTGGAAAAAAAAATTGTGCTATGCTCTTCTAGGTGGGGCTCTAGTCCTGACCAGCTCAAAGTATTTTCTCTGTTAGACGTACCATGATGCAATGGCACAATGTTAGAGCCTACATAGAAGGTTAGCTTTTTTTTATATATATATATAAAATATGGAATATGTGTATTTATTAATATATTTCACTTACACACTTGGAATTTTAGGTTTAAGTGTTCCACTCACATTAATGCTGTCTTGCTCCCATTTGATGTTTAAGAGCAAAATAATTTCAGGTTCTTAAATATACATATGCATGTGCATAGCACTGTGTGTGTGTGTATTTAAAAAAAAGTCTGTTATGCAAGATATTCAATTAAACTGTGTCAATCCAAGCTCTTGTACAGTGTCTGTTAGCAGATCCCTTAGGTTACCGCCTTGTGTTGTTTGGCTTAGAAGTTTCCATGTAGTTTTATTTTTTGGTTAAACTTTGTGTAGATTCTCAGCTGAACAGGTTTGTGTGTTTCTAATAACTTCTGTTTCTTCTTCGAGTGCTTGCTCATGTCCGTTCCACATTAGGTGTGTGTGCTCGCCACATGCACCGGTGCCAGAAGTTTTTCCCTCATTGGTATCCTTAGGGGACCGGCTCTGGCGCCCCCTGTAGCGGCGTGCACATGCCGTGGTATAAGGGGCGCCATCGGCTCCCCCCACTCTCAGTTCCTTCTTGCTGCCAGTGATGGTGCTGGAACGTCTGCTGCTTTGGCTAGCTTTTCGCTTAGTTCAATGTGACTCACGAACGTTTTTTCCTGTAAAGTAGTTGTATATAGTTACCCTTAATTTTAGTTCTAGTTAGTTGGTCCCAGACGGGACTCAGCCTAGGGCCGGGGCATGCTCATCAGCAACCCACATGTTAGTTGTTTAAGGTGTCTAGGCAAAGGACACATAAGTGACAAGTGTTGCATCTGTAAATCATTCAAACACCGAACAAAAAAGGAGAAAGACATCCGTCTCAGGGCACTCCTGATGGAGTTAATGCTGACCCGGCACTGGAGCAGAGGTCTGACTCAGCCCCGCTGGCACTGTCTACGAGCCGGCACCAATCCCCCTCCCCAGCCGTGGCCAAGAAGCCCAAGAGGACCGTGAGGGGAAGATCTCCCACTTCCCATAAGGGAAAGGAGAGGGATGGAGGAGAGTCAAGACCCATGCTGGGGGGCTCAAGACCTCCGTCAGGGAGTCGGGCCCCAGCTCAAGTTGAGTGGTCTAGCCCCTCCTTTTCTATGCCTGGCACAACGGACAGTGATGAGGGCCTCCGTCAACTAGAAGTTCTGTTGATGCCCGAGACCCTGCAGGCAGCACAGAAGATCCTGATGCTACCGGTGCCGTCCACACCCTCCTGACGGTATCCAGGTCCAGGGTAAACTCACTTTGGGACCATTCCGCGTGTCCCCGCCTCAGCGGCACCATTTCCCATCACGGGGGACGTCTCACCTGCATGGAGCCGTCATGCCTTGAAAGTAGGGAGGCAGGTTCAGAGAAGCCCTCTTCAGGCTCTGGACTCTTGGCAGCAACAGCGGGATTCGAGGCAAGTCTCGCCGGTAGCTTGGCGCAGACCTGCGGAGGCATGTGCCTTCCGGCATGAGCATCAAGACCGACCCCTCATATCTCCAATGCCTCAGCACTGATCACACGACTGATTGGTTGAACGGAGCCACTGGTTACCTGCCTGCCGGCACTTGTCGCCGAGACGCAAATCCCCACGGTTGGGGAGATCCTCCTGACGACTGGCTCCTGGTCCCGCTCTAGGTCCTGGCACCGGTCAAGCAGTGTGAGGCATAGATCACTGATCTACCAACACTGATTGCCGAAGATCCCAGAGGGCCCGCGTGAGGGACTCGTCTCGATGGAACAGGTCGACATTGTGGCACAGATATGATCTGGGCAATCCTCGAAGAGGGCACGGCAGCAGTCAGAGCAGCCCTCCAGCAGTCGATGCAGGACCTCCCCTTCGACAGCTAGGCCCTGTGTGCAGAGCAGGTGGACAGTAAGCTGCATGGATTGAAAGACTCCCGCACTGCCCTGAAAACTCTAGGGCTGTATGTCCCCGGTCCAGCCTGTAAGTGGTTCAAACCGCAGTCATCTCAGGGTCAAGGGAGCCAACCCGGAAGGAGCCACCCCATAAGAAGAATAGCGGCTACAAGTACCGCCCGAGCCACCCACCTCCACCCTCTGCCCAATCAGGCTCGACCCGCAATAAGCAGGGGGGCAAGCGAGCATTTTGAGGGTGCGCTTGAGGGTGACCTACTAGACTATAGCCCGGATCAGTCTTTCCCGCTGTTTTCCAACCGCCTTTCTTTTTTCCTCCCCGCATGGACCACTATATCTTCGGATCGCTGGGTCCTCAATACTGCGGCACAGGGTTACACCCTCCAGTTTCTTTCTATCCCCTTTGCCATCCGTCTTCAGGGACCCCTCTCACGAGAGTCTTCCCACACAGCAGGTAGAGGGTTGCTGCAGCTGGGTGCGGTGGAAAAGGTTCCTCGCAAATACAGGAACAAGGGGTTTTATTCCTGGTACTTTTTAATCCCGAAGGCCCCGGGCAGTCTATGGCCCAACCTGGACCTGTGAGACCTGAACAAATACCTAAAGAAGCTGAAGTTCCACATGATCTCCCTGGCCTCCATCATCCCCTCCCTGGATCTGGTAGGCCTCCCTCGACATGAAGGATGCATATTTCCATATGGCGATCTTTTAAGGTCACAGAAGCTTCCAGTGTTTCACGGTGGGACCCGACTACGGTCCTCCAGTTCGGCCTTCTGACAGCACCAACGGTGTTTATTCAGTGCATGTTGGTGGTAGCTGCTTACCTCAGATGTCGAGGTATCCAGATCTACCGGTACCTTGACGACTGGCTCGTCAAAGGCCGCTCCAGGTCCCAAGTTCAGTGACAGGCCACGGTGCTGCAGGCCACGTGCTGATCCCTGGGCGTGCTGGTAAACGACAAAAAGTTGACGTCCGTTCCAGTGCAGAGGATAGAGTTCATTGGAGTGGTGCTCAACTCCACCTGCGCCAGAGCGTTCCCACCGCAGGAAAGGTTCCAGATGACGGTGGACCTCATTGCGGGAGTTTCCGCATTTCCCCTGACCACGGCCAAGGTTTGGCTGTGCCTGCTGGGCCACATGGCAGCATGGACGTATGTCATCTGCCATGCCAGGCTTTGGATGCGGCCCTTACAGCAGTGGCTGGCGATGGTCTATTTTCAGTCCAGAGGTCACCTGGAAAAGGTTGTTACTATCCCACCGATGATACTTACCTCGCTACAATGGTAGACCAATCCCAGGGCGATCCTGGAAAGAGTTCCATTCAACAGCTCTCATCACTCGATTGAGTTGATATCAGACACCTTGGACCTTGGCTAGGGAGCGCATCTCGGCAGTGTCCAGACCCAGGGCATGTGGTCCCCGGAGGAGATGATATTGCACATAAACATCCAGGAGCTCAGAGTGGTATGCTTGGCCTGTGGAGTCTTTCTACCAAACCTGGCAGGAAAGGTGGAGAGTGTGTTGACGGACAATATGGCCTCGATGTTCTAATCAGCAGGCAGGGAGGAGCACACTTGTCGGCCTTCTGCCAAGAGGCACTCCAACTGTGGGATTTCTGCATTGCTCACATGATCCAACTGGAGGCCAGTCACCTCGCTGGCATCAGAAATATGCCGGCGGATTGCAGATCCTTTTCCTCTCACCACGAGTGGTCGCTCCATCCGCAGGTAGCCTGGACCCTCTTTCAGAGGTGGGGAACTCTCCAAGTGGACCTGTTCACCACCAGATAGAACAGGAAATGTCATCGCTTCTGTTCCCTACGAGGCCTGGGCAAAGACTCCCTCTCAGACACCTTCCTCCTGTCATAGTCGGAGCGTCTGATGTACGCGTTACTGCCCATCTCGCTCATCAGCAGAGCCCTGTCAAAGGTCAAGAGAAACAAGGCCCAAGTCATCATGGGTCGCCCCGGCGTGAGCGCGCCAACATTGGTTCAGCATGTTGATGAACCTGGCAGTGGCCGCTCCCTGGCACATTCCTGACCGACCAGATCTGCTCTCGCAGGATCCCGGGCATCTCCTACATCCCAACGGTGTATGGTGTTCTACAAGGATAAAGTTTAACTGTGACCCCATCCGGCCTTTCTGCTGAAGGTAGTGTCTTCCTTCCATGTTAACCAGGACATCTTCCTCCCGGTGTTTTGTCCCAAGCCGCACACCACTGGGGAGGAAAGAAGGCTGCACACCCTAGATGTCAGACATGCTCTGGCGTTTTACCTGGAGCATACCAAGCCCTTCCGAAGATTAACCCAGCTCTTGGTTGCAACAGCAGACAGGAAGAAGTGCCTTCTGGTGTCATTGCAGAGAATTTCCAATTGGATCACCTCCTGCATCTGGACCTGTTATGAGCTGGCACAGATCCCGCTGCCGCCAATTGTGAGGGCCCACTCGACCAGAGCTCAGGTGTTCTCAGCGGCCTTCCTGGCCCACATTCCCATCCAGGACGTTTGCAGAGCTGCGACATGATCTTCAGTTCACACGTTCACGGCTCACTACGCCACCACTCAGCAAGCCAGAGACAACGCTAGGTTTGGCAGAACTGTGTTGCAAACTACACGTTCGTGAACTCCTACCCACCACCCTTGGCACTGCTTGGGAGTCACCTAATATGGAATGGACATGAGCAAGCACTTGAAGAAGAAAAGAAATAGTACCTTTTCCATAATTGGTATTCTTCTAGATGTGTTGCTCATGTCTGTTCCACGACATGCCCTACTTTCTCGCTGTTGGAGTTTCCGGCAAGAAGGAACTAAGGGTGGGGGGAGCTGGCGGCGCCCCTTATGTGCACGCTCTTCGGGGGGTGCCAGAGCCGGTCCCCTATGGATACCACTGAGGGAAAATCTTCCAGCAACCGTGCATGTGGCAAGCACACACACCTAATATGGAATGGACATGAGCAACCCATCTCGAAGAACACCAGTTACGGGAAAGGTAACTGTCGTCTTCTGTTTGTGTTGGTCTATTGAATAGTTTAGATTCTTGATGCTTAGGCTGGTGAAACTGTGATTGCTCATTCCATTTCAACTAGTTACACTTTGAAAAATGTAAATGATCGTATTATTCAAGCAATAGAGGCAGGACATAAAACAGCTTTCTAATGCCTTCAGTGTACAATTTGTTTTTCCCTCTGGAATGTTATGAGCGAAATTCCTAATTGATATTCATTTAAGGTTAGCGTTTTAATATGCATTGCAATTGCTTTGGACAAAAGCAGTACAGTAAATAATCCTGTGTTTTGTTTGAAAGCTAACAAATGTAAATTACCTGCCAGATTTATAAAGCAGAGCTAGGGGAGAAAAAGAGGGCATAGGATAATCAAAACACTCGGCGAGAGTGTGTGTGTGTGACTCTGTCTCTGTCTCTCAAACATGGCAAGAGTATTGCTATTTTGTTTTAACCATATGGATAGGCAACCCTACAACTATTTATTTAGGACCTAGTTCTGCAACATTTATGTATGCTAAGGAGCACTTACGTTTATTCTTTTTATAAGTTTTATGGTCTATTTCTTTATGCAAATCAATAAAAAAATGATAACAAAAAGGATCACTTAAGTGAGTAGTCTCAAATCTGTTTTGAAGACCCCAATGTTGAAGCATGGTTCTTGAATTGTAATTGAAAAATTACTGCAAAAATGCTCTCTTGATTTTTCAGTGCCTTATTGTATCAAATTTGATAAGTTTGAGTAGGGAGATGGCTTCTACTCCTCTCACAGACTGAAAGTGCTGCAGATTTAACCTCGAAAACTGGAAGATAATGTATTATTTCTGAATTGTTGGTCATTACCAGTAGTAGTAATTCTGCAGGGACACTTCAGCCTTTGTTACGTTTGTGTAACCCTATTCTGTTGGGAGTTGCACAGGTGGAACTGAAGGCATAATTTGATCTTGTAGTTAGAGCTTAGTTAACAAGTCTGATACAGAAGTCAGACTAGAATCCAAGTTAACGCTATTAACAGAGTAACAAATAGTATAAACTTACTTTTGTCACCAAAATTGGGTGTGTTTCTTACTCCACAGAGGCAACTTAATACCCTCTTTTTGGTACGAGGGTATCGTTTGAACATAGCTATTTTTCTGAGTAAAAGTACAGTTTTAGTATTTGTTCTGAAAACAAAATATGTAGCTTTCTACAGGCTGCAAAACCAGGGGCCTAAGCTAATTGATTATCGGGTCTGGTCTACACTACAGAGCTAGATCCAGGTAAAGCAGCTTATGTTGACCTAACTCTGTCAGTGTCTATACTACAGTGATGCTCCCACTGATGTAAGTTGCCCACTACATTGTCTTAACTCCACTTCCAGGAGAGGTGTAGCACTTAGGTCAATGTAATTAGGGAGATGCAGTGTCTTTGTAGACACTCTGTTACATCACCTGTTGGCAGTCAGCCACCCTCTTCTGTGGTGCTGATAGCCAGAGTTGGGTGCCAGGACTACAGCTGGAGCCCTCCCCCATCACCAGCGCTGACAGCCCGAGCTGTCAGCTGGGTGCCGGGCTTACAGCTGGAGTCCTGCACCTCGGGGTTTACAGTTGGAACTCCCCCCGCCCCAGGTTCTGACAGCCCCAGCTATAAGCCCAGCACTGGACTCAATTTCACAACAAGGAGCCTACCATCAGTGAAATTGACATTCTTGTCAGTTTCACAGCTGCTGTTATTTCACATTTGATCTCAAGCTCCACTGTCAGCAGGGGGTGCGGGGAAGAACTCCAGCTGTGAGCCCTGCCTGAGAGCCAGAGCTGGAGATCAAATGTGAAATAATAGCACCCCTGAAACTGATAAAAATCAGTTTCACTGTTGGTAGGCTTCTTGCTCTGACATTGAGCCCTGCGCCTGGCTCACAACTTGGCAGTTAGCCCCAGAGGTGGGTAGGGTGCCAGCTGTGAGTCCCACGCATGGCTGACAGCTTTGGCTGTCGGCCCTGGAATGGTGGGGGGTTATCCTCCAGCTGTCAGCGTCCCACAATGCGTGACACAGTTAAATCAGTGGAAGCGTTCCCAGTGGGGCCACGCACCACCGACAGAGGGGGTAGTGTGGACCTGAAGCACTGCTGTAAGTCAACCTAACTTAGATTGACTTAATTTTGTAGTTTAGACAAGGCCTCAGTTTGTAAGTAACCTAAGGCTAGAATCATACACCAGCACTTTGCCTCTAGTTTCATGATGGAGCTATACAAATCCAGGAAGGTTGCTGTGGAACATATGGCAATATATGTTGGGTGCGAACTTTTTTTTTTTTTTTTTAATACCAGGCACATTCCTCAAACTGAAGAGCTTGTATTATAAAAGATTTTAAAACAAAACAAAGAATAATTGGTTTAAGTGTGAGATACAGTGCATTTTTTTTTCTTACCATTCTGGTAGTGCAAGTATCAGATAATGCTTTGCTTCTCTTCAGTGTAAAGAATTGCCTAAAAGACACAAATGTGCAGTGTGATAGAGAAAGGCAATATGCTGATTTAGTCATATAATTTCTGTCTAACTGAATGTTCTGGGTAATTTATTGTTTACACCGAACATTCAGCCACACAGAAGTTAAAGAGGATAGGTAGCTTTGATATTCAGCCATAGTTCTAACCGCTATTTTGCAATGATCTGTAGAGAAGAGAAGGATTGAAAACGGTCGGCAAAAAATGAAAGCTGACAGACCTCTTTCTTGTTGCCACTTAATAGTTACCTGTTTTGTGTTGTATTGTAAGCAGGGCTTGTACAGTGATCCAGACAAAGCCTAACAAAGAGATTTCCTTGCTCACAGAAAGTTGCCTAAAATAACTTCCTGAGGATAAACAGGCTGCCCAGGTCAGTAATGCTGTGAAATCCTCCAAGTGTAACAGTTCCAGGAGGGTTGTAGACATCTAGGCTTTAAAAAGATTTAGTCCCTTGATCAGTTAGTGTTCATTGGCTGTACAGAAACACCTTGTGTGAAGAATTTTCAGATAACTTGGATCTGGATATAATAAGATTGCAGGATAGTCACTCTGAAGCCTATTATGTGCAAGTGTGAAGTGATGGAACAGCTCCAAAAGCGTGGGTGAGGGCTCTCTTTGTGCAGAATATCACTGTGTTGAATCATCACTGGATTTCGTGGGCTGTTACTGTCCAATTTTTAAGTTCTTAGCTATTTTAATTTACAAAATCACACCTGTGTGATGTACAGTTGCAGTAAAGCAAGTGTCTATGGTCTTTAGACCATTGTTATATTAGAAGTAACTCAGCCAATCACCATTATTCCTCTGTAGCTAATTTTCATGCAACAATGTCATTAGTTGTGTGAGGAAGACTGCACAGATTGTAGATCACTTGGCCCATCTGCCACACCCATGTGCTCACCTGCACAAATCAACACAGATTTCCTTGCACAACCCGACCATACACACATGAACACAGCCACCCCTACAACAACACAACCAGCATACACAGTAATCAAACACACACAGCCCCTTACCGCAGCACACACTCCCTCATTTGCCATCCGCACAAATTGACACAACTATCTCAGTACACCCCTTCCTACCCACAAATGAACACAATCCAGCAACACAGTTAGCACACACAATAACACCAGACATCACTCTGAAGCCTATACTGTCTGTTGACTTAGCATGAAGTGATGGAAACGGCCACAAGCTTGGCTGAGAGATCTTTGTTTAGAATTTCACTAGGTTCAATTATCGCTGGTATTTCTGGTCTGTTACCTTTCAGTTTTTAAGTTCTCAGCCATTTTGACTTTATGAATTACACTCGTGCAACAGCATGGGCTTTTGTGTGCATGTGTATTCGCACTCTCACACAACACTAAAACAAAACAAAAAAACCAATAGAGGATAGGCTCTTTCAGGCTGAGTGAAACTAAGTTTGGGAGGTCTGCAGCGGCCCTAGATAAGCTAATAGCTATTTATCCCTCCTCCACGTTTCCTGGGAAGATATCATAATAGAAGAATGGGGAGTTCCTGCCATACTTAAAGCTCAGTATTGGCCTGTTTTCACCAGTTACCACAGTGGATTGCTATGTCCCAGCTAGTGGCCTGTTGTCCCCAGCTATCACTTTGGGACTCTTCCTGGTTTGTGGTAATATTAATATTGGGTTTAAGGAAAATGGAAATTCACTCCTGGAAAATTCTGCTGATCGGGATTCTGAATAGAGAGCACAAGCTGGAATGCATAGTGATGGGGTTCCCGGAGTATCTTGGACTCATGGTAAATACATGCATATAGTGCAAGGGAAGTCAAACATAGGTCTAGGATTCATCTTCAGTTAAAGGACTGGTTACACCTCGCATTGGGCCTTTCAGTGTCTCTTCTTCACAAAGGAGGTCTGCTACTGCAAAAACCAGTCTTCCATCCAGCACCAGACAGGTTCAAAATAAGATACTTGGATGAAGTGATTATCACTCTAATGGAGTAGAGAAAGAAGTCAACAAATAGAACTAATTCTACTGGCTGAAGCAAAGTCCAAGGTTCAACTAGCACATTAAACAAATGAAGCACAGCCTTGAATTCCTCCAGGTCGTGTAAGTTTGAGGTTGTACAAAACTTGCTTTTCTTGAACATGCCGAGAACATTATACTACGGCGACTTGACCTTTTTGCTTGGACAAATCTCAACATTGAATGCTTCCATAGGGCAACTATCCTGATTCCATCCCCATAAGGTTATAGAGCTTCACCTTGGAACCTCAGCCCCCCTTTCCCCCATTCTTTCCTTCAGCATTCGAGCACATTCTGAGGGCGGGACTATGAAGGGGGCACAGCTGCTGCCTCAGTTCCTTCAAACTGATGACCACAAATGGATATGAGCCGCCTTTGGATTCAAGAGTCTCATCAATTTAGTTAAGTGCCTGACTCTTTTAAATTGTTAATAGAGTTAGTGTTGAGTTTTACAATTGGTAAGTTAGCGATGGTGGATCTGAAGATCAAGAAACATGGATTTAAAAGATGGTGTCATGTCACAGTTTTCCCAGCATAAGATGCTGTGATGGACGCTGTGTGCTGGTGGTATTGTCCAGTGGTTAGGGCACTAGGGATGCACTTTCCCCTCCTCTGTCTCTCTTGGACCCTGTCCTGCCCCATGGCGGTCTGCTTTTTCGTGGGTGTTGACTTGACCCTTCAGTCAGGTCACCAATTAGCTTTATCCCTTTCTGGGGTAACAGAATCTCAAGGAAGATATTGGCTCTTCTGCTCTCACATTGGGGCTATGGGGGGAGGAGGTGCGAACTTTCATCTGTCTATTGACACCCGGGGGTCTCCAGTCCCAGTTGCGGAGTTTAAAAATTCTTTACCCTCCCCTCACTTCCCCACAGGTGCAAGGGGTCTGGAAATGGGGTGGGGGAGGTTGAGTTCTTTTGTAATGGGCAGTTTGTAGGGGAGCCCAGGCCCTCCCACTCCACCAGGCAGCAACTGTCCAGAGGAAACACTGTCCAGCACCCAGGCACGCTTAAGGCTGCCTCCCTGGACTACTTCATATGACTCTCTCCCCTGCTAAAGTCTCCCAGTGCAACACAAAGTAGTAAAGAAAATGAGAGTAATTGAACCTTCATTCAGCCCCTCTGGGCTCAGCAGGCAAGCTCTTCCTCCCTGGGGAGAGACTTCTGCAGCATCCTTCTCCAGGAGCTCTCAGGCTAGGTCTCTCTCTCCCTATCCTATCAGCCCCTTTTTGAGCTGTCTCGCTCCATTTTTAAGCTCCACCTCTACCTGGAAAATGCTCTGCAGGTGGGGATGGGTGGTGTCACCTGGACCTAGAGTTGCTCTTTAACCCCTGCAATTCCAGTATGGGGTTTATACACCCCACAATAGATGCCCATGCTTAGCACCTACAATTCTTAGGAGAGAAGCACTCCCCATCTTGCTGCACTATCTGCTGGACTCCAGACCTCCTTCTGCAAGAAGTCTCATCACTTAAAACCTTCAGATGCAAGGTTTCTGAGGCTTCGAAAAGAGAGATAAAGGCCTGAATTGACTCTGGGACATTCTGGTTCCTGAGCCTTCTGCTTCCAAACTATTGGCCTTGGCACTGAGCTCCAGATCCAAAAAGACTGAGTATTCAGTAGCAAAACCCTTGGGCCCAGTTCCCGGAAGGTACCGATGATAAATGAAACAAGCTTGGACAACAATCAGTCTATACTTGAAGCCTCTGCAGAACTGGGACTTTCAGTCCCAAGAAAAAAAGAAGGCAAAGACTAAACATCTTTTGGTGCTTGGCATTGTTTCTCATTCTGGTGACTCATCAGATCCTTTCGATTGTGAACATGTAGATCAGAGATCTTAAAATAAATAAATAAATCCCTCCCGCAAAACGTCAGAGGATCATCCATTCTGTGAGGTTCATGAGAAATTGGCAGATCTGAGTACAGTATTCTGTTGCCACAGATACCATGTAATGTGGTTACGCACAGGTACATGTGGAACCGCATCCCTCGAATCCTCTCAGTTCTTCACCAAGACGAGAAAAAAGTGATCGGATAAGGATCCGTCACAATGTTCTCTTCCTTGCAAAAGGAAAGACAAAGCTGATTCCTCACCATCAGTCCTCGGTCACATTATCTCCACCTCCCAGGATCCCTAGGAAAACTGTATCCTCTTGTTGCTGTTGTGGATCCCTACCTCAGCAGTATCCCCAGTTATTGGGGGGAGGGATAGCTCAGTGGTTTGAGCATTGGCCTGCTAAACCCAGCGTTGTGAGTTCAGTCCTTGAGGGGGCCACTTATAGGGATTTGGGGCAAAATCAGTACTTGGTTCTGCTAGTGAAGGCAGGGAGCTGGACTTGATGATCTTTCAAGGTCCCTTCCAGTTCTAGGAGATGGGATATCTCCATTAATTAATTAAATTATTATTACACCAAATAAAAAAATTAATTAATTAATTAAATTTAATTTTTAATTTCCTTGTCAGATCCCAGCTCAGATCTGCATTCAGAGGAGGAGCCGGATCCACCCATTTATCCAGAGCCTCAACTTCCTCAGGGCTTTTCTTTTGAGATGAGCTATCTTAAATACACATATCCTCCTAACTGACATTGTCTAGGAAAGTTGGCAGGAGTGGCCAAACTGGCCAACTCCAGGGTTTCCATATCAACCTCCTTCAAAAGCTACAACCTCTGTTCTGCATCAAGGCAGGGATGTTTCTGTGGATCTGCGGCACTCAGATTCCTATGCCAACAGACCTGATACCAAAAGATGAGTCCCTTGTGCTGATACAAGATATCTTGCATCAGGACCAGGAATCCATAGGGGGCTCCTCTCCCAATTAAAATGTGACACTTACTCAGACACTTAAAACTACCTTCAGTTTCACTGGAGAAAACTCCTCATTCTGTTTCTGGCACCCTTGGAAATACCTTAATATTTCTTGGCCAGTTCTGGGGTTTCTCTGGAAGCCAGAAAAATCTGAGGGAATAATCCATCTTCCTGTCAACTAACAGCTAAAATGGTGGATAAGCTTGATCAGCTTCCATACGAGGAGTCTTCTTGTGTCCACATACTTCCTCCCTCTAATTTTCTAATAGTGGTTGTAACAATGCATCAACCAAGAATGGAATATTTATGTTCCACTCCCGGTGGGCGGGGGAGGGATTAGATTTTTTGGGAGGAAAATTAATTTCTTCATCTTCTTTAAATGTGAGGATAGCTAGTTACCGTACCAAGCCTTCAGGGCAGTTTCACCTGTGGGACAACATTTCACTTTTTACCAAGAATCTTCCTGATCAACGCGGCAGACTGATTAATGCACTTATTAAGGAGGCTGTAACGTGATGGCTCTCAAGCCATCATGTATAAAACATTCAGTTCGCAAATAGCTGGAGGATGAAGGGGTGATCACTAGCAGCCAGCATGGATTTACCAAGAACAAATCATGCCAAACCAGCTTGATTTCCTTCTTTGACAAAGCAACTGGTTTGGTGGATAGGGGGAATGCAGTGGACACAATATACCTGGACTTTAGCCAGGCTTTTGACACATCCCACATGATATTCTCATAAGTAAGCTGGAGAAATGCGGGCTCAGTAGAACTACCATAACTGGTTAAACAACTGCAAACAAAGAGTATCTGTTAATAGAATGATGTCGGATTGGAGGGAGGTCTCAAGTGGAGTTCCACAGGGATCTGTTCTGGGTCAGGTATTGTTCAACATCTTTATTAATGACCTGGATGTAGGAATAGAGTGTGTCTTGATCGAATTTGGAGATGACACAAAGCTGGGGTGTAGAGGATAGAACTAAAATTCAGAGAGATCTTGATAAATTGGAGAACTGGGCTACAGACAACAAAATGAAATTCAACAAAGACAAATGTAAGATGCTGCACTTAGGGAAGAAAACCAAATGCACAAATACAGAATAGGGGAAAACTGGCTTGGTGGCAGCACTGCTGAGAAGGATCTGGGAGTTGTGGTGGATCACAACCTCAGTATGAGTCAGCAATGCAATGCTGTTGCAAAAAAAGACAAATGCAGTTTTAGGTTGCATTAACAGAGGCATAGCATGCAAGTCATGGGAGGTGATAGTACCTCTTTACTCAGTGCTGGTTAGGCCTTAGTTGGAGTACTGTGTCCAATTTTGGTCACCTCTGTATAAAAAGAATGTAGAGAATCTGGAAAGGATCCAGAGGTGAGCGACAGAGACGATCAAAGGGACAGAATGCAAACCATATGAGCAAAGGCTGGGAGGAACTGGGTCTGGGTATGTTTAGTTTGGAAAAGAGGAGCTTGTGGGGGGGCATGATAGTGGTCTTTGGATACTTGGAAGGCTGTCATAAAAAAAAAATGGAGAAAAGTTGTTCTCTTTTGCCACAGAGGGCAGGTCAAGAGGCAATGAGTTCAGACTACAGCACAGCAGTTTGAGATTAAATGTCAGGGAAAACTTCCTAACGTAAGAACAGAAGGACAATAGAACAAACTGCCTAGGGAAGTTGTGGAAGCTCCTTCACTGGAGATTTTCAAGAAGAGGCTGGATAGCCATCTGTCTTGGATGGTTTAGACCAGTGCTCTCAACCTTTTTAGACTACTGTACCCCTTTCAAGAGTATGATTTGGCTTGCGTACCCTCAAGTTACACCTCACTTAAAAATTACTTGCCTACAAAATCAGACATAAAAATACAAAAGTATCACAGCACACTATTACTGCAAAATTGCTCACTTTCTCATTTTTACCATATAATTATAAAATAAATCAATTGGAATATAAATACTGTATTTACATTTCAGTGTATAGTATATAGAGCAGTATAAATGAGTCATTGTATGAAATTTTGGTTTGTACTGACTTTGCTAGTGCTTTTTATGTAGCCTCTTGTAAAACTAGGCAAATATCTATATGAGTTGATGTACCCCGGAAGACCTCTGTGTACCCTCGGAGATGCACGTACCCCTGGTTGAGAACCACTGGTTTAGGCTGGATGACCCTTGCAGCCCCTTCTTACCCTGTGGTTCTATGATTCTAACCCTGATTACAGGACAAGCTACATTTGGGTTCAATCAGGTGATCCCAGTGTAAAAAGAGCAGGGAACTGCAGCTAGGTCTGTAGACACCGAAGGGAGCAAGAAGCTCCTGCAGAGTCCAGAGTTAACCGGGGAGGAAAAGGCTGAAGAAGTTCTCCAAGTGCAGAGGCCTGGGAGAGACCCTGCCCAAGCAGGGGAGAGACTGTCAAGGCTAGCTGGGCTGAAGACTCTGAGTTTGTGTTTTGGGTTAATCAAGAGAGAGAGACTGAACTACTTGGCCCTAGAAGGCCAGAGTATGTATCAGAGGACTAATTAAATGGGACCCCTTGTGGAAATTGTTTGAACCACCTTTGAACCATGAATTCTTAGAGGACCCTGAAGAGGGGTGCTGCAGAGTAACCTCTGACTTGCAATATTATAGAGGGCAGAATGTTGCTAAGCGCATGCCGAGAGCACCTTAGATGTATCTGATGCATCTTCAAGAGAGATAGCTGCAGAGATAACTCTCAGAAGACAAGCATGGCTACGCTCCTCCTCTCTTCCCTCTGAAACAAGGTCAAAGACTGAAGACCTCCTGTTTTGAAGGGGATGGACTTCTTAGTTCTAAAACGGATGAAGTCTTAGAGAAAATGAGACACAAGCAACAGCTAGATCTTTGGGTCTGTTGCAGCCTTTTAAGAGGAGAATTCTTACACCAGCCCTTCAGATATCAATGGCAATATTATCCACCTTATTCTTTAGCTTCGTATTTCAACAAAGGCAGACAACACTACTGGCAGCAACGTCCATGTCCACATCAATCCACTGCTTTTCAGCAACAATGTCCCTTTACATTCAAGATAAGACACAAGAATTCATTTTCCACTACTTCTTTAAAAGCAGTTAGGCCTCAGGTTTGTTGTGACGTTTGAGAGTAACAACTAACTTTGAGTTCTGTTTCTCTAACTATTCAAGATCGTTTTTACCACGTTTACAGAGTGTGGCAAAAGATCACCACATACAGATGGGTTTTGGGCACTATAAAAGATGGATATACCATTGAGTTTGAAACCCTCCCTCCAAATTGACCTCCCCCTTCCGCCCTATTCAGGGTCCCCTCTCACGTGTTTGTGTTCAGAATGGAAATCAATTATCTACTTAAGGAGGGAGCAGTAGAAGAGGAGGTTCCAGGAAAAACTCAAAAAATTGGGGTTTCTGCTCCTGCTGTTTCCTAATTCAAAAGAAAGATGGAGGTCTTTGTCCAGTCCTACATCTGAGGAAGCTGTACATCTGGAAGTTTTGCTTCAAAATGTAAACCCTAGGATCCATTACCCCTCTCTTTCCTATCTAGATTGGCTTGCTCATCTCAGTCTGAAGGAAACTTACTTTCATATTTTGACAAGATCATTACACAGGAAGTATCTTGTGTAACCATAGGGTAGAACCATTTCTGATACATGGTCCTCCCCTTTGGCCTCACTGCTGTGCACCAAATCTTTACAGAATGTCTATCCATAGTGGCAGCTTTTCTTAAAAGACAAAGGGACTTTTGTCTTTCTGTATTTAGACTGTTCTTCGAGTAATAAGATCCACAGGGTCCAGTCTACCCTGGAGGAAAAATGGATCATCAAGAATACAACTATCCAGTTGTATCCAAAGATTCAGTTTTATTTAGTTAGGGGAAATTATCCCATGTTCTGCAGTAGGAGAAATTGTTTTTTCTTTACAGGTTGTGTTAGCTAACTCTAATGTAGGAAAACAAAGTGTAATTTAATCTAGCTGTGAAAGTTTTCTTGAGTGAGGGGAACTTCAGGGAATGGACTTTCCTGTTGTTGGTGCATGCCAGCCCTGATTCTGCCACAAACTGCAAGCAGATTTAAGTACCCATTGTAATGGATCTGTGGATCTTACTACTTAAAGAAAGGAAACTTTCAGGTGAGCAAATTTTCCTATTGTGCTACAAATTAAGAATTAGAGATGCAAACTTTCAAAGCTGAATCTGGCATATCCTTTGGCAATACACAGTTTTTACAATGACCACTGAGATATAATCAGTATTTAATTAGTGAATTTATTCAGCTACTCTGGTTTTATTTTTTCCCCACTTGCGTTAAGGGATGTAACTGGGATTTTTGTAGCTGATATGTGTTCTGTTATTTCTCTGCTTACAAAAATATCTTTTAATTTAGATTGTTTCACGTTAGCGTAGTCTGGAAAATTGATTCGTGGTTCTTAGCATGGGGTTATTTTCTTGAAAACCATGAACCAGAAAAGAATCAATACAGGGCTTTGAAAATGGTAGATTTTTGCAGTGCCCCAGTACGATTGATTACGGCTGCTTTTGTAAGGCTTTAAAAAGAACAATCTGTATTAAAAACATCATTCTTTGGTATGAGCTTCAGCAGTTCCAAATAGGTTTCCATGGGGGCTGCCCTGTAATTTGACCACTCCAAAGGATTGTAGTAATCGCCAGAGGACCAGGGCGGTGAGGCAGCGGAAAGGCTATTAGGTGAGGAGTTATTGGCATGCATGCCAAAGAGGTTACCCTGGCAGCTTTAATCATTCAGCCACATTCTCTAGAGCAGTAAGGAAATATAAGTGTTCTTCTAAATAATATAAAAATGGGTCAGCAAAGCCAGAGGAGAGTGGAAAAACTGATGTACATTTTACATTCAAAACCACTAACTGAAAGCAGGTATGTGCTTTTGAGTTTTTATATATATAATATATAAAATAAATAAAATTGCCTGCCCCTCTCACTGGTCTCAAATGGGCACCTTGGTGCGATAAAGAGATGTTAGCATCTACATTAAGTACTTTAAAAGGTATTAAATTAGTGTCTGTGCCACATCTGCACCTTTGATTTATCCTGTGTGCACAAGGGCTGATCTACATTTTTAAAATCTGATTAGCATTTTTGATCTGTGACAACAATTTGCATGGTGTGTTTCATTCTATTTTTGGGTGAAACTCATCAGTGCTTTTTGGAAAATGTGCAGAAAATTGCTATGCTAAGTAAGGCAAATCAATCTGATGCATATTGTCTGGGTAGCTGGCTGCTAATGCTGTTCAGAGTGCAACTTGTCCTTTAAAATTTCAAACTGGAGTAACATTTTGGAAACTGAATTACATTTAGTCTCTGTAAAGTAGCTTCCCTGTTCTAGCTCCTTCAAAGACGACTGCTCATACTCCAGCCATGTCAAAGGCGTAGTTGAAGAATAAACTTTTCTCAACACTGATTGATGATGGCTTTGCATGAAAGTACTGCAAGGGCTCTGAGCATTTTAATTCTAGGATTGTCAGGGAAACTTAATGTTAAAGTTATGCTTTTACATGAAATGCTATAATTGTTGTGTTGTATGCTTGGCTGAAAAGCAACCTTGGAGTTTCCAAGGTAAAGGAGACAGCTAAGCTATAGTACTCAATTCTACGTTGTTTGTGATTTAAAAAAAAAAATTCTGTCAGTGCAGAATACTTCTAGGTATGAAGAAATGTATTAACACATGTTTTACATCAACAGCTCAACAACGTGATCTATTTCAGTTAATATATTGCATTGCTGTTTCCCTCTAGCACACACAGGTAACTTTTTTATTTTGCTTCGGAAGACTAATTGATCTTAACCTATGGGTTTATATACCTAGCTAATAAGGGAAAAAGTGACCTCCCCCCCGCCATGCCCAAGCAAACCAATTTATTTCTGCCTCCTTAGCTGTATGCAGGCTTTTCAAGATCTCCCACTGCAGAATGTTGACAAACGTATAATTGTTTACTATAATAATAATAATAATAATTAATAATATTTTTAAAAATATTATTAATCCTATAATCCAATCAGTTTTTATTTGCCTAGACTTTGGGACTTTTTCCTAGAGGTTCCCCAGCTGGGAGATGCGCCTATTTCCCTGAGGTGCAACAGCATTTTGTGGTGGGTAATAATGGCAGACAAGCACAGGAAAAAATGGGAAGGCAAAGGTTTGCTCCTTTTGCAAATTCCACATAATTGAATGTGTCTATGGAGCATCTTCTGTAACACACAACCAGACCTGTATACGGGGTCTCAGCCAGTCAGTGATTGTCAGCTAGGCAAACACCAAATTGGGCATAGAGACCAGAAAGGCAAATTCGATCAGCTATTGAATATCCTATCTTCAGCAACTGCCAGAAGAGAACAAACATGAGATCAGCCATCAACCCGTGTATAATCTGTTACAGAGAATTAAGTCCACTTTATTCCTGAATGAGAGCATCCCTTGGTGGTTTAACATGCTTTATCTTTAGGTGCATTGGTTTCACATCTTTAGCTGATTTGCCTTAAATTTCCTGAGTATTCCCATGGAGACATGGCCTTAGAGAAGGACCCTGTCTGTTCTTGAAGTCATGGTGATGACAAATCCCATTGCCTGGATCTGTGCAGGAGAACAGAAAAACTTGTCCATTCTTACCTGATTGCTTCCTTCCTTTTAATAGGAAGGCCCTAGGATCTTGTCCATCCTAGGCAAATTGGCTTTAGAACAAGAGATCAGATTCTTCAACAGAACGAGAGCCTGTTTGCATTCTCTTTAGCAACTTAGGCTATGTCTACACTTGCCGAGTTTTTACGCTGTCAGTTTCAACGGTGATAGTGAACCGGTGAAAGAAAAGTGCTGGTTTGTGTACTCGCTTCCACAGGCATCAGAGAGTGTTCACATTTGCAGCACTTCCATTGCCGATGAGAGCAGCGCACTGAGGGCAGCTATTCCACAGTGCAGCTCTCTCCATTTTGACGATAGGTCTTGTGGGAAGGGTGTGATCACGCGGCATCCTGGGTCCCTGCACAGCCTCCTCTCCCCAAACACAGATCAGCTGCAGTAGCTCAGCATTGCTTCAAGCAGGGGGTCACTTGCTCCATGGAGCAGGCATTGTCACCTGGTCAGATAAGTGAGCACGTGCCAAGAAAACAGGAAGGGGAGTTTCAAAGTTCCGGGGGCTTTACAGGGGGAGGGGTAGATGTCTGTTTACCTGGCATCAGAGCAGCAGAGCTGCTGGCCAGAGTGGTCACCTAGGCACTGTGGGATATCCTCTGGAGGCTAAAGGCTCTGTAAACAGGAAGAACGTGCCTGCACTTGCACATCACCGCAAAGGCATTACTGGTAAGAGCTGTACGCCTCTCGTGGAGGTGGTTTTCTTTTTGCGGTGAAACTTCTGAGTTTTACCAGAAAAAGTAATTGGCAAGTGTAACGAGGAGTACGGTGGCACCTTTAAGACTAACAGATTTATTTGGGCATAAGCTTTCGTAGGTAAAAACCCACTTCTTCAGATGCATGGAGTGAAAATTACAGATACAGGCAAAAATATATATTGACACATGAAGAGAAGGGAGTTACCTTACAAGCTCCCATGGTTTTTGCGCAAAAAAAAAGGACTTTTTCCGCTTTAATTGGCAAGTGTAGACATGCCCTAAATCTAAGGCCTTGGCTACACTTGTGAGTTACAGCGCAATAAAGCAGCCCTGGGTGCGCTAGCTCACTCCCCGCCCACACTGGCAAGGCACGTAGAGTGCTCTGACTCCGCAGCTACAGCGCTGCTGGTACTCCACCTCGGCGAGTAGAATAACCTTTGCTGTGCCCCCGCTGGAGCGCTGCGGCACCAGTATGAACGAGGTGTTGTGTTACTGTGCTGTGATCAGCCTCCGGAAACGTCCCATAAGCCCCTTAAGTCCAGTGGCCACTCTTGTCGTTGTGAAATCGGCTGCAGGTATGCGGAAATGCTCTTTCAAAGCTCCTTTCGGAGAAGCCGGCTGTTTATCAGCTCCAAGGAAAGAGCAAACATTTACTGTTTGCTTTGAGTGAGTGAGAGCAAGGCGGGGGGGAGAGGGGGTCTGAACTTACAAGACAGCATGCTGACACACTCTCAGCACCCCAAAAACCCACTCTCTCCCTGTCACACTCCACCCCCACCCCATCTCCATTTGAAAAGCACGTTGCAGTCACTTGCATGCTGGGATAGCTGCCCATAATACACCGCTGCAAGTGCCGCAAATGTGGCCATGCCAGTGTGCTTGAAGCTGTCAGTGTGGACAGACTGCAGCGCTTTCCCTACTGCGCTCTCTGAAGGCGGGTTTAACTCTCAGTGCTCTACATCTGCAAGTGTAGCCATGCCCTGAGTGACACCCAGCTTCACTTCTAGCTGTTTTGGTTTCTTGCTGCATTGGAATACAGTAGCTTTAACAATGGAAGTTACCTCATGCTGGGCAGATCGTTAGTGGTTGGCGGGGATGCCCCTTTCTGTCATCGATGCAGATCTAGTTCTGCTCCCAAAACTACAAACAGGTCAAAAACCTACTTTCAGGATCTGTGAACTTTCATATTAGAAGAACAATTTTCATATAATACTGGATAAATATTGTCTCTTTAAGTCCTGTCATTATATAAGGTACTATACAGTACTTATACATTAGGGGAAGATTTTCAAAGGCACAAAGGACCCTACTGCCCTTTTTGCCTTTGAAAAATTTCCCCTTAAGTGCCCAAGGTGCTTTTGTTGCTGTGTTTTTAATTTGAGCCATCAGACTGAAGAAACTTCTGTGACAGTAATGTTTTTGTTCTGTATTAATTCTGCCTGTATCAACTATACTTCTAGTTGCTAAAAACAATCTGGCAACTGGTTCTATTGTTTTTTCTATGTGTATCTTAAAAACAAACCAGAAGTACCAATTTACACACTGTCTTGTGATCATTCAGACTGGATTGAGAGATTTGGTCCAACTTTTATATTTTCTGACTCCTATATCTTTGTCTTTTCCTTTTACCACCTGGAGTGCAACTGGCTTTCAGTAATTCTCTTTATTTTGGGCTCCATGGTTTTTTCAGCAGCCAGAGACAGTCATACTGTTTCTTTATCTGCAGTGAGAGATTCAGGGCTTGAAGCTATATTTTTTTATGCAGCATCAGGAAGTTCTACATTAGAAACAATGAGCGTGAATAATCTTTCTGGCATGTTTTCTAGACAATATAGTAACTCTGGACGAGAGAGCCAAACCAGCCGTTAGTCCAAAATACTTTTCAGCACCAAGGTTGTGCGCTCATTGCCACAGGTAAATACCAGAGTTACAGTTCTAGGGCTGATGGACATACAAATGCTGAATAGTTACTGTTTCATGCTTACATAAGGAAGAGCTGCAAATGGCCTCCATTTTAAAGCACTTTTAAAATAAGCTCTTCACTCTGTCGTTAAGTCAAAACTTCCTTGTCTAATCAGAATAACTGAGAGACAGCCTAATAAATTCAGTACTAGTTCCTATCACTCTTTGCACAGAAATACACCAGACCCTCGCTAGAATGCGGGATTTGGGATCTATGCGCGGTACCGCGTTAACGTGGGGACCGCATTAAAATTAATTGCAATTAAAGTAATTAAATTTGGGATCCATTTATCTATTTATAACACATTTATTAGGTAAAACTGGTGGATAATAACCACAGCAGGGGTACAGTAAGTGCAGATGCAAGCTTCTGTATGATATGGGCAAATTTCTATTACTGTAAGACCTGTAGCTTTCAAATCGTTGGCTCACTGCTATGGAAAGAATATCTTACTATGACCACAATTCTGCAGGCAGTTGCCCAGAGCAGCCTTATTGTAGCTATTCCAGTGCTTGCCCAGTTATGTAGAGAGGGCGAATAGCTTGACCAAGGGAAAAAAAAAGGTGGAATCTCCAGTATGGCATACTTAAATACCTTGTTTATCTTATTAGTAAAATATTGCAATGCAAACCCAAAGATGCTCCCCCCTTGCCCTTCCCTCCCAGAGTCAGGATCAAGACTCCATTGTGCTAAGCACAGTGCAATACATTCAAAGATGTCCCTGTCTTAAGGATCTTACTGTCTGTCAATACTTTAGGTTCAAGTGGTACAACAAAATGTTTGGAAGATGAAGAAATGAATTCTAATTAGATTTTTGAAGACCATTCATCCCCTTTAGAAGAGACATTTTTCAGACAGATGTCCTGGGCCTTTGTTTCCTCTGCCCTACGATATGGAGGGGAGTGAATGCTCAATAAATTTCACTGTGTCTGGAGCAAAGATCTTAGGAGAAGATCATTTTCTGTCGTATTCCTCTCCCTTATGCCTGAGCCAGCTACAATGCCACCAACATTTCAAGGAAATAAAGGCATCTATATCGACAGAACAAAGTTACTTTTAACGGACAACACCTCATTAATGGTTCAAAATCCTGCATTTGATACAAATGCAAGGTATAATCATTTGCCTAAATATGGCTAGTAAACAAAACACTTTTTTCTAATCAAAAGCTGCTTTGTAACTACTCATTGGATATGACAGGTTTCAGAGTAGCAGCCGTGTTAGTCTGTATCCGTAAAAAGAAGAACAGGAGTACTTGTGGCACCTTAGAGACTAACAAATTTATTAGAGCATAAGCTTTCGTGGACTACAGCCCACTTCTTCGGATGCATATAGAATGGAACATATATTGAGGAGATCTATCTATCTATCTATCTATCTATCTATGTTCCATTCTACATGCATCCGAAGAAGTGGGCTGTAGTCCACGAAAGCTTATGCTCTAATAAATTTATTAGTCTCTAAGGTGCCACAAGTACTCCTGTTCTTCTTTCATTGGATATGGATTGTGGAACTTTAGGCATTAAGGGAAGCTCCTTAAAGTGCAGGGATAGTTTGTCACCCTAGAGCCGGCAGAAGCCTGTCTCTCAGAACAGTGCCTAATGTGAGAAGTTTTGGTGGGGCAAAGCCAGGGAGAGGGTACTTCTAGAGGGAATGCCTGGGAAAGCTGTATACCAGGGGTTCTCAAACTGGGGGTTGGGATCCCTCCTGGGGTCGCGAGGTTATTACATGGGGGAGTTGCGAGCTGCCAGCCTCCACCCTAAACCCCGCTTCACCTCCAGCATTTATAATGGTGTTAAATATATAAGTGTTTTATATAAGGGGGCGGGAGAGGTCGCACTCAGAGACTTGCTATGTGAAAGGGGTCACCAGTACGAAAGTTTGAGAACCACTGGTCTACACTTTGAAGTGGAACGCAGTCTACGCTTAAAAAGCTGCACTGCTCCAGTGCAGCTGTGCTTCTGTAGCGCTTTAGTGAAGACACTGCTATGCCCTCTGTGAGAGGCAGTGGCTATGCTGACAGGAGAAGCTCTCCTGTTGACGTAGCACTGGCTGCACCAGGGGCTAGATTGGTATAACTGCATTGCTCAGGGATTTGGTTTTTTCACACCCTTAAGTGACATAGTTATACCGATGTAACTTTGTAGTGTAGACCCGGCCTAACAATTCTGTTCTCTGAAATGTTTTGTCAATGACTTTTATTCCTCCTAGAGGAGATTGGGGTTAGTGCATTCTTGAGGGTGGAGAACTGAAACCTGGCCAGTGAATTGGCTATGCTGCCGTGAGGAGGGAGCTCTAGGAAATTGTGCAGAAGCCACACAAATTCCCTGAGATCCACAATTAAAGGACCTAGGATTTAGGCGCTGTTCAGTTGGGCAGCCACAGACCCATGTCTTTTTCTCCTGCAGTCCAAGAGGTAAGAGTTTTCTCTTATGCACTATATTTTTGCCAGCCTTTCTGTGGGTTTCTCTTCAGCCCTGCTATGGGTTTTTCTATAATGGTCCTCGTTTTCAGATGAGCGTGTTCCCAGTGTCTCTCCCAAATACCAGAAAGTGCACAGTACCTAAATTTTAATTGGTTTCACAAAATTACTTATTGTGTACAAGCATGTAGAGGACAGACCCAGATGGCCTAAAGTTTGTCGTCATTTTTTCTTTTTCTCACACACAGTGACCTATTTCTAACTGTACTATGACTGTAATGCCTGCATCTTTCTAGTGTGTGAGACTTGGAGACGGTGACATAACATCACTTCTTAAATCTGTTTTGCATGTGGTCATATGGGATTACATATAAAACATTTCAGTCTGCGAAGAGGAGCGGCAATATATCAATAATTAACGTTGCTGCAAGCTTCAAATTCTATATCACGTAGTTATACCAAAAAAGGAGAACAGAAATTTGAGTGCATCTGTAAATAAGTTTTTCCCACCATGTGTCATACTTGCTCACTGCCATTGCACCCAAAGTCCAACGTGCTTTAAATGTTCTAAGACACTAGCAATCAAACAGAGCTGTTGCCTACCTTCAATACATGGGGAAAACTGTCTGCAACAACAGTATTGTAGAAGTGAATGCTTATTAGGATAAGTAGGAAATAGTTTTCATTTCTAATGACTCTTTATCCTCCTTTCATCCTCTTTCTATTGCTTTGAAGAGCTTTTTTTCAAACTTTAGAGCCCTAATTTTGATAAATGAGTATTCTACAAGAGAAACAATGAACCAGAAAACCCTGTTTTTAACTTTTTCTTCTTTGTATCGGGGACAGGGAGAGGCTTTTTATCAAATAGTTATCTGCCATAATCTGATTCCAATAAAATATAATTATTTATATGTTTCTATTTATTTATTCCAATAAAATAATTTGTAGTGATTTACAATGAACTAATGACTTTCAGATTTACAAACTCAACATGTATTTGGAACAGAAGTATCTAGTACAGTGGTGGGCAACCTGCAGCCAGTGGGCCACATGCGGCCCGTCAGTGTAATCCACTGGTGGGCCGTGAGACAGTTTGTTTACGTCGACCATCCGCAGCTCTAATTGCCTGGGAACGGCCCACCAGCGGATTACCCTGGCAAGCCACAGGTTGCCCACCACTGATCTAGTACATAGATGATGTAAATCTATAGTACAGGGGTCGGCAATGTTTGGCATGCGGCTCACCAGGGTAAGCACCCTCGCAGGCCGGGCTAGTTTATTTACCTGCTGACGCGGCAGGTTCGGCCAATCGCGGCCCCCACTAGCCGCGGTTCGCCGTCCCAGGCCAATGGGGGCGGCGGGAAGCGGTGCAGGCGAGGAATGTGCTAGCTGCGGCTTCCCGCTGCCCCCATTGGCCTGGGATGGCAAACCGTGGCCAGTGGGGGCCGCGATCGGCCAAACCTGCCGCGTCAGCAGGTAAATAAACTGGCCCGGCCCACTAGGGTGCTTACCCTGGCGAGCCGCGTGCCAAACGTTGCCGACCCCTGCTATAGTACATTCACTAGTTTTAGGTGTGTTACAGTTTATTCAATAACCAGACTGGGCTCCAATGATCATTGGCTTGTAATGTGTTTAATTATTTAGACCACGGGATTTAGTAGCATATATCCTTGGAATATAAACGTAAGTGGGGGGTAACAACTGATGGATGAGATCACAATCGGGATGTAATGAGTGTTTTCTGTGGCTTCAGGGCTAGATTAAAGACCTGATATAAGGAACATCCTTGCCAAGTATCGTTGCCATTTAATAGTTCTGGAAATGTTGTTGTTGCATATAAGTGACATGTCTATTGTGTAGCCTGGGATCAATGTAGGGTGCAAAGTGCACCTGTCACAAATAAGTGTCATGGATCCACAGGATTTGGGCTATGCCTCAGCTTTTAAACAGTCCCTTGGAAGAGCCCTTTCAGTGTGGCAGGCCTCCCAGGAGTCCCACTTCTCCTTCAGGATAGGACCTGCAGCCTTACCGCTTCCTAGACTGGAGTCTCTGGTTCAGCCCACTTTACTCTGTGAGCTCTACTCAGCGAACCCAATTGAGACCGATTCCTTGCAGAGACTTGTACACTCTTCAGGGACTAATGCATCCAAGCAAGTGTTTGCAGTGACACCCAACCAGTGTTTTCAAAACAGTAGGATTTATTAGTCAACTGGAACAAACAGCATTGGAAGTCCTTAGGTTACCACTGAGAAAGAAAGGTTAAAGCATAGCCTATTCTGGTCAAGCCAGAGCAAACCACCAGCCAAGCTGTAGCCCAGTGGTTCTCAAACTTTTTTTTTCCATGGACCACTTGAAAATTGTTGAGGGTCTCGGTGGACCACTTAATGATCTTTCCGAATGTTATCTGTACTGTTAGCTAACTATTGTAAAGCGCTTTGGATAAAAGCGTTCTAAAAAACACCTAAATAATAATTAACGTTTTTTGTTCTACAAATAAAAGCAAACAACTCGTATTTTAATATCCGTAGTCTTACCTTTCTAATGCGATGGATGTGCCCTCTCTCCCCCGCTGCAGCAACCCCCAAGCTGGGACTGGGAAGGAGGGGTGTCTCTCCCTCTCTCCCCTGCCGCAGCAGCCCCCGAGCTAGGGCTGGGAAGGAGGGGGCATCTCTCCCTCACCACAGCAGCCACAGAGCTGAGGCTGGGAAGGAGGGCCGTTTCTCCCCTCCAGCTGCAGCCCTGGAGCTGGGGAAAGTCGCCTCTTTCTCTGGCCGCTGCAGCCCCGCACATCCCAAATTGCCCCCATTCCCCCCAAGACCACCACCTCACCTTACATCTGTGTCTTCTCCAGGGTCCAGGCACCTAATTAGTGGAGCCATGTCTGCACAGCTCCACTAATTAGATGGGTGTCTCTTCATTCTCTTGTGTGCGTCTGCCCAGGCGTGCACCTTAGAGGGAGCTATCCGCAGACCACCTGAATGGAGCTCACAGATCACTGGTGGTCCACAGACCACAGTTCTGAGAACCTTTGCTGTAGTGGATTCCATGTCAAGCTCTGTCTCTCTGACTTCTTTAGTCAGTCCCAGATGAGAGCTGCAAGCTTCTGCCAGAGCCCAAGCAACTCAATCCCCTCCTGATCATAGCTCAGTCCTTTATTCCCCAGGCCAGCCCATGCTGTGTTCACAACCTCCCTGGCTGGTGCTTCCCACTGCTAAGTTCATTCGTGAGTCATTTGAGCTTGCATTGTCTCTCCGGTCTCTGTGTTGATCTGGGTTGGTTTCAACTAATTCTTTAACAACTCTATTCATTCTACCCAGACAGTGAGGCCAGATGGATGGACGGACACACAAGCGTGCACACACGTCTCTTAGTCTGCCCTGAGAGCAAACTTTAGTCCTTCTCCCCTTCCCTCCCCTCCCCCCCCCGATAGCAATTCAAAGTATAGAGGGAAACTAAGGTGCACATGGGATTCATAAAAATATTATAGAAAATTCCCACTTCTTCACAAACAAGTTATTTATTCATGCAGCTACTTAGTTAATTAAGAAGATGAAGATGGTGCACACAAGCTTTGAACTTTACTTAATACAGACAAATGTAAGTGAAATAATAAAAATGTAGATAAGTATAAGAATAAGATAAGTACAATAAAGTGGTTTTCTGGATTGTTCATACTTTCTCTGCATACTTACCACTTTATGGAGACCATTAGAAACAAAGATGGAAGTAAAATTTAAGAGGAGATCATCCCAAGAGGAAGGTGCTGGGCCAGGCTTCCTACCTGGTGGTTCTACGTCACCATCCCAGTGTCACAACTGGTCTTGATAACCTTTTTATACACCTCTTCCCATTCCACCCACATACATCTGGGATCATATCTGATCAAGTCAAGTCACAGCCCCCTATACATTCATTTTGGTTCTTCTACGTGCTGTTATAATATCAGTAATTTCCATTATTATTTTTGTAAGTGTGCTTAGCAGATAGATTATATTTTACCGAAAATTGCAAACCCTCCAAGATCAGGTCAGGGGTCAACAATTGTTTCACATATTAGCCGAGGAAATAGTTACTACAAAGGCCAAACTTTTAAAGGACTAGTGAGATTTGGACAGTACATCTCTGCAATGAGAGGCCTTCACTGCATGAAACAAAACTGTGAGATCATTGCTGCTTCTGCACTTGACATTCATTTTGGTCACATGAAGTATCTAAGGCATATCGGCCCCTGGAAAAATTATTTTAGCTTTAAGGATAAGTTCTATTTTCACTAAGTCTAACCTTGATGTTAGTGGCTACACTTTTTTTGCTAGGTATTGACATTTAAAAATAATGTTTTCTATGTTTGAATTCTGAGCATGATGCATATAACTGTATAGGTAGCCATGTTATCAGAGGAAACCATTTATATTATGGTGGTCTAGTGAGTGACCCCATCCTGCTCTGTATTTCCTCTTCCTACAAATAGCCAGTCTACTTTTAGAAAATCTAATGCATTGTGTTCCTTGACTTGAGATCGTAGGGCCCAAGAGTTGACACTAGGGTAATGTCCTTCCAAAGTTTTATATTAGAGAAGAATTGTTTGAATGGGTAACAATGGCTGGATCAAGAATCTCTTTCCTCATTCAAAACAAGTTGCAGGCCCATTCATCACAGAATTTGATGTAAACTAGTTGGGACTCCCTGAAACCTAATATAGTGTGTAGTATTATGGGAAACCATTTTTTTCTTTGAGTGAGCTGGTCTAGAACCAGTACTTACAAAAGCTTACTTGTTGTGAAGTTATTGGTGCTCATCCACAAATACTTGAATATCAAGGTGCTTATAACAGAGTCCTGGGTGAGTTAGGTGGCCCAGTGATTAATGTACTTTGTACCTCCTTCCGTTGGTTGATCTTATAATTCTGGTCCTCTATTCAGAAGTGCGGTTAGGTGGATAGGCGGTTTGAGCCCCTCCTGTCATGGGGGCAGAGGTAGGGGAGCCCAGGACCACCCAGTCCACCTCTCTGGCTGCTGAAGGTGCCCTCTGAGTTACACTCCCAGGGTCACTTCCCATCACTGTTTTTCTCTCCTCGCTTTCAGTCCCAGATAAGGTGAAGAAGAACAACAAAAGGTAACCAAACTGTCAGCCATAGCCGTGCTCAGCAAATTGCCTTACTCCCTCAGGGAGGCTTTTCCGGTGCTCTTGTCAGGAGCCTTCAGGGCAGGTCTGTCCTCCTCCCCAGTCACCCCACTTCTGAGCATGGCTACTCCTTTTTCAACCCAGTTGGCGCATGCTCGGCAGGGCTGAAGGGGTGGGGTCCCTGGGCCCACTTCTGTCCTTTAACCCCTTCTTACCTGGTGTGGGATTTGTATACTCTGTCACAATGCTGCGTATTTATAAGGTGCTTTAGATTGGCATTTCTATCACTAGCAGAAGAAAATATAATGAAGTTAAAATTGCTGCTGAATACTATCTTGCTTTTTTCCATCTTCTATGCATTCAGATGGTATAAAGCTTTAGCTTCTAGCTGTACTAGTCCTCAAAATATTAGCAGACAAAATATCATTCCAGGAGGTGGGGGAAGCCATATGGTAATTAGAAGAAGTGGTTGGCAAAGCACTCAAATGTTTGGATGTTTTATATAACATTGGATGGGGTCTGCAAAATTGGGCAGGAAATCTCATCAGAATAAGCTTGCGTGATTGACTTTCAGTATTTCCTGCTTCCAGTGAGGCTAGAAGCATCAGCAGAACAGCTTTTCTTGCAGAATTGAACTACTTTTGCTTCTGATTTCAGCCAGAACCAGGATATGAAGTGGGGGAAAAAAACAGAAAAATAAGTTACTCAAGCTTTCTCTAACATTAAAAGTTCTGGGCACAAGTTTGGGTTGTTTCTTATTTTATACAAACCAATTCCCATCCTCTTTAGTGTTGTGTTTGTGTTTCTCACCTGTTTGTTTTGAGAAGAAACCGATTTCTATGGCAACATTGCCATGTAATAAAGTTACAGGTGAATATTTAAGTATTCTCAATTTGATGCTGTTGGATTTTTACACTTTCTGATTTTTTTTTTAATAATACTATGTGTATTTTCTGCAGCAGGATTAGTTGCCGTTTAGTCTTAGTTATAGTCATAGGCAGCAATTTTTCTTGAAACACGCTGCCACTTTTCTCTAAGATCGAAGAATGTTCTTTTATGCATGGTGGCTTCTGTTTATGGACAGCTGGGTTATCACTCAAGCTGTCTCTAGCAGGAGCCAGAACAGGCAGGACATGCTGATGTTTTTCAAGATGCTTTGGAGCTTGGATGAGCTGAACCTTCCATTGTTTCTCATTCTCCGTTCTGCTACTCACACAATCGAATGTTGTCATTCGTTATGTTGTGCTGAGTGGTTTTTGTATTTCATACTATGGTATGGCTGAAAAATCAAAAAGAAAGGCATATGAAGACACATCTGTTCCTCTTCGGCAATCATATCAGTAGCAGAATGTTTGTCTTGTGACAGAGACTCGTTCCTTTATATGAGATGCAGCTTCAACTGATTCTTACTCCCCCCACACCTTGTCATCTAGGATAATGGCAGTCTGACTTTCCCAGAGACATCTTGCAGCAAAGGAACTCTTGTGGTTGTAGGACATACTGTTTCCTCCACCTTATATGCTTGGCTGATGCAGCTTTAAGCAAATGCCATTTAATTAAAGGGGCTGCTGAGAATAGGTCTTCTACAAGCCATATTTAAGCACAAATTAATTCGCAAATTCCACAGATAAAAGTTGCAATCCATGGTTCTTGTTTGAGTCCAATACGACTCCTCTCCTCCTTCCTGGAGGAAAAGTAAAATAGCACTTTTCTAGCCTAGATCCTCCAGAAGAAGTGTCAGGTAGGTCTAGTGCATCTGAACCTTCATCAGAGGATATGTTCCCTGATGTAGATAGTTTACCTAAATAAGCCCACCTCAGTAAAAAGGATCCTGAGAAGAGCTAGATTAGGTCACATTCTCAAATCTTAGGTGTATTTTCATCCAAGAAGGAGTAGGAGCAGAGGCCAAGGTTTTGATTCCTCCTACTCTAAAAGGATCCTTGTGCCATGTCGGGGTGGCCTTTGCACTTTCCTCTAGGAGGTGGATTTTGATATTTTAGCTCAAACTGAAGATCAGTATGTAACAAAGTAGGTAATTGTGCCAAAAGGATGCTTGGTAGATTGGAAGGGGAATCAGTTGCCAAAAGTCTCCTTAAAATAAATAAATAAAAAATCCAAAATGTATCCTTCACAGTTTTCCAAAAACAGTCCTGGAAAAATTTGTACGAGAATATTAAAAGCTTTTTGGCTTCCAGCAGAAGAGAAAAGCACGGCAGTGTGCCTGCTTTTTGCTTTCTGTTACCCAGTAGTTCAAGAGGGATCAATCAAGTACTTTTGGACTAAAATGCCTAGATAATTATCTTTTAGCTTAAAATAAACTCCAAAGGAAAACCTTCGAGCGCAGACTGGAGCAACAGACTCTGGAATTAAGCTACATGACTTAGGTTTGCATTACGCCTTTGTGCATAATACTTTCCACTGATTCACAGTGATCTGTAATTTCAGTTTATAATTGGCAATCAACATTTTGCTTCCCTTCTGTCTTGGCATCTTCACAGAAGTGCTAGTAGTATTAGCAGTAAGCAACTTTTCTGAATGATCAAAAAAGCTCTTTTACTAGGTCAAACAGCTGTGAACAAAGTGTTGGAAATGTTTCACAATCTGGGGTTTATAGTCAACCTAAAAAAAGTTACTGGTACTTTGTTTCATCATCAAAGCCATTTTACCATATGATCAGTTTGGTGAGGAGACAGTACATCTAGGAGTGGAAAAGATAACGTAAGTTGATGGAAGACATCAAGAAAATTGAGACAATGGGTATTCTGATAGAGCCAGTATTTAAGAAAGACATGGTACTTCAGTAATTGGAGCCTCTTGTCTGAGAATAATGTTGTAGGCACAGTTCTTGTCTAACCACAAAGATCATAATGCTCCATGAACAAACTGTCTTACTCAATATTTCTAGGTGCAATTCATCTTGCTGATTTTAACCTGTCTTTCTAGCTGGAAACCTTTCTAACCTAGGGAGGTTGTGGAATCTCCATCGTTGGAGGTTTTTAAGAACAGGTTAGACAGACACCTATCAGGTCTAGTTATTATATAGTCCTGCCTTGAGTACAGGAGACTGGACTAGATGACCTATTGAGGTCCCTTCCAGTCCTACACGTCTACGATTTTGGGAATATATACAATTGGTGTACCAACATCAGCTTTGGAAATAAGAATAAAAGTGAGGAAAACATTGCATTATATAAATAGATACCTTTTTAATGGTTTGTTCTTACCTATTTTCCAGAGAGCAGAATTGACCTCTGATAAAGACCTGTATCTTGACAATAGCTCTGTTGAAGAAGCATCAGGTGTCTATCCAATTGATGACGACGATTATTCTTCTGGGTCCGGCTCAGGTAAGACATGTGTCTCTACATTTTTTCATCGCATTGTAACATTTTTTTTCTTCTTCAGTAAGTACAAGAATGTCTGTCTAAACCTGAAAGCTGTTCATCACCTTGAAATTATTGCTTTAGTCGGGATTCCAGGGCACTTGACTCTATACATGCATTGTGCTGAGCATCTCTCCAGATTTATCCCCTATCTATTAACTTCCTGCTCTTATGCTTTTACTACTCAGTTTGTCCAATAGCTATATCATTTTACCGAATTTCTCTGCATCTCGTCTATAGTGTGCTGAGCTTTCTAGAGTTTAGAAAGTAGAAATTTGGGCAGGTGTTCTCTCCCCCATGGGCAGATTTGATTCCTAATTGGGTATCCTAATCTTTGATATTAAATGTTTGTAGCAAGATACTAGTTTAATCTAGTCTTATATTTTTCTTGTACACACACACACATTCAGATAAATATTGTTAATAAATTTACTTGCAACTTTTTAATAGAAGTCCAGATATTACCAAACAAATCTGATAGCTTTTTCTGATGTAATTACATCAATTTAGTGGATAGAAGAAATGCAATGAATATATTTATATTTGGATTTCAGTTAAGGTGTTCTACATAGTGACACTCACCCAATTTCTTTACAAGTTGATTTAAGTGTCAAGTATATGAATCTCATCACATGAATTGGAGACTGGTTGAAAGGCAAGCAACAGAATAGTGATCCAAGTGGGAAATGTGTCAGGTGGGGTACCATGGAGATCAGTTTTGGGGACTCATGTCATTCATATTCTTCAGCACAGTAAGATCCACAAATCCGACAGTGGGTCTTCAGCCTGTTGGCTATTTTAGGGTCAGAACTCGTACTTGTCGAGCACTGGCCAAGAAGTGTTCCTCTCCTGCTGACAAGCCTGCTAGTCTTGCTCTGTTTCCAAAGCTACAGTTGAGATAGACAGGCCTTCCTGATCCAAAGCTTCTAGGATCTTTAGAAAATAAAGTATTGGATTCACGCTGAAACAGGACCTAAATGTTACATTGTGGTACATTTTATCTATTAATTTAGTTGGACTTGAACTAAAATTTGTGCCTTGCTTTTGGGGTTGAGTCGCTTAATGCCTGCTTTCCCTCTCTTCCTGAAGAACTACGGTAGCATATGGCCATGCTTGATCATGGCTGGCAAGCAAGCTAATGGAAAACCTGGTCCTCTTGAACTTTTTCCAGAGTATATGCATGGATAAGAGCTCTACTGCTTACGTGGCTGGGGAGAAGCATCCCCTCACACAAACTTTGGCCCAGCCCAGTAGTAAACCTGGTGGTATGTGAGAGCAGCTTATATTACCATTCGTGGTGCAGAGAGGGAAGTACATAGTAAATACTTTGATTCCATGTTAGGCAGTAAACTTTCCTGGAGAATATCCATTGCTAATTCAAGGTACAAATAAAATCAGATTTCCTTTTTTTACATGGATTTTCTTCCCCATCTTTCTGTTGTCCTGGTGAGTTGTAGGGTGAACTGTCAACTCTAGTTACATGCTTTCATACTTCTTGACAGCACTGTAGTTGAGTATAGATATAGTAAGTGATGTTTACCCTTTGTACCTGATCCAGACTCAGCTAAAAGAAGAACTTTGCTTAATGCACACTTGCTACTGCAGTACCCAGTCGACCTTGAAATTTCTGCAGTTTCTTTCTTTGGTGTTCATGCTCACGGGTTGCTAGGACAGGCAACTTTTTAAAAAAAGAATATTTTAGGAAGTCTAATTTTGTTCAATGTTTGCTTCAATCTGTGTGACTATTTTCATGACAGTATTAAAAACTGCCTCTCCTTTTCTGCCCCATTTTTGCAAGTAGAAATAATTGGGTGCATAAATAAAATGTAGATGTCTAAGTATTTGATTGCTCCTGCAGATCAGAGAGTTAAACATCTAAAATCTACTAGTGATTATAAGGAAAAATTAAGTTGCAGGTACAGACTGAGAGGTCTGTTTTGAGGCCTTTTGGATACTAAACAGAAAGAACACTAAGATCAGGGAAAGCTTCCCTTAAGTTCCTACAAGACAGGTCTATGCAACCCACATCAGCGCTGGATGGGCAAGACCCTTCCCTGGACCAATGGGGACCAAGTCCAGAAAATACCCAGTGAGCTGCAGAACAGCTAGCTCCTGAATTGCTACTTCTAAACCTGTCCTCCTATGGGTTCTGGTAGGGCAGCATGCTCCTCTGAAAACCACTAGGACAGATCCCTTTCAGCTGATCAACCCAAGAAGAGTGGACTTCAAGGCCTGAAATGGGTATCACTAGAGGCCTGAAGGAGTACAATATTGGACTTCCAATATTGTCTTGGGCACTGAATATAACTACCTCCGTTATCAACATCTCATTTGTCACCATGTGCCATAGCACCATCACATTTGGTGTTGACTACTTGGGCACCACTGACCTCTGCACCACTTATTTTAGCACACTGTCTCTGTCTCTGTCTCTGTTCTGAGATCATACACAGTACCATGGGATCTGCAGATTACAACAGAGCCAGAGTTGCTGTTGCTATCCAAGGTGCTGAAACATTCTTTGGGTAGTGGCCCTATGAATACTCCATTCAGGTGTGCATGCATGACATGCACCTTTAATTGGAGATTTTCATGGTCAGTGCCTGTTCAGACCATGCATGCACTCTACACATCCTCGTGCACTGCATTCAGGCTGTATAGGGCTATGTGGGTGAATTGCCCTCTGTTCCTTTTCAACCACCTTGGCCTGAGATGGAGCATTCAGCATAACTGTTTTTGTCGGTCAAGCTTGCCTGGGTTAGTATGTTAGCATTAAAGTTTAGATTAGTTTAGTGTTTTATAGTTAGTGTTAGTTTTTATAGAGCATTGTTTTGGGGGATTTGTTGTCCTTTCAATTCTCTGTCCCCACACCCTTCGTGGGGAAGTATGCCAGGATCACCAGGGTTCAAATGTTTTTTCCTCAGCTTCCTCAGCTCAACATTCCCTTAGACCCTTTAAAGGAAAAACTTTAGAGATTTCTGAAAGGGGCTCTAAGAAAAGGAACTCTGGATCTCCTCATAAAGAACCCTCACCAAAAAGACTGAAGTCTCCTCATAAGTTGACCATCTCTGAGCCTTTAGGTTCTCAGCCCAGTACCATTGAGTCTCCAGGCTCCTCTGGGACAGATGGCACAGCCAAGTCTCTGGGCTCCTCTAAAAGCCATGGCTCCAGCCACACTCTGGTAGCTAAAACATCTTTTGATACTGTCAGGACATGATCAAGGCATTAGGGAGAGACAGTCTGCTCTCAGCAAACCAGTACTGATAGACATACTCCAGCCTCTGGTACCCAACATAGTGGGGCCCTTGGGACTGCAGAGGGCTAAGTGGCCACCTGAGCCTATTTCTGCCTCAAAGCATACCATCTGCTTCCTCTTCCAGAGACCTGCCTAAATAGACTTTCACCGTGATACCATTAGTTTATCTGGTACCACCGGAATGTAGGTACTCTGAGGACCTATCTGTGTCAAAGGAACTGGAGTCTCCCCTATTGATGGGTACCAAGCCCTTTTTGGTACTGAGATCTGCACAATCACCAGAATTGCACCTTTCTCTGGTACTGCCTGGTTCACCACCATTTTCTGGTGAAGCTCCTCCTATGGATGATGATGATGATGAGGAGGAGGACCTCTCTCAAATATCTGAGCAGGGTTCTCCTATTTACCTCTTTCTGCCATCTACAAAGAAAGAGATGATGCTCGGGGGAGACATTACGAAGGCCTTCCTTGGTGTATGAGCAGCCATGGATGCCACCCCTTATGCCATGTGGTTCCCCTCAGCGGCCATATTGGGACCCTTGACGGGCCAGCTGTCAACGATTCTCTAGAGATTCTAGCCTCGCTTGCTGGAACTGTAGAGACTGACAGTCCCCTTCCCATCTTTCTCCTTAGTTACCTGAACAGTAGAAGGAAACATTTGAGGAGCAGGAGGCTAGAATAGACAAGGTCAGGCTGCAGACTGATATCGCCTCATCTGCCCCTGAAGAGGCTGTCATGAATCTCCCACTCTCCCTGGCTAATGACTTTAAGCAGTTCAAGACTTCGTGAAACAGGTGGAAGATTCTTTACAGATACCCCTAGAAGAGGTCAAGGAGTCATACCACAAGCTGCTGGATATTTTACAGGCAGCGTTGTCTGCTCAAGTTACCCTGCCCATTTAATGAGGCACTTTTGGATCCTGCCAAGACTATCTGGCAAATTCCAGCAACAGTACCACCACTTATCAGAGGGCTGATAAAAATACTGTGTCCCAACCAAGGATTCTGAATTATTTTCCCACCCTTCTCCTAACTTATTGGTCATTGAAGTTGTCAATGAACATGGAAGGCAGCATCACACTAAGTCAATGCTGTATGACAAGGACCAAAAATGCTTTGACCTTTTTGGACATAAGAGCTACTTCTTAGTGACCCTGCAGTTTAGGATTGCTAATTAGTAGGCTCTCATGGCATAGTATAATCACACCAACTACTCTAAGTTTCAGTCATTTATTGAACACCTTCTAACTGAGCATCATGAGCATTGTCAGTACATTATAGCAGAATGTCAGCTGCTAACTAGAATGTCCTTACAGGCTTCCATGGATGCTGCTGACAGTGCCACTTGTTCCATCTCCAGGCCAGTTGTCATGTGGTGGGCAAGGGGCTCCAGCTCTCTGAGTTCCGAGATCCAAAAATACAGTTGAGGACCTTCCCTTTGATGGCTTGAAACTCTTTGTGGACACGTCTCTACATACTTTGAAGGACTCTAGGGCCATCTTGCGACCTCTCAGGTTCTACATAGCCGTAAATAAACTGAGATATAGTAGATCCCAAACAGCCCAGAGATCCCACCTTGTCCAGTTCCCTGTGTTTCAAAGATGTACAGAGCCCCCAAAGGGAAAAAAAAACTAGATTCCAGAGAAAGAGAACCACCGCTATATCTGGCCTAACCACACAGCCTTCATCATAGTCAAAACACCAGTTTTGACAGGCTGGTCGAGGGTCTGAATTGTCTTTACTTTTTGGGCTTCCAGGTGCAACAGTTCTCCACCTTCCTTCTTGAGCAAATTACTACTGACAAACAGGTCTTGGAGATTATAAAATCAGGCTACTCCATTCTTTTTACCTCCCTTTGTCCACCTCACCCATTTCCCTGTCCCTCTTCAGGGACCCCTCTTATGATCACTTGTTGACACAGGAAATCAAATTCCTTCTGTGCACAGGAGCCTTAGAACCAGTTCCTGCTCAGCACAGGGAAAGGGATCTTACTCCAAGTACTTCCTGGTCCCAAAGATGAATGAAGGGTGGAGACCTGTTTTAGAGCTAAACAACTTTAAGAGCACAGAAGTTCAGGATGGTCACTCTTGCAGCTATAGTCCCTTCATTGGAACTAGGGGCTTGGTTTTCAGCCCTTGATCTGCAGGACCTGTATTTCCATATCTTGATTCACCCATCTCTGATATGATTCCTTCATTTTGTGATAGGCCAAGATCAGTTCCAATACTGGGTTCTCCCGTTTGGGTTTATCTCTGCGCTGAGAGTATTTTCGAGAGTTTGGGCAGTGGTCACTGCCTCTTTGTCCTGTGGTGATAGTCTTTACATACGTCGACAATTGGCTGATGAAGGAACAGTGTTATGACAAAGTTCTTTCAGCTATACAGGCAGCCGTGGCGCTGTTCCTCAGGCTAGGTCTCAAGCTCCATATTGAGAAGTCTATATTGGCTCCTGTGCAGAGAATAGAATCCATAGAGGCAACCCTAGATGCTATAACAGCCAGAGCCTACGTTCCCATGGACAGGTTCATGACACTATCAGATTCTGACCTCTGGATTCAAGTGAGCCCACAGACCTTCATGAGAAAATGTCTCCCAACATTTGGGGTACATGACAGCTTGCAGCTTTGTAACAAGTCATGCAAGATTATGCCTTCATTGTTTCCATGAGTGACCAAAAACAGTCTACCGAACAAACACAGTCTAGACAGACAGCTTTCATTCCCTTGTCATATGAAAGATTCCCTCAACTGGTGGAAGGATTCTTGCAACATCTGTGCAGGCATCCACTTTATTCAGCCACCCCCAACCATTACCATAACATTACCGTTATTCATTCCAGAGGTGGACCTCTTCACCACCATCACCAACAAGAAGTTTTGTTCAAGGGGGTGAAAGGGCCTTCACACACTAGAAGATGCCTTCCTTTTACCTTGGATGAAAGGACTTTTGTATACATTTCTCCCAGTGCCCCGAACATTAAACGTAGTGAACAAGATGAAAACGGACACACCCCAGGCTTCCTGCTCCCATAGAGCCCTGGTTGCAGATTTGGGGTCCAGAGGGCTAGCAGGCTTCCTGATGGAGCTGCAGACCCTGCAACGTGGGTAGGTTTCCAGTGGATATCCTGCTTGTGTTTTGGCAAAATTTTCATTGCATCTGTAATAGATTTGGCAACACATTTCACTACAACTCCTCAGCATTTTCCAACCAGCTGTAAAACCTGCCCTGTGCCAGGTTCCCTTGAAGCAGCACAAGAAGGAAACAAAGTTGACACCAAAAAATAAAGAGCCCAAAAGCCCTGGCAGCAAGAGCGGTCCATCAGCTGGTTTTAAATTAAGAATTGCTGCCTACCAAGCCCTCTTTGCAAGGTATGAGTATCTCAACTGGTAGAAAAGCTGAGTTTGCCGACAGGTTGCCTCAAGAGCCTGAGGAGTTCAAGTTCCTGATTTCTGAGGGGCAGTAGATAGCTAAGATGTGTCTGCAGTCCTCTTTAGATGCACTGTGGTCCATGGCAACCTTCGTTGTCCTGAGGAGAACGTCTTGGTATCAGGTATCCGATTTCAGAGCCCTCAAAGGGGAGGTCTTCACTCTTTTTAACTGAAAGACGGATGACTCTCTTCACTCATTGAAGGACTCCCAGGCTATTCTGCATTCACAAGAAGAATTTACAGCAACTCCTAGAAGGAAGCAGGGAAAACCTTCATGTTCTAGGCAGAGACCATCACCCGTACTTTCTACCACCAGAGGTCCACTGAGCCTCCAAAGAGATGGCAGTGCTTTCAAGAAGACCACCTCAGGCCTCTACATCAGTGACCACTTCCAAGCACCCCTTTTGTCAGGCTGGTTGAGAGTTGTGCTACTACCAGTCTACAGAACCTTCCCTCCTCCTCCCTTCCCCCCCCCCCCCCAATTTGGACACCACCTCCGTTTCTTTCAGGAAACGTAGAACTGTATAACATCAGACTGCTCGGTGCTAGAGAGAGTCTCTGTGGGAAACTTTTTAGTTTCATACCCTTCCCTCCTGCTTCCCTGTCTCTATTCAGGGTCCCCCTCTCGCAAGAGACTTTGCTTCAAGAGGTGGAATCCCTTCTTGCTTTAAGGGCAGTAGAGGAAGTTCCACTACAATATGGGAGGGATTCCCGTACAGTTTCTATTTCAACTATTTCCTAATCCCAAAGAAAAAAGGGGGATGGTGTCCTATCGTGGACTTGTGGAGACTTGATGCCTTTTTTTGTTGCTTCAGGTTCAAAATGATAACCTTTGCCTCCATAATTCCATCGTTAAGCCACAGGACTGGTTTGCAACTCTCAACTTGCAAGATACTTACTTCCATATCTCTGTCCATGCTGCTCACAGGAAGTACCTGAGGTTACTGGTGGGACAAGCACATTATCACCACACAAGGTACTACCCTTTGGAGTATCAACTACATCGAGAGTTTTCATCAAATGCCTAGTAATGGTGGTAGCTCATCTCAAAAAACAAAGGCTAATAATGTAGCAATACCTCCACAGTTGGCTGATTTGAGGAGTCACCTTAGCAAGTGGAGATTCTGGTCAGCAAATTCTCTGACTCTTCAAGTTGGGGCTGAAGATCTACACAGAGAAATCTTTTGACCCCTGTAATGCTGGGCCCGCGAAGGTGAAACAGTCAGCAAGCTGGGGGGCCTGTAAAGAAACCCTTAAGGACATATCAAAATGATATTGCAAGGTAAACGGGGCCATTCCTTGTAGATAGTCATCAAAGCCACGTTGAGTAGACTAGAATCTTTAACATATTTGCTTGTATTGTTTGAGAATCGAAGAGTAAGTGCTAAATATATCTGTTTACCTGCATTCTGTTAGAAATCTAACAATGTGATCTAATTAGTCTATAGATGCTAAATCCTGTTCCTGTCTTGTAATGCTTCATTACTATATTCTATTGACTCGGAGTTCAAAAGGGGATATCATTTATATGGAACTTGTGGTGTCAGAATATTGTCCTAATCTCTCCTGGAAGCTTGTAATTCCACATAGTAAACTACTTGTGAACTGTCTTAATAGTTTGAGTGGCTATTGTTAACTGTATTGTTTGAGAAAGAACCCATTGAATAGAGATCAAACTGTCGGTTCACTTTCATCAAAGCCCATGTGGTGGAGTTACCTGTGAGCGTCCAGCTTGCTTCAACTGTAAAGGAAACTTTGGGCCTGATCTTTTTCATCTCCGGTCATCTTAAACTTTAACGGGGAAGGTCTAAACCTTAAAATTGAGGCCTTCAGGTGTACCCTGGATCACCCTGGAATTCTCATGGAAGAACTTTAACAAACTCTATACCTGGACTCTCTATTGGATTCTAAACTTTAGAACTGATTCCAGAAAGACTTTTACAAATCAGCAACCTCACCATCTCTGCTATGAAACTGACCTAAGGACTTTACACACATTTGTATGTATATTGATCTCTTAACCGTATATAACTTTTTTCTTTTATTAATAAATCTTTGATTTTAGTTAATAAGGATTGGCTGAAAGTATGTATTTGGGTGAGATCTGAAATATTCATTGACCTAGTGCACAATGTATCCGGTCCTTTGGGATGGGTAGAAATTTAAGTATGGTGAGTAAGGTTTTTACTAACCCCTCACTGTATTATATTTGGATGTTTAGATAGGATTCAAAGGCTGGATTGCCTAAAGGGGACTGTAATTAGCTTCTGGTTAACCAGTGTGGTATTACAGAAGCTGTTTTGTTACTGGCTTGGTAAATCTAATTATAGAATAAATCACCAGTCTTGGGAATTGTCTGCCCTATTTCTTGCAGTCTGCCCTGAGTTGGCATTCTCAGCGTGACCCATCCAGGCACCATGATCACAACCCTACACATAGATTAGAGTTTATAGGGGCAGTGACAGACTCCATGACAGCCAGAGCTTACCTGTCACCAGACAGATTTAAACACATGATCATGCTCATCTGCCAGCTGCCAAATCAACCACGCATGTTGGTGAGAATTCACTAAAGTCTCTCTGGATGTGTGGCTTCCTGTACGTTCATCATGCAGCATGCCAGACTACATCTACGTTGTGTGTAAAACTGGCTGAAGTTGGTGAACTACCAAGCGGACATCATGTCGTATGCAGTATTTATGCAAGTTCCTCCCAAAGCCCTTTCCTCACTGAACTGGAAAGGATTACTATTCCCTTAATTCTCCCCACCAAGACTCTGGTGATTGATACATCTCTCCTAGAATGGGGAGCACATCCAGACCACTGTCAGGTTCCTTAGGGCATCAACCTTATTCCATTCCTATCAGGTCATAGAGAACAACTTCATTCTGTTCCTTTAGTGCACTACTCAGATGAAACCTAGGCAGACAGTGTTGTCATACTTCCTATCCATTAGGGTAGGCCTTCTGATGGCTGCTATTTCCAATCAGATGGGGGGAGGGGTAGTTGAATTTGGGAGCTTTCTCTGAGACCCAGTATTGTACTGTTAATTCAGACAAATAGTCCTCACAGGTATCCTAGCATTCATTCCATAAGTAAAACCAGGAAATATTCCTCTAGTTAAGCATGCAAGTTCACTCCTTAGGAGCACTGACAGTCTCAAGGCAAAAGAGTCATGTTTCCTATATTGAGATCTGCTAGATAGCAACTAGTAACCAAATTGTGCATATTGACCATCTAATCTTGGTCAATGTCTCTTTCTCTTGGCAGAAGTCTTCTCTGGGCATTAGTACCAGGGAGAGAGGAAGAAGATATTTTTATATAATCTACCTTGTTTTGGGTGTCCATATTTAAAGGATGATCCTGCTTCCCACCCTGGAGGCACGCTACTATGAAAATACCATCATAACAGATCTGCCGACCTTAGCACAAAGAAGATTATGAAAATACATCAATGCTTACCTGAAAAATTCCTTTCTTTTGAGTAATAAGGTCCACATATCCAGCCTATGCTGGAGACAAATGGATCATCCAGAATAGAGATGGAAATTGATATCTGAGGATTTGTGTTTGTTATCATTAGGTGGAATTTACCATATTTGTAGTAGGAATGTATTTCTCAAAGTGTATTTATCACATTCTGTAATTTAAGTAAGTAGAATTGGAATTAAATTAGCTATGGAAGTTTTCTTAACTGGCGGGACCTTCGGGGGTGGGACAGTCCCCTGCTGCCAGTGCATTACAGGCCCAGTTCTGCCCTCAAGCTGCAAGCAGGCTGAAGTACTTATTGTAATGTATCTATGGACCTTATTATTTTAAGCAGGGAAATTTTTAGGTAAATGTGGATACCTTTTCTTATTGGATGCTTTTCCCCTCTTCTTTTTCTTTACAGGATATTGTTTTCAAATATTTGACCATGCAGTCTTTTTCAGAGGAATTGTCTATGCCTTAATTAGGGTGTTTTTTTAGAATTCCCTTAACATCCTTTCACAGTGGTGATTTTAATATACTACATTGCAAGTTAGATTTTTTTTTTTAAATTCCTTCACTTTTGCTTTCCTTGAATCCAGTACCCTTGTGCTTAATTATTGTGTGAACCCGTTCCTTACAATGCTGAATCCAAATAGTTCTTGGTCATGGGATCCAAACTTCCCTATGACTTTCAGGTTGTCAGTAAGTTCATGTAATTGCCAAGAAGTCATTCTGGGATGACCTATCTTCTCATTCAAACTTTTACATCCTGTATTCTTTAGCTGTATTCTGAAAGCTCTCTTCTTTAAAAAAAAATATATATATATACCAAAATGTTTCTGCCATTTTCTGTCAGTTACCTGGCAGAAACATTTTGGTAACTACAGTGGATTGTAGCAGTTTATCTCAAACGTTTTGTGGCAAAGCAAGGTTGTTATGAATAATCATGGGCAGAACATCATTTATTTTTTGGTTGGAACTCTACTACAGTTAAAATGTAATGCGTATGAATGATTTTCATGCAGAGATTTCCTGAACATCATTGTTTTGTTTTAGGAGCTGAAGAAGATGAAGATAATACAGTGATAGCAACGTCTAGAACACTTCCAAAGATACCGTCAACTAGTGATGCGCCTAAAGCTGACACAACTACACTGAAAACACAGACCAAGATTCCTGCACAAACGAAGGTTTGTGGGCAGTTACTTTTTACTGCAGCACAGTAATACTTTTTACATGGTTTTAATCAAACATAATTCTGTATGCCTTAAAAGGTTATTTGAAAATATACTTAATGAATGGTTATGCCTATAATAATTATAAAAACCTTACCTAATATTTCTACACTCTGTTAAATCAAATGTAGAGCTGGCCATAGAGATTCTAATTCCCAGTATAGAACCAGTGTACCCACTCTAGATTTCACTTCCAAGAAGAGAGTATCGAGACCAGGACAGCACATCATCTCATGAACACATAGGTATATGTGAACATGCAATATAGTCTTAACCCTTCATTATGTCTCCAAAAGGGTTGCTAAATAAGCCATGTATTAAGCTGCCTCCCCCCACTCGCCCATAAAAAGGATAATTTTGTTTGTTTTTGTGGTATGCTTTGTGCTTTTCTCCAGGTTTCTCTTGAGAAAAATACCATCCTTAAAATTCTAACATGGTATTTTGCAATGCTTACTATGTCGTTCACTGATTCCATTGGCACGCAGATAGAAAACAGTGTAAATGACAATGTTTAAAAGAATAGTTGACAGGTATTCACATCACAGAACCACTGTTATAAGTGAGACACATGCTGACACAAGTACCAGAGATACCAGGATTGAATGCTTATGACAAGAACTGCTCCTTCGTGCTTAGAGATGGTCTTTTAGGTCAGAGACTTGTTGGCCGAGTACTCTGGGGAAGTTTGTGCTGTTGCTGACCATGCTAAACATCTGTGGCTGGGAGTCAGCTTTGGTCAATATTTTCCAAACGGGTTAGTGAATCTTGGGCCACGTCTACACTACCCGCTGGATTGGCGGGATCTATTGGGGATTGATTTATCATGTCTCGTCTATACGCGATAAAGTGATCCCCAAATCGATGCCCGTACTCCACCTCGGCAGGAGGAGTAAGCAGAGTTGACGGGGGTGCCGCGGTGGTCAACTTGCCGCCGTGAGGACGGCCAGGTAAGTCGAACTAAAATACTTCGACTTCAGCTACGCGAATAGCGTAGCTGAAGTTGCGTATCTTAGATTGATCTCCCCACCCTCCCCCCAGTGTAGACCAGCCCTTGGGTGCCTAACTTGACATATCTTGAAAAGGGTCTGATTTGCAGAGCACATGCTCTCTGTAATTCAGACTCTTTTCAAGGTATGTCTAGTCACTTTTGAGCATCTTTCCTTTTGGTTGTGAGGGCTGTCAGCCTATCAGTTTACATAAGGACTATATTTATTATTTGTATAGAGGGAGAAAAAAGTAAAATAAAATACAAAGAAGGGCATGCAAAAATAAGGTAATTAAAGCCATTTTTAATAGAAATGCTTGGGCATGCTGAATCCAGTGCTTATTAAACTATGGGGCAGAAGCTTTGAGTATGAATGTTTCTTTCAAAAAAGAGCTGATCACATACAGCTTTTAGGAAAACAGTAAAATAACCAGTTCAATTAGTTTCTGTACATTGAAAAGATTTTGCTAATGTTTGAATAGCTTATTGTATGGATAATATTTAAAAAAATATTGAAAGCAATGTGGAAAATACTCTTGGAAAGAGATAATTGCACTTAGTATTAAAATATTGACGTGGAGACTGCGTGATATAGGGAAAAGCAGGGAAGGGAGAGATGGCTCTGTGAAGGGGCTCAGAGAAGAGGACTAGAAGCTTGATCTTCCTTTATTAGCGTATTAATGTGGAATAGAGAAGACTGATTTTTATATGCTGCTGTTTCAAGTTATAGATCTATTCCAAAGACAGACTTCTAAATCTGAGGGAAAGATTAATTTGCTCCCTTATCACTCAATGAAAAGGGGATGGCTCACCCTGAAAACAGCAGAGAGCACAGTACCACTAATTATCAGGAGTTGAGGCTTGGTATTATTTGAATGCTATGAAAACAAGGTCCTCCTTAATGATTTAGTCTGTCTCCCTATATCATTGCAGAGTATTACTCATAGGTTTCTGCAGAATCACATTAGCTCAGTGGTCCATGACTAGGGCTCTTAGGTGCTATGATAATACAAGTAATAAATATATAATAATCTTGTTTGCTTTGTCAGTCTCCAGTAATGGTGACTCCACAATCTTCTTAATGAGGTCTCATTGACTGCTCACTATGATAGCGATTACTAATTTTTCCTTTTGCTTCATTTTAGATCTTTGCTGCTTTTTAAAAAATGTGCTTTGACTACTACTTCCTTCTTGCTAGCCTAAGTAATACATGAGGAACTATCATAAAGACACAGTCTTTTCTCTAGACTGTACAGACTCTGTTCTCTCTTCATAAATCACGTTTTCTACACCTTTCATCACTTGTTGCCTTTTTTGGATTCTTTTAAATTTTACTGTAAGGTGGAACCTAAAACTGCCTGTAGTATGTCAGAAGTAACTTCACAAGTGTTCTACAAAGAGAACTAATAATTCTTTGGTCTTGCATGTAAAATCTTTGATACATTTTGTTACAACATTATCACTATTATTACGCTGGGGGACTGATATTTACACACCCATGATTTGTTTATCAGCATATAATCATTTTGTGTGCTAATCTTCATGCTCTTGTTTCATACATGTGCATAATATTCTCTATCCCCATGTAAAACACATTCATCTATCTTTATTAAATCACACTGTATTGATTTCTGCCAAATTCTGTACTGTCTGTAAATCCTGCTATATTTTTACTCGACTTTCCCTGCGGTTAGCTGTCCCTCCTAACTGGCTTATCAGTGAAACTGCATTTGTTGTTGTTGTTGTTTGGTTTCATCAGAATAACCTATCCAGGGCAATGATGTATGAGAATCAAAGCAATATAGATGCTGAATGTTGATCTCGCAGTGGTGTGGCCACTGAACAGATGTAGTATTTTCATTGACTTTATTTTTTTATGTTTAGAAATTCTGTGGGCATTTAGGACTTTTCATCTTGTAATTTAACTCAATGCACTTTTACAGATGTGGAAAATATAATTGTACAGATCTCATAGGTACAGGTTTCATGTTTCAACATCATGATGATTGTATCAGTTTTATATAAATTTACTACTGCTTCCCTACTTTGTTTTTTGTGTTGGAATGTGCATGTTTAGATATGATTTTCTGACTACCTAGGTTAAAGAAGTGCCATTTAAAGTGCAGAAATGTACATTTTTGTAATGCGATCATTGCTTTTTTAAATGTACTGTAGTCACCTGAAGAAATTGATGACAAAGAGGAAATTCACAAGACTAACTCTAACGCTAACAAAAATAAGAACGACCCAGGTGATGACACTGATGTATTTACTGAGAAGCACTCAGAAAACCTCTTTCAGAGAACAGAAGTACTTGCAGGTAAGGAGCAGCTAGTTAAGGACTATTTTACAAGGTAATAGGAAAAAATGTAGAAAATACAAAGATGTTACCTGCAGAATAATCTAAACATCAAAATTCATATTGTCCCTGGGGTGTTACCCTCCGCATTGCTGTGGGGTCCCTGAGGATTATACGTTTCTGCAGAGCAGCCAATATTCCTTTGTGGAGAATTAGATGGGCTTCGTCCAGAGTTATTTAATCTACAGCCTGCCCTTTTGCGGATTATTTGCAAGGTATTCCATCTCCCAGAAGTTCAGTGCTTCCTCCTGGGGATTCTTAGTTTTCACAACCCAGGAAGAGAGAATTGCAATTTGAACTTGGGTTTCCATGATAACTTGTAGGGCAAAGATCTATGCCCAACCTGCCTGACCTTCAGTCCCTTCTCCTGGCAGGCTCTATCCCTCTTGAGTGTTGTTTGGGGGTCAGGGGAGATGATGTCATGGAGGAAGCCGCAACCTCTCTTTCCACTGAGAAGCAGGGATGTCTGTGTATGGAGGGTCATCTCCATGTGTGGACCAGGGAGACACAAGCTGTCCCCTCATTTTGTGTAGCTTGTAGCAGAGCAGCACCAGATAGCGTCACACTGGTATAGCTGTGCTGTTTTTCTTATAATCGGCACTGATTTCCAGGAATTTATAACTGTGAAATCCTCCTATCCATTGAAATTTGGCATCCAAACTGTTCTCAAAGTGCATTTATTTTTGTGGCGTATCCCAAAAAGGGGATGATGTTTGAGCCGTAGAAGTGAGCTCAAGCCACAAAATTCTGAATCTGAATTTCCCTGAAGCTCAAGGGGTTTGGATAAAAGAGAACTAGCATTGACATAGCATATCCAGTGGAAATACTCAGATTTGATAAGTGTCGTTTGAATTGTTAGCTTGTGCACACTGGCAAATACATGACAAATGAAATGTCCTCATTTTTTGGGCTACATGAAAGGGATACAAGGTTTATCATCAGGAAATGTATTTTAGGCTTAGGTCATGGAGTAACAGACTGAAGGAGATGTGGCATGAATCAATTTCTTCCTTGGTAAAACAGAATAGTAATCAAGAGTAAATTATATGTAATTTTAATGTTAGAAAAGTTACTTCCCTTTGTTAAAAGTAAGTTCAGAAGCAGCTAAGATTTTATTGTTATATTTGATCATGTTGTTGATATGTTCTGGGAGCATTATTGACTTTTTGTTAACTAAAAATATTACTACTTTGAGCTGTACTTTTTAATTTCTTTAGAATTATGGGCCATATTGTTTCTTTGACTTTTAAACAAAACTCTTTACTGAAATGTTTTTCTGTTTAAAAATCTATTTACAATGATTTCATAAAAAAGCCAATCAAGATAATCATTTAATTGGAGACAGTTTTTTAAATTTTAAAAGGATAGCAAATGACTAGTAAATATTTTGTGTACCGGAAAACAAATGTGGAGCTATGGGTCTTATTTTGGCATATTGTGAATGTTTGTTCATTTTATTGCAGCTGTTATTGCTGGTGGAGTTATTGGCTTTCTCTTCGCAATTTTCCTTATCTTGCTGTTGGTATATCGCATGAGGAAGAAGGATGAAGGCAGCTACGACCTTGGTGAACGTAAACCATCCAGTGCTGCCTATCAAAAGGCACCTACTAAGGAGTTTTATGCATAAAATTCCTACTTAGTGTCTCTATTTATGAGATCACTGAACTCTTTTAAATAAAGCTTTTGCATAGAATAATGAAGATCTTTTTTCTTTAAAGAGCCATTATGGCACCTTTATGATAAAATCCCATTGTATTTAAAACTTTTCATGTATTCCTTTAAAAAAATGTAAAATTAAAACTTAACTTTTGCCGTGTTCTGTGAATAACAGTGGTAAAGCATTATTTTATAAAACCATTGATGTTCACTGAATCATTTTAAAAACTTTATGCATAAATATAAAATAATGAAAATGATTGTTTTATCCTATGGCTCAATGAAAGTTGTTTAATTTTTGTCAGCATGTCTCAGATCTTACAAGTTAGTTTTTATTTCATTAATTTATCTGTTTCCAAAAAAATGCCTTTTTGTAGTTGTCATGGTGCAATTTGTCTTCGGATAATTCAGATAACAGTAATTTTTAGTGTAAATGTAATTTTTCAGCTATGTAAACTTTAATCTCCACTTTGTATAAATTTGTGTCCAAATAGCAATTTTACACTTTGCATTGTTTCTCAATGTAACTGTAGCTTCAGTGAAATTTGTAACAGCAAATTAATGTGTAAAATTGGATTATTACTACAAACTGTATAGTCATATCCTTACTAAACAAATCTTTAAGGAAGATTTGAAGTAAGCTACTGACAAGCCTAAGCAAACCCAAAGACTCTAACAGTATTCTGAGAAGTTGCTGCAGATTTCTATGGCCACTGTATTTGTTAATTTCTTGCAATTTGAAGTTACAAGTAGAGGTTTAAATATCAATTTTTGTTCTTAAAAATACATTTAAGTTGTAAACGTCTTTTAAAGCCTTTGAAGTGCCTATGATTCTATGTAACTCGTCGCAGACTGGTGTTAATGAATATATAACAGTAAAAGAAAATGTTGGTATTTTATAAGCACAGACAATTCTAATGGTAACTTTTGTAGTCTTACATGGATAGACATAAATTGTAATTTGGGAACATAAACACTACTGAATAAATCATGTGGCCTAATACTGAAATTTCATAGTCATATACTTTTGTACTTTTTTCATCTTATTCCTACTTGGTTATGTTTAATATCACAAATTATGTCTATTAAATCTTGGAGGATGTTCTTTGGAAACCAAGACCAAGAAAAGCTATTGATGAGGCTCATGCTTTGAACAGAGATTCAGAAGTGGCACGCTCAATGTTTCTTTGTGTACATGCTTGGAACTTGCCTGTTAATTATGAGGATTTCAGTCTTTGCATTATATACAATGGCAGCATTGGCACAGACATATACTTTCTGCAAATTTAATTTCAGGTTGTAAAACTCAAAGGACTACACAGAATTTCATTTATTATGGATATAATTTCTTTATTCATTCTTCTATTCCACCTTTGGAGGACCTCCGCTTGATTCAACTCAGACTCCAGAAGGAGAATTGAGAAGTGGAATATCTTTATATGAGAAGACAGACGTATTCCAAGTAGAAGAGAAAAGGCTCTGTTGGTTAGGATCCAAATAGCTTTGCAACAGATAGACATATGGAGATGACAACAGCATGCTTGCCTACGTTAGGCTCCGTCCTCAGGTCTGTTAATTTCTTCTTTTCTGATTTCTTAATTTCAAAACTAGGTGGGCAGAAGATTGAACTGAACTACTTCTCACAAGTATATATCTTTGTATATACATATCCAGAGAAAAGAATCACATAACTTATATTTGCTGCTGCCCCAAGTTCAGTGGTCATTTAGGAAAAATTAAAATTACTCTGCACTATAATAGTTGCTTTTTAACTACTTACACTTCCTGGCAGATTTTCTGAAGCCATATGTCTTCACTAATTAAAAACAGGGTAAATATTTAACAGGTATATCTCATTGTGCAATATTTAGTGAAATTCAATTCATAAAATAATTGCTTGAAATAACTGTGCCAAGAAAAGGAAATTTCAGGCAAATGCTGTGCCACTGCTGTAAAATAAAATATTTGTTAAAGTGCCAAAATAAAGTCTCTCATGCCTAAACTAATATTTCATTTGTATAGTCTGGCATCCAGTCTTCTCCACGCCCATATTACTTACGGTAGATTGAGTTTTCTTAAAGGTGCAATAAATGCTATTTAGTTTAGTTGTAAACATTAAATGCATGACAAGTTGTCTACTTTTTCTTCCCGAGCAGATCATTATCAGACTGCTTGAATAACCAACCTTTTCACTTGTGAATTTCAGATCCTATGCTTTCCAGCTACTGTAAATATTGTATACAGCATTTTAGCATATATAATATAGATGTTCATTATTTTTGTTAAAATTGTTCTACACAAGTTCTCTATTATTATGCATATCTCAAATTTGTTTACAACCAGCAGCAATGACTAGTTCCTGGTCCTATTTGAGTTTTCTTCTTTTCCCTAGACATCACCCCTTCAAACACATCCCATAATATGCAGCGGAATTTGGAAAGCTTTAACTGTGTGGGCATTTTAATAGAGCCCCAAACCCTCCTGAAATGTCATTTGTTTAACAAAGCAATCTGCAGTGGGAATGAAAGTAACAACATTATTTATTGCCTTGAGTCACAATCTGACCTTTCCTCCTTTCCACTGCCAATGCCAACACTGTGCTATTAGAACAAAATTCTAGCAAAGCTCTCATCTTGATTACAAACATCAGTTTAGTTTTCATTCATAAATCTAGAGATCAGGCTTCTGTCAACATCATCTGTTTTCTAGCAATGGTATTAAAAAGGAAATTGGCATCTGTGCACAATTTCAGTCTTCTCTTAGGCCGAAATTTCCAAGTGTCTTCAGTTTGCTGCCCTTTGTTCTCCTCCTGGATGTGTTCTAGCACTGGAGCCAGCACTCTGGCTACTAATGAATGTTGCTTGGCAGCTGCTAGACTCAGATGCCAAGCTATGGAACACTTCCCCTAACCCCACACCACCCTCTCCAGAAGTGGCATCTATATATATGGGTTGGCTTCTTAGGCCTTTTGGCTAGCCTCCACTAGTGCTTTTGTAGCAACTGTGAAACTCCTTAGAAATCTGATACAGCATTTCCTTGTGACTGATAAATTATAGTATTTGTCTCAGTGCAGTTTTATTGTGACTCAATATTGACGATAAACATTTTGCTTCCTCCTTATATTTTTGCAAATGAAGTCCTATGTAAATAACGTAAGTGTTTGTCTCATGTCATTTCTTTTATGGAAGAACATTAGTTATACTTTGAACTGTTGATGTCTTGGAACCTCTGCTTCTCCATACATTTTGCCATTTCATATTTTTAAGTTTTTCTCTTTTTGGTGAGTGTCATATTAAAAAAAGTAATTGGATAAGTAAGAACATGTAAAATGTTCTTATAGTTTCAGAAAAATAGCTTACTGTTTAACTACTGATAGATATTTGATTCATGACGTTGGGTCATATCTTACCATCAGTTTTTAGCAGAACTCCCATTGAAATCAAGAGGGAGTTCTGCTTAAACAGAATTTTTATTTTTTAAACAAAACCCGATTGTTTGGAGTGCAGATCCTTTTCTTAGACAAATGGTAAGAATTTAGAAGAATATTCCTGTCAAATATAAGCTGTTGGTATTGGAAGGATTGTGCTAGCACAGTATTGTGTATGGAAGGGCAAGTCTACACGACAAAATTAAGTCATCCTAAGCTACGTTGACATACAGCAACCACAGTAATTAAATCTTCACCAGGAGCGCTTGCACCAGTTTAACTGTCAGTGTGAGGCATTGTGGGATGGCTTCTGAAAGGCAGCAACAGTTGATGTAAGCACTGCAGTGTCTACACTGACACTGCATCGACCTAACTACATTGACCTAAGCGCTATGCCTCTCTCAGAGGTGGAGTTAAGTCAATGTACTGGGCAAATTACATTGGTGGGAGCTGTGTTTTAGTGTTGACGCTACAGAGTTAGGTCAGCATAAGCTGCCTTATATTGACCCAACTGTAGTGTAGATCGGCCCTAAGAGAGCAGGAGAGTGGGGGTTAGGGAAAGAACAAGCATCTCTAAATACTAACTAGCAGTTCTGTGACAGGGAACTCTTATTCATATTATGTAGAGGTGTCCAGGGGGAATTAAGCAAGCAGGAAAATATTTTTCTTAAATTTGTAATCAGTTATATCCCTTACCTATGCTTGACCAAACTGCGTTATTAAAACTTCCTATAAATGCAAGTAACTTTTTTTTTTCTGTTGGTTTCAATAATAAGTAATATGGGGACTCCAAAACTTGAATGTATTCATGCTTTACAACTTGGTTGTCCCTTCTATTTTTAAAAGAACTTTCTCTTAAATTAATTTTGCTACAATTTTAACTCTCACCCATGCATTACAGGCAACTGATAAAAAACAGATTTACTGGCAAACCATGGCTTGATACTGTTGAATTTGTTTTATGGTAGCATTGTATTGCTCCAATTCTCTTCTGGGCCATGAAGCATTTTTTCAATAAAAACAAACTGATAGGGTGAGTGCCCCTCCCCCCCCCCCCCCAAAAAAAACCAAAAAAAAACAAAAAAAACCCAAAAAAAAACTGGACCAGCCATGGCTCCAATAGAGACACATTGCCCAGAGCTGGAAAGGGCCCCATATGGATTTGGGGACGGAGAAGTGAAATGATTCAGCAGTTGGTTTGGAAGCGTACAGATGAAAGGATTTATGGAAACATAGGCATCTAACTCTCTTCTGTATTTGGTACGATAGGGTTTAGCTTTTGGAGGTGGTGTGGGAATGACCCCAAAAACAGAATTTTGGGCAAGTAGGAGGAAAGAGAGAAAGGGAGAAGAAGTCCTGACAGCATATGTTCTTCACTGGAAGTTACAAAGCATTCAGCATTTTGAGTTGCTGTCAAACTGCAGTGACTTTCCTTCCCTGGTACTTAATGAAGACAATATTTGTGCAGGAGAGGAGGCTGATGTTAGTGCTACGTAGCTGAGAGGATCATGAAGCCAGGGAGTTGCTGTGCAGAAGGCAGAGGAATTGTTGTCTGCTGCAGATCCCAACCTTAACTTCTTTAAGCTACTCTCTCTCCCATTTGCACAGAAACAGGCCCAGTCTCTGAGAGCAAACATGCTGTGGACTTGCATCTCCTGTACCTTTTATCATACACATGGGAGGGATTATGGGGGCATTAGGTATGGTTATGAGGTATCCCATATCTTGTTATTTTCTTACTTCTAAAGTTTGCATTAGATTGGGCATGTTTGGCTTAAATACTAACCCTTTTGAAATAATACTTGTTTACGGAGTAGCCTATGGAGTTTGGAGATTTTTGAATTAAAGTGACAGCATGTTGTGGTTGTAAACTGTTGTAAGTAGGCCAGGGTTGAAGTCCACAAGCTCTCTTGACCACAGGTCAAGCTGAATTAATTGACGTGGTCCCTAGTTCTGACAACTCACTTCCAACACTGAATGAGAGGAAGTAGGAATGTGTATTTAAAAAAAAAATCCAGGAAAAATATTACAATACATCTAATTGTTTGTTTTAAATAAATAGACTTTAAATTCACTGTAGGGTGTCATTTTAATGCTCTAAAATTTCTAATGTAGTTGTTCTGTGATTTTTTTTTTTCTCATAGATCTTCTGTTACTTTGCTGTGTGCCAAGGACATTTTTGGATTAAAAAATAAAATGAATCTAACATTGAAGTATATAGAACAATAATTTCCACCAGACAACAATTGTAATCCAAGAGCAGCTTGGGGCTTCTCTTGTTGTGGGAAACTGAGCTTGCTGTTAGAGAAAAATTCTGTTTCCTAGTTATCCTCCCACTCGATGAGTCCCCTTGCGGTCTGAGGGTGTAAACAAATGGTGCATTCTTTTTAGTATTCCTTAGTGGAATGGAAGTGTCTCTCTAAACACAGCAGCTTTTAAGAGCTCTGGGAGGATATTTAGGAGAATGGGAACAGATACTTTTTCTGTTTTGACTGTTGTGTCACAAGAGTGGTATTAAAACTTGCCTATCTCTAAATACAACAATGAACATAGTTGATTTAGCAACTTATACACTAAATGGTATCTTTTCCATGAATGTAGTATTCCCATGGGAAGATATGATGACACTTTTTAATGTTTGAAGCACAGGAAGTGCAGAAATAGTCTTGGTTCAAAGTTCCTGTGGAAAACTTTTTGACACACACTTGTTTCTACTCTCAGCCCTCCCACGAAGAAAAAATTAATTTTTTTTGTCTTTCATCCTTACGATTTCTATTACTACAAAATTAAAGAACGCAAGTTTATTCTAGAAAGAAAGAAAAAAGTGCACAAAATTAGCATGCTTTCTTCTGAAACTAACAGATCAGCCCCAAAGACAGGCAGCTTAATGTTTTTGTTTGTTTGTTTTTGTTTTTTTAAATCCAACTGGGAAGGAATTGCTTCTGTTACTCAGTCTCCCTTTGCTAGTAATATTTTTCTTTTCTTGGGCAAAGAAAACTAAACTCCAGCAGAGCAGTCTTTTATCTAGTTCTCCACTCTCAGGTCTGCAACCCTTTCTTGGATATATGTGAACCATCTTCCCATCTGTCAGGGTTCTCCCCTCATGGTACAGGGGCTCAAAATTAGCTCTTCTCCCAGATCCTCATTCTCTGAGCTGCACCCCCGCCCCCATTCCAGATCTGTGCAAACCTTCTCCACTTCTATGAGGGTTCACCACTCATGGTCTATAAACATCACCACCTAGCTGGTGCCTTAGTTCCACATAGTGGACTCTGTGCCCTCGCTCTACTACATGCTCCAACCCTGAAACTCTAAACAACTTTAGAAGTCTATTTCATCCTCACGTCTTCACTTCATACTTCCCTGAGGCTACTTCCTGTGTTTGCTCTTAAGTATCTGAATTCTAAAGGCATCTTTGCTCCAGCCTAGACCATCCTGGGTTCCTTCTCCAGCTCCCTCTCAAACCAGCTTCTTTCCCAGCACACATGCTTCTAACCTACAGTTCCCATCCTCTGTCCAGCAACTATAGCCTGCGGAATACATGTCCTTAAAGGGCTGAGACACAGTAAGAAGTGGTGGGCCTGCCATTTAAAGGGCCAGTATGTCCTGTTACACCAACCCTCTACACCCCATTTCATGTGTTTGCATGTATATAGCATCTTTAGTCAAAGCTCACCCAAAAATACTTTACAACCATTGACTAATTCTACAGACTGCATCACACCATCCTCTAAACTGTATGATGTGGAGGCAATGGAAGGGGTGAAAAACCTTTTCCACTGTCTCCAAAGTTGTTGGAAACAAGACAATCCAAAGCTGCAACATCTTTTAAATCTCATCCTGAAGGTGCCTTTAATAGGAATAATGATGATGATAAATGCTACATAGATATTTTCTACGTCTTCACCGAGAAGTCTGAAGGAATGCCTAACATAGTGAATGCTAATGAGAAGGAGGTAGGTTTGGAAGATAAAATAAAAAAAGAACAAGTTAAAAATCACTTAGAAAAGTTAGATGCCTGCAGTCACCAGAGCCTGATGAAATGCATCTTAGAATACTCAAGGAGCTAATAGAGGAGGTATCGGAACCTCTAGCTATTATCTTTGGAAAATCATGGGAGAGGGGAGAGATTCCAGAAGACTGGAAAAGGGCAAATATAGTGCCCATCTATAAAAAGGGAAATCAAAACAACCCAGGAAACTACAGACCAGTTAGTTTAACTTCTGTGCCAGGGAAGATAATGGAGCAAATAATTAAGGAAATCATCTGCAAACACTTGGAAGGTGGTAAGGTAATAGGGAATAGCCAGCATGGATTTGTAAAGAACAAATCATGTCAAACCAATCTGACAGCTTTCTTTAATAGGATAACGAGTCTCGTGGATAAGGGAGAAGCTGTGGATGTGGTATACCTAGACTTTAGTAAAGCATTTGATACGGTCTCGCATGATATTCTCATCAATAAACTAGGCAAATACAACTTAGATGGGGCTACTATAAGGTGGGTGCATAACTGGCTGGATAACCGTACTCAGAGGGTAATTATTAATGGTTCCCAATCCTGCTGGAAAGGCATAACAAGTGGGGTTCCACAGAGGTCTGTTTTGGGACCGGCTCTGTTCAATATCTTCATAAACTTTGCATAGAAAGTACGCTTATTAAGTTTGCAGATTATACCAAACTGGGAGGGATTGCAACTACTTTGGAGGATAGGGTCATAATTCAAAATGGTCTGGACAAATTGGAGAAATGGTCTGAGGTAAACAGGATGAAGTTTAATAAAGACAAATGCAAAGTGCTCCACTTAGGAAGGAAAAATCAGTTTCACACATACAGAATGGGAAGAGACTGTCTAGGAAGGAGTACGGCAGAAGGGGATCTAGGGGTTATAGTGGACCACAAGCTAAATATGAGTCAACAGTGTGATGCTGTTGCAAAAAAAGCAAACATGATTCTGGGATGCATTAACAGGTGTGTTGTGAGCAAGACACGAGAAGTCATTCTTCCACTCTACTCTGTGCTGGTTAGGCCTCAACTGGAGTATTGTGTCCAGTTCTAGGCACCGCATTTCAAGAAAGATATGGAGAAATTGGAGAGGGTCCAGAGAAGAGCAACAAGAATGATTAAAGGTCTAGAGAACATGACCTATGAAGGAAGGCTGAAATAATTGGGTTTGTTTAGTTTGGAAAAGAGAAGAGTGAGAGGGGACATGATAGCAGTTTTCAGGTATCTAAAAGGGTGTCATAAGGAGGAGGGAAAAAACTTGTTCATCTTAGCCTCTAAGGATAGAACAAGAAGCAATGGCCTTAAACTGCAGCAAGGAAGGCTTAGGTTGGACATTAGGAAAAAATTCCTAACTGTTAGAGTGGTTAAACACTGGAATAAACTGCCTAGGGAGGTTGTGGAATCTCCATCTCTGGAGATATTTAAGAGTAGGTTAGATTAATGTCCATCAGGGATGGTCTAGACAGTATTTGGTCCTGCCACGAGGGCACGGGACTGGACTTGATGCCCTCTTGAGGTCCCTTCCAGCCCTAGAATCTATGAATCTATATGATATAAATGGAATGACTAAATATGTTCCAGGTCCTAGACAATGGCATTGCGTAAGTGTGACTTAGGGCAGCATCTGCACTGAAATCTTTGTTATAGCTGATGATTTCCTATGAAAAGAGGAATACTTCTGGGGGCACTGTGAAGAGAATTTCATCTAATGCCTATCTATGCTCCAGGAAGTTGAAGTAGTGCTTTCTTTGTATATTATCATCTATTTGGAGTTTTAAATTTGGGGGTAGCAGGTGTTTGGCGGGGAAAGGAAAATAACTTGAACTGTGCGTCTCTATATAAAATAAGCACAAACACTGGGATTGATAAAAGTGCTTAAATTCTATGGAGATGATGCATTACAGATGCTTTAACACAGAAAATGCATTTGTAACTTTCTTCAGTATAGTGAAAGATTATTCTCAGTTGTCATTCAATACATACTCTGTGCTAAAAGGGGCACATGCAGAACATGTGGAAGGAGCATGTACTCCCTCGGGGGTCTGGTTGGACTAGCAACTCTTTGGAGCAGGAAGAAGAGCCTGACGAAGATTTTCTATTAACCTGGAGACCTGCAGAAATATAGAGGGAAGACTCCATGGATCTCATGTTATTCATGAGGTCCCCGTGCTGTTTTTGGGCCTCACAAATTAGAGCACAACTCATACTGTGTGTGGGATACCAGTGCATGTTCCTTCCCCTGCACATGCCCAAACCCTTTCTGTGGTATGTGAAAGCAATGGACAAGAAGTTACTGACACTCCGAGCTACAGTAATTTACAAGGGAAATCACACTGTCAGTGACTTGTGACTCCCAGGCAAACACCCCATACTGAGCAGCTGTTTCCACAACTCATACCCCTCCCAAACCTCCCTTACATGTATAAAATGAACTCCTGTGTATACCTGTGGAGGGGCTGGAGGTGGTTATGTGATAGGGTAAATTTTACCATACATCTGCTGCTTTCTTTCATAGTTCCCTTCTGCCCCCCTTTGCATCAATCTTGTGCACTATTAGGACGTGTGTTCTCCATGGTGTTGCACGAAGGGAAGGAAGCACAAGGCCTTAAGCAAGCAAGGGCAGAGCTCCAGCGCTTTCTTTAAATTCCAGTAGTAGCTGAATGCCAGCATTTGTTGGGAACTTTAGAACATTTCTCTCTTCTGACTGAATTGAAACTGCAACGACTGACGGAAGGAAATAAAATCTGAAAGCTCAGTTACGTATTGGTCTGTCTATATATACACACAAGTATCTGCCAACCGTAGGAAATGTTACATAGAGACCTTTGAAGAGGAAAACAGGGAAACATCTTTTAATGCCATTGAAATACATTGAACCCAGGGGAACTTTTGGAGAGACAGTGGAACAAATAGTAAATAATTTATTAAAAATAGGGATTATCTTTCTAAGCAGGGATAGCTGGCACATGAGAAATCTGTCCAAGTCTATCCTGCTTACTCTTATTTTAAACATGCCCCACCCCTACATCTTCAGACCTCTCCTGGCAGATTCTAGGGAATCTTCACATGCTTTTTTTCCATTCATACTTTGAGCACTACAAAAAATACTGTATAGGGAATGCCAGTGCTTTATTCTTAATTATTTGTATTCCCCAGTAGCACCTTGGAAGCTCCAACCAGAACCCCACTGTGGTAAGCAACACAAAATACACATAGTAAGAGACAGTGCCTACCTCAGTGAGCTTACAATTTAAATAGAGGAGGCAGACAAAGGGTAGAAAAAAGGAAGTATCATCGGCTGCATTTTAGACATGGAGATCTGTGGCACTGAGAGATTAAGGAACATAGGAATTGCCAGCCTGAATCAGAAGTAAAGTTCATCTAGTCCAATACTCTGTCTCTGATGGTGTCCAGCACCAAATGCTTCTTCAAAGGAAGGCATAAGAACCCTTCAGGAGGTGGATGTGGAATCTTTCCCCATATTACTCTCATCCTGATCTCCAATAGATCACCATTTCATCTTAAATGGTCCTTTGAAATATGTGACAGGTTTCAGAGTAGTAGCTGTGTTAGTCTGTAGCAGCAAAAACAACGAGGTGTCCTTGTGGCACTTTAGAGACTAACAAATTTATTTGGAGATAAGCTTTCATGGGCTAAAACCCACTTCATCAGATGCATGGAGTGGAACATACAGTAGGGAGGTATAAATACACAAAAGAATAAAGGGACACAAATCTGACATCAGGAATTATAACTTTCAAAAACCAGTAGGAGAACACTTCAATCTCCCTGGTCACTCAATAATAGACTTAAAAGTGGCAATTCTTCCACACAAAAAAACTTCAAAAACATACTCTAAAGAGAAACTGCAGAACTGGAATTAATTTGGAAACTGGACACCATCAAATTAGGCCTGAATAAAGACTGGGAGTGGATGGGTCACTACAAAAACTAAATCAATTTGTTAGTCTCTCAGGTTCCACAAGTACTCCTTGTTGTTTTTACAAAAACTAATTTTCCCTTGCTAAATACTCACACCTTCTTGTCAACTGTTTAAAATGGGCCAACTTGTTTACATTAGCCTCATTAACACTACAAAAGTGATTTTCCACTCCCAGTCAACTGCTGAGAATGGCCTACTTTCAACTTCATTGAATTGGCTTGTTAGCACTGATCCCCCCCCTCCCAACTTGGTAAGGCAACTCCCATCTTTTCAAATGCTGTGTATTTATACCTTCCTACTGTATGTTCCATTCCATGCATCTGATGAAGTGGGTTTTAGCCAGGAAAGCTTATGCCCAAATAAATTTGTTAGTCTCTAAAGTGCCACAAGAAGACATATTTCAAAAACAATGAGGAGTCAACTACTTATGCTAAACAATCTGTTCTACTTTGTAGTTAGCTGTGAGACTCTGAGTACATTTCCCAGACCTGAAGAAGAGCTATGTGTAGCTCAAAAGATAGACTCATAGACATTAAGGTCAGAAGGGACCATTATGATCATCTGGTCTGACCCCCTGCATGCTGCAGGCCGCAAGACCCTTCCCTGGACTCTACCGTTGAAGTCCCCAATCCTGTGTTTTAGTGACTTCAATCGGCTGAGACCCTCCTGCTAGTGATCCCTGCCCCATGCTGCGGAGGAAGGCGAAAAACCTCCAGAGGCTCAGCCAATCTACCCTGGAGGAAAATTCCTTCCCGACCCCAAATATGGCGATCAGTAATACCCCGAGCATATAGGCAAGAGTCTCTAGCCTGACCCTTGTTGGCCATTATGCTGTTCATGTACCATTGCTTGGTTTTCCTTGGCTACTATGTTTTATCATTAAACCATTCCCTCCATAAACTTATCCAACTTAATCTTAAAACCAGACAGGTCCGTCGCCCCCACCGTTTCCCTCGGAAGGCCGTTCCAATATTTCACCCCTCTGATGGTCAGAAACCTTCGTCTAATTTCAAGCCTAAACTTCCCCCCGGCCAGTTTGTATCCATTCGTTCTCGTGTCCACATTAGTACTAAACTGGAATAATTCCTCTCCCTCCCTTGTATTAACCCCTCTGATATATTTAAAGATAGCAATCATATCCCCCCTCAGCCTTCGCTTTGTCAGACTAAACAACCCAAGCTCCTCTAATCTCTTTTCATACGACAGGTTTTCCATTCCTCTGATCATCTTAGTCGCCCTTCTCTGCACCCGTTCCAGTTTGAGTTCATCTTTTTTAAACATTGGAGACCAGAACTGCACACAGTACTCCAAATGAGGTCTCACCAGCGCCTTATACAACGGAAGCAGGACCTCCCTATCTCTACTAGATATACCTCGCCTAATACATCCCAAGACCGCATTGGCTTTTTTCACCGCCACGTCACATTGCCGACTCATAGTCATCCTGCGGTCCACAAGGACCCCTAGGTCCTTCTCCTCTTCCGTTACTTCTAACCAATGCGTCCCCATCTTGTAACTAAAATTGTTATTATTCGTCCCCAAGTGCATCACCTTACACTTTTTACTATTAAATTTCATCCTATTTCTGATACTCCAATTCACAAGCTCATTCAAGTCTCCCTGCAGAGTATCCCTATCCTCCTCACCAAAAGAAGTTGGTCCAATAAAAGATATTACCTCACCCACCGTGTCTCTCTAATATCCTGGGACCGACAGGGCTACAACAACACTGCATACATAAAATCCCTCAGGCAGACCTGTCCCATATCTCATCTTTAATTGGAAGGAAAGAAGGGAATCATTCACTGGCAGTTAATTTTAAAGTGCTGTGTGTGCCACAGTCACTCTCAGAGATAATATTTTGTTGTTTGAGTTGCAATAAGACATTTATGATCTCATTAATCACTATCTATACTCACCACTAAGAGACACCAAACCAGCAGCAATGTGTGACACACAACTTCTTGGGGAAGGATATGCAATGAATACTCAGAAACCACAGGAAACAAACAAGACAGACAGTCATGACAACAGGTTAGTTTTGTAACATTTTTATTAAAACAGTTACTTCCCATGCCTAAACAGAGGTTTCAAAAACTGACAGTTTAAATGTGGGAGATGTATTAATGTATGCTGTTTATGTGCAATTTTCCGTATATTGAGGAAGACGCAACTTAACATATTGAAAGATACAAACAAAATAAGCAGGTGGAGGGGCCAGTCTGGCAGAGATGGAATGACTTTTTATAGTACTACCTTCTCCTCTTTCAAATCTCTCCTTAAAACACACTTCAGTGGGGCTCATCAGCATTATTTCCATTCCAACTAGATGATACAATTTATGGGAATCATATTGGATGGTAGAGGGTAATTCTTCACCGTTATGTATTGGACTATTGCAAAATTGCTTACTAAGGCTCTGGTCCTACAAACACTAGGGCGTGTGCTTATCGTTAAGCATGTGGGTAGTCCCAATGATTACACTGGGCCTACTCATGCTTAAACACATACCTAAGTATTTGCAGGATCAAGGCCTAGGTTTGTCTTCTAAGACCTTGTCTACATCAGTGGCTCTCAGACTACTGTTTCCCTTTCAGTAGTCTGATTTGTCTTGAATACCCCCAAGTTACAAAAATTACTTGTTTACAAAATCAGACAAATTCAAAATGTCACAGCACACTATTACGGAAAAATTGCTTACTTTCTCATTTTTACCATATAATTATATGATAAATCAATTGGAATATAAACATTGTACTTACATTTCGGTGTATAGTATATAGAGCAGTACAAACAAGTCATTGTCTGTATGAAATTTTAGTTTGTACTGACTTCACTAGTGCTTTTTACGTAGTCTGTTGTAAAACTAGGCAAATATCTAGATGAGTTGATGTATCGCTAGGAAGACCTCTGTAAACCCCCAAAGGTGCACGAACCCCTGGTTAAGATCCACTGGTCTAAACACATAAATTGCATCAGTTTAAGCAAATCTGTTTAAAAACACACACATTTAGTTAAACCAATGCAACTTTGTGTACACTAGGCCATAGCATAATGAACAGTGGCTATACATCATAGTTATCAGAGAGAACTAATGCAAAGACTGTTCAGAGAACCTTGCAACAATCAACCACTTATATTCTATTATTATTACTGAAATATTTTACAAGAAGGATATGAATGAAGAGGAGCTTATTACATAGGGAATTCTGATGTAACTTCTTCTGACATACCTGCTCGTTCCATTAAAAGGAGCATCTCTCGGTTGATGGAGGTGTTCACTGACATTTCAAAATGACAATTATTAAAATAGGCCATTCCAGCAACTCCCTTCATCCAGTAATAAATAAGGTAGACATTTTTAACAGTAAGGGTAATTAACCATTGGAACAAATCACCAAGGGTTGTGGTGCACTCTCCATCAGGGGCCAGTTTACAATCAAGGAAGGGCTGCAGCCTTGTGTAATGCAGGAGGTCAGACTAGCTGATCACAATGGTCTGGCCTTAGAATCTGTAACAACCCAGGAAATAAAATCATATTTCAAAGGCCAAATTCCCTCCTGGCATGGGCAGTGGGTGAACTCCCACTTTGGGGAAGTCCTGCCCACCAGAGCCCCGAGTGCCAGGCTGGCCCTAGCACCAGGCCGAGCCGCTGGCCCTCCGAACATCAGGCTAGCCCCAGCGCTGGCCATCCAGGGCCGGAGCAAGGAAATTTCGCGCCCTAGGCGAAACTTCCACCTTGCACCCCCCCCCCCCCCAGCTCTGCGGCAGCTCCCCTTCCCCCCCGTCCTGAGGCGCCCCCCCGCCCCGCGGCAGCTCCCCACCCCAGCGCACCTCTGCTCTGCCTCCTCCCCGAGCACGCTGCCCCGCTCTAATTCTCCTCCCCTCCCATGCTTGCGGCACCAAACAGCTGATTGGCGCCACAAGCCTGGGAGGCGGGAGAAGTGGAGCAGCGACCGCGTGCTCAGGAAGGGGGCATAGGAACGCTGTAAAAAAAAACTGGGGTCACTGCTTTTTGGCACCCCCAAATCTTGGTGCCCTAGGCAACCGCCTAGTTTGCCTTAATGGTAGCACCGGCCCTGGGGCCACCCCCCCGAGCATTGGGCTGAGCTGCTGCCCCCCCAAGTGCTGGGCCGGACTCAGCCGCCAGCTCGACCCCCTATCACCACTGACCCCCAGCACCGGTGGCCCAAGCTCATGGCTGCCAGCTGGAGCTGAGCCCCCACCGGCTTCTGGTACAGGGGTAGGGAGGGCAGGGCCTCAGGGCACAACATGGGCGGGGCCACGGCATGGGTGAGGGGAAGCCTGTGGTACCCGTTGCCCATGCTCCTGGTGATCTCCCCAGGAGTCAGTGGCAGGGCACCAGCAGAGAATGTGACTGATGGCCAGTGCTTCATTTGGAATGAAAGAGGTGCCAGGGCTCAAGCAATTTTCTACATTCATAACTAATGCAGCAAGCCCAGGGATGCGGGGGCTACGAACTGCCAAAGCTGGCGGTGCCGGGGCTCAGCCCGGGGGCAGAGCTTCCTGTCCCCCCAGCGAGCCCCTCAGAGCTAGTGGAAGGGCAGCAGCCTGCGGCAAGAAGCCGGGGTGGTGGCGGCGGCGGCAAGCAGCGGGGCTTGTGAGGAGCCTGCTCCCCGGGCCCGGCCGCGTGGGCCAGGCCCCGAAGGAGAGGCGGCCGAGCTGGAGCTAGCTGCGGGTCCTCCACAGGGAGGAGAAGGCGACTTCGCTCGTCACCCTCCGTTAGCGTCGGTTCTAGCGGCCGGCCAGGGTCTGCCGGCCTCCCCCGGCGGGACTCGCAGCGGCTGAGCCCGGCGCTCAGGGCGGGCCAGGCTCTGAGCTCGGCCGGATGGGGCAGCGCCGCGCGGGAAGCTCCAGTAGCGCCGAGTGGCTCAGTCCCGCCGCCCTTTGATCTGCCGCGTAGGTGATGCCGCCTGCAGCTGCGGGCTCCTGTCCGAGCCAGGGCGTCCGGCTGCGCCGCCGCGGGGCTCTGGGACCGGCGGGTCTGCGCGGGGAAGGTGCGTGAGCCGCTTCTCTCTCCCGCTGCTGCTTGCGGGGGGGCGGGAGGCCGGGCTGCTGCTGCAGAGGCCAGCGCGGGGCCTGGCCGGCCTGCACGACTCCTGGGGCCCCTGGGTCGTCGCTGGCCTGTGCCACTGGGCCCCCAGCCTTCCCGTGACGTACAGAGCCACCAGGGGTGCCTGCATTGGCGCTAGGGGACCCCCCCCTTCCCAGGGCTGCGTGGGCGCACAGCTGCTGCCCTGCTCCTTGTCTGTGCTTTCTTAGTGGGGCTGGGGCAGGGGACACTGTCTGCCAGCCTGGGGGGGCATTAGTGCTGCAGAGACTCCTTTGCACCCCATCCTTCCTCTGGCTCCTCCACGGGTCTCTGTGCAACTGGGCCAGGCTGCACTTAGGGCTCTGCTCAGCCACCCCCGGCACCCGTTACAATTACTCCTTTTCAAGCGAGTTCAATGGGAATTGAACATTGCAGCAGTACAAATGTTCAAATTAACATCAAGTTGATTGCGCCCTGGTTAAAAAGACAGCGAGAGAGGGGGTACGTAAAGGGCCGATGGGTGGGCAGCAGAGGCGACACGTAACTGACCACCGCCTAGCGCCTGCCTGCGCTCACCAGCCCCCACAGCTCACAGCCTGCAGCCAGTGCCAGCTGGAAACGGGACAGGGGGCAGGGCCCTGCTGGCCAACAGCCCTCAGGCAGCGGGGGCTGCGCTCACGGACCGGCAGGGGGAGCGACTGGCCCTGCACACTGCATCTTTGCCGCGCCACCAGCCTTGCACACTCACTCCCATCGTCGGCCACAGAACCCCCCTACTCACTCCAGGTGGCTGGCAAGCAGGGTTCCAGCCAGTACAGATACGGGTGTAGAGGAGACAGAAAATAGTGGAAAGTTTTCCTGTTTATAAGAAAAAGTCGGGACAGCTGCAGGACAGTGCTGGGTTTACAATGGCGCCATGGAGCCAGGCCCATGCCCAGAAAGGGCCCCGGCCTGCTCTGCTTGCACTGCACCCCGAGACCCCGCTGGCTCCCCCCCCCGCCCCTGCCCACCACCCCTGCCCACCACTTGCTCCTCCCGGCCTGCCCACCAGCCAGCCAATGGCTCCTCTCCACTCCCCTGGTTTAACTTGCTGGCTTCTCTCTGCCTGCTGGCCAGACCGCAATGCACCTCTGGCTCAAGGCAGTCTCTGTTTCCCACCGCCAGTGGGGCCCCACCTGTCTCCCTGGAGCTGAGCCGCCTGGGACTGATGCAGAAGCCTGGCCAGTCTCAGCCAGTTGGGGTGGGGGGAACAGTGTGGGTGGCTTGGCTGGGCCCTTCCAGGCAAGTGGGTCCTGAGGGAGCCCGGGTGGGGCAGGCCCTGGCCTGGCTGATCGCACCACTCCCAAGGGGCCGGACTGATTCCCTGCCCCAGGACAGAGGTGGCTCAGCCTGGCAGACACAGTCGCCTCCCAGCGGGGCCAGTGATTGAGGCCAGAAGGCAGGGTGTGGGGGAGTGGGCCTCTGGAGGGCCTGGGGGGGGATGCTGGGCTGTGAGGGGGCAGGGAAGGTCTCTGTGTGTTGGGGCACTAGGGAATGGGGGTTCTGTGTGGGGTGCTGGGCAGTTATGGTGTTATGCAGGGCACTGTGCATTTGTGGCAGGGTTGGGGGGGGAGCTGGGCACAGTGGGTCTGGAGGGGCTCTGGCCGTAGGGAATCGGGGTGTGTGTGTTCTGGTGTTGGGCAGGAGGGCTGTGTGGCACCACACGGACCCACCCCCGAGGGGAAGGGGCATGCTGGCAGCACAGAGCCAGGCGGGCCATTGTGCGTCTGGCAACTGCCGGTTTGTAAATAGTGCCCTCGCACTGGGCTGGGCGAAGCGGGTCCGCCCCTGCCATGTCCCATGCCATGCCCCATTGCCCCTGGCTGGCCCCTCGTTCCGGGGACTGAACCCCCTGCGCCATGCTCCATTGCTGCCATGGGGGCACACAGATATGTTTGGCACTGGGCCCACAAAAGGTTAATCCGGCCCTGCTGCAGGAGGGCTTAAATATGGGATTGTCCTTTAAAAACTGGACATCTGGTCACCCTATTCATGGGACACTGTGTGGTTATTTGACTCAATGGGTGCAGTGGTTGCTCTTACCAGCCTGCAGCTGACATGGTTCTACCAACGAGTCTTCTGTTCACACATGGCTCTATATTGTTCACATGGTAAAAATGGTACCAGGCACCCAGTGCCTGCTATCAGTTTGTGCCACTCTGTTGCCTCTTTCACCTGTTCGGTTGTGTTGGTGGTTTGGTGCAGATATCCCTAGTACAGTCCCAGCAGTACATTCAATTTTTCAAGTCCCAACACGCCCAATATAGCTTCAGCATTGCTCCCTGAAGCTCCAGCGTCTCTCACTGTGCTTCACCCCAGCCACTGTAGCTGGGGTACTTCTCCACCTTATTTTCTTTCCAGGCCTGGCTATAGCTCTCCCATGGTTCACCCCTTTATCATTCCTCAGACCGTAGCCTTCTCTGGCCCTCCAGCTTCAGCTCTGTAACTCAGAGAGCCAACAGGCATCTCCTGCTGCTGCTCTCAGCCTTCAGCTTTCTTTGGCCTGGGGAAGTTTGTAGGAGACCCATCCTGACTGTTTTCCTGTCTTCTGCTTTAAGTGGCCTGATCTGGCTCCACTGTTCACTAGGGAGTTCTTACTGCTCCCTCCTTCAAGGAAGCCCTCAATTCCGTTCTGCTTTTCTTAGTGAGCTTGTGCTCAAGCTCCTTCTGTGGGTTCTGAACTCCTCCTTATCTTTGGGCTGTCTCTCATTTCTAACTCCCATGGCAGCCACACCCTCCTCAGACTGGAATAGGAGTATTGGATCCCATTTCACTTAAGGGCCTGCTACCATGCTCAAAGATTTCCTTTTTGAGAAGTATGCAAAAGAGAGGCAAGTATAGAATAGAGAAGAAGAGCGAAGTGTACATCAGGATAGTGGAAAGCTAAGGTGCAGCTCTTGCATATAAATGTACAACACAGAATGATTCAAAACCTGTGAGTGATACAGAGTTACCCACATTGTTCTAAGAAGGCATTATACAGTTTGGATACTTTTTGTACTTCAAGGAGAATAATTAGAAAACCAATGGTTGTGTCTTTTGAGAAGCAAAAAATAAGCTAGTCTCAAAGAAGAGCACGTTCATACACTTTTGAGAAAGATTAAGGACAAAACTTTGAAATGCAACCACTTTGGCTTTTTTTTATTCTTTTTTATTTATTATTTAATTCAATGGGCCCCAAAGGAGTTCCAGATTTTTGGAAGTGCGGTGGTACCATCCATAATGCCAATTGAAGGTAATAGGAGCTGTGAATAACACATCTGAAAATCAGGCCCAAGGTATCTTCAGTTGGTCATCCTCAGCTGAGGCACTCAAAATCAGTAGCACTTTTGGAAAATGAAAAGTAACATTCCCAATGTCTGGTTACTATGGGCCTGATTTTTCAAAGGTACTGAACATGTGCAGTTTCATGTTGATTTCACCAGGAGTTGTGAATGTCTAATACAGTGGTTCTCAAAGTTTTGTACTGGTGACTCCTTTCACATAGCAAGCCTCTGAGTGCGACCCCACCTTATAAATTAAAAACACTTTTTTATATATTTAACACCATTATAAATGCTGGAGGCAAAGAGGGGTTTGGGGTGGAGACTGATAGCTTGCGACCCCCTGTTTGAGAAACCCTGGTCTAATACCTCTGAAAGTCAGGCCTAATGTGCCTGCCTGTTATAATAAAACACAGATCCTCAGCTAAAGGGAAAGTGTGTGTGTTATGCTTTCCCACCCTCTTCCCCCCCTCTTTAATTTCCTTCTTTTTAACACACTGAGATTTGTGTCTCCACAAATGTACTTTCAGGAACACACTATATGGGATAGCACCTGTGTAATGTGCAATTCTCGGTATGACTATGAGCAAAACTGATTCTATGTGTTGGGATGGAGGACTTACTAATACTCTTATCCAGCATATAGTCCTCTTTGCTTCAACCACAAAAGATTTATAAGGTTTAAAGCTAGGATGAAAAAGGCCGGTCAGATTTTGCTTGGGTGGTGTTCTGTTAGGATAAAGGCTCTTATTGGAATTCATTCCTAGGGTGGTCTATTGTCTCATGTTCTTCAGAAATACTTCATAATCTGAATAAAAAGCATCCACTTCATAAAATGTAAGTTATGTATTGTTGGTCTCTTGAAAACTTAAACTAATTTTTTCCAGTGTTGCATCTGCTGTGGCTTAAATGACATCCATGAGTAATGCCCACAATACAGTTTTTTTAAGCTGGCTGGACACTGTTTTATAGATGAGGTTTGTGTCAAGTATAGACAGACCTAGGACTTGGCCAGCAGAAGTTTGCAAATTCACGCTAAATCTTTGGATTGCGTTGGCTAGTTCCTTGGTATCAGGGCCGGCTCTGGCTTTTTGGCCGCCCCAATCAAAAAAAAAAAAAAAAAAAAACGGGGCGGCCAGAACGGCAAAGCAAAAAAACAAAACAAACAAACAAAAAAAAAACATGCGGCGCGGCTGGAGCATGGGTGCAGTAAAGAAAGTGGCTTATAAGGCCAAGTTTATTATTGATCTAATTGCCCAATTATAGATGCACGGGGGATTCATTTATTCGTTTCTGCTCCAGGGACTAGAACAGGGGTCAGCAACGTTTGGCACGCGGCTCGCCAGGGTAAGCACACTGGCGGGCCGGGCCAGTTTTATTTATCTGCTGACGTGGCAGGTTCGGCCGATCGTGGCCCCCACTGGCCGCGGTTCGCCGTCCTGGGCCAATGGGGGCGGCGAGAAGCCGTGGCCAGCACATCCCTCGCCCGCGCCGCTTCTCGCCGCCTCCATTGGCCCGGGACGGCAAACCGCGGCCAGTGGGGGCCGCGATCGGCCGAACCTGCCGCGTCAGCAAGTAAATAAAACTGGCCCAGCCTGCCAGGGTGCTTACCCTGGCGAGCCGCGTGCTGAACGTTGCCAACCCCTGGACTAGAACATTTTTTTACTTTCTTTGTTTGAAGGCTGCAAGTTTGGTCTGATCATTTATGCCTTCCCTTCCAATTGTGAGAGGTTGAAGGAGGAGGATGGCTGCACACTAAAGAAGTGGCAGCTGCAGGGGAAAAATATCTCACTTATAAAAAGTACCAAGTGATTAGAATCTTCAGATATAATGAATAACAGAAGGTGCTATGTGGCCTATGCATGAAATCTTGTCTGTCACACACTGTGTTTCAACAATTTTAGATACTTGTTTCTATGCACATGGAAGAGTCTCAAAATGTGAAATTAAATAGAAATCTTTTTTAAGCTGACCTCTAACGGATGTGATGAAGTCTTAACTAACACATCTGTAATGTTCTAAACCCTAATTTTCTGATGAAGGAAAACTTCCTAAAGTTGAAATTTATGACAGAATCTGTGGAAAAAATACTGGTCTTTGCTTTTGGTGTTAAAAGGGGAAAAATGTTGTGTCATTTAAAAAAAATGTATGCCTACATTTTGAAAGGTGACTAGCGATTTTTGGGTGCCCAAGCTTAAAAGAGGCTTTTTTTCCTTTTTAAATTTCTCTCCCCCTCAAAGGTCCAGTGCTCAGTACTTTCTGGAAATTAAGCCCCCATTAAAGTGTCTCAGCTTGAACACCAAAAAATTGGGGCACAGAAGCATTAGTTGGTTTTGAAAAATTAGGCTATATTTTTTTAATGGGTGGGTTTCAAAACTTAATTTTGAATTACTGTCCCAGCATATGCAGTGGTCTCCATTACAATGCCAGCATTTAAAATCAGGTATCAGACATCGCACAGTTTCCTCCTATATTTAGAATAGAAAGCTTATGTGGTAACTGTTTGGTAACATTTGACAAATAGTGATTGTGATATTTTCTACTGTACTTTCATAGATGGAGTGTGAAGAGAGAGAGATAACATAGGCGAGGTAATATCTTTTATTGTACCCACTTCTGTGGTGAAAGGGACAGGCTTTTGAGCATCACAGAGCTTTTCCTCAGGTCTGGAGAAGGTAACCAGAGTGTCTAAGCTAAATTCATGATGGGACATATTAAGCATGAGGGTTTCACAGATGCCACTTAAAAGGAAGTGGACAATTAAGGGTTAGGAAGCAGCAGGGTATGTTACAAATTGTTGCAATGAGCCACAATGTCTCTGTTAAGTTCATTGTTTTAAGTGTCCAGCAGAATTTAAGTTCCCAGGCTTATCTTTTGCAGGTTTCCTTTAAGGGCGAGATCTGAGAGATCAGATATGGAGTGATCTGTCCTGCCTTTTATTTGGCTCAGATACTCTGGTTACCTTCTCAAAACCCGAGGAAGAGCTCTGTGAAGCTCAAAAGTTTGTCCCTTCCATCAGCAGAAGTTGGTCCAATAAAAGATGTTACCTCACCTATCTTGTCTCTCTCAACACGGCTACAACAATACTGCAAACAATACATAGAACATATCATTCATAGACTCCAAGGCCAGAAGGGCCGTTATGATCATCTAGTCTGACCTCCTGTGTAACACAAGCCATAGAACTTCCCCCAAATAATTCATAGAACAGTCCTTGGCACACAACTTGATTTTTGAGTTGTTTGCCAGGAATCTTTGCTCCAGCCCTTGCCCTAATGTACAGATATTTGTACAAACAAGATTATTAAAGGCACTTGGAAAAATTCTTTAAACAGATACATTTTCCACATTGGATGTGAGGGAAAAAAACAACAGTGCAGCAATCCTTTACTGCTGAAAGGGGTTGGGATTCAGTACAAATATCTAATGAACATGCATTTAGATTAAAATGCTGTCTCTCAAATTGTATACATAATTTTCTGTAAACATAATTCATGTTGCCTGCCAAACTTTCCTCCTCACACAGACCAGATGAGTGCCAGATAGTTTTAAAAAATGGTGAAAAAATCAGTCATCTTTTCTTAAAGATTTACTAAATTTATTTTATCCCTCAAGAGTTCCAAAATATATATGTAAGAGTTTAACTTGTCTATACTTTAAACTGTCTAAAGAATCTTCTGTGTGTACTAGTATTATGATTTTTTTTTAAATTGTGCAATTCTTTCACTAAATTGCCTTTACTAAAGGGTCAGGAATTGCAACCCTGTATCTTGTAAAGGAAACAACATTAAAAACCTGCCTTAAATTTATTTGTAAATAAATGGCTTAAATTTTGTAGAGGCTAAAACATAGCTTGAGGCAGGGGAGCATGTCCTGGTAAATACAAATAAGAAAGTAATTAAGAATACATATCAGGATATTTATTTAAAACATAATTGGTGGCTGCCCTGATTTCAAAAGAGCTATGTGACAATTTATGCTAGCTGAAGATCTGCTCCATAGGCTGGCCTTTGACCTGATGTGTTGATGTGAGCAGGAGATTTAATTTTCTCAGGGACTAAGAACCACTGCAACCCTGATGGCCTTCCTTCCTGTTACTGATGTGAGCATACTCTTCTATTTTTTTAACTGTTTTACTTTGTTTATTTTCTGTCGCAGTTACTGGTTGTTATAGTGCAGGGGTCGGCAACGTTCGGCACGCGGCTCGCCAGGGTAAGCACTCTGGCGGGCCGGGCCAGTTTTATTTATTTGCTGATGTGGCAGGTTCGGCCGATCGTGGCCCCCACTGGCCGCGGTTCGCCGTCCCGGGCCAATGGGGGTGGCGAGAAGCGGCGCGGGCGAGGGATGTGCTGGCCACGGCTTCTCGCCGCCCCCATTGGCCCGGGACAGCGAACCGCGGCCAGTGGGGGCCGCGATTGGCCGAACCTGCCGCGTCAGCAGGTAAATAAAATTGGTCTGGCCCGCCAGGGTGCTTACCCTGGCGAGCCAGGTGCCGAACATTGCTGACCCCTGTTATAGTGCCAGGTCTGTTCTCAAGTTTATTAATAGTGGAGAATTTCCTACTAGATCACTAGCAGGAAAAGGGGAAGAAGTTGCTTTTGTTCTTTTTTCATAATTCTACTCAATGTATATAGGTATCCCCACATTTTTAATATTTTGCATTTTGATAGTGTCTGAGCAGGCTGTTGACTTTGCACATGTACAAGAGAAATGGGTTTTAAGTAATTTCAGTGATTCAAGCACCCCGGTAAGGCTCTTATGAAGTATTATTTATGTGACAATAGACTTCAGAGGAGGTGTCATGCTCCCATGAGATTTTGGCTCAGGCCTTAAGTTCTCTCTATTAAATCAATAAGAACTCTTATTTATTTCACTGGTTTGGCTCCTAAAGACCACAGTGCAGAGCAGGCCTCTGAAGTTGTTTTCCTTCTGTTTGACAATAGGATTTGGTGTACTCATTTCTGATATAAGTACTTCTGATGGTCCTGAATTGCAGGTCTCCCCTTCTACCAGTCTTTCCTTATAATGTGTTTCTATCTCATATGGAACAAACACTTGATTCCATTTACACTGCACTAAGATGTCTTGTGGAGTTCAAGATGTGGAGAATTCTGAATTGGTTTGGAAAGAAAAAGAGCTGGAAGCTACTAATTTCTTTAAGATTAATCATATACTTTGGTGAAGTCTTATTATCATCCTTAGACATCTCTATAGAAAAAGTGTGTTCTTTATTGCAGCTAAAGTGCTCAGTGCTGTACAGGACACACAAGGAAAAGAATGTATGTCTCAAAGAGCTTACATACTAATAGAAAGAAATGGTGAAGATAAAATGCCCTAGAAAGCCTACAGGAAGGAATAAGAGATTTTGATTTTAATGATTTGTTTGGTTTGGTTCACTTCTTGTGGGCATTATGGAAGAAGTCTTAGGGGGGACATAAAGCAGGAAAAAGGGTGGCTTAATGAACCAGTTTGGGAAGCATTTCATGCATAGGGATTGGTTTTGAACAAGGCATGCAGACAGAGCTATAAGACTTAGGTTTGTTAATTTTCTCTGTTCGCATCTGTCTGTAATAATCACACCACCTATTTAGATAAGTTAAAACACATTTAATGGAAGTCCTTGCCACTAACGGAAATATTTGTTCCTCTGAAGGGCAGAAATCTTATTTGATTTCTACCTGCAATCCTCCTCCTGTTGCTCCAGGCAGATCTGTTTTTGTCAGAGTGTTTCAGCACATGTAGTGGTATCGGATAAGGATTGGTACATAGATGTGATTGTTTAATTTTGTGCTCTCTAGTGAGCAAGCCTGGATACTTCCTCTCACCTGGCAACTCCCTGACATGTTTTGCAAATGCTGCGTTTTTTTCCTGATATTATTCAGACTCTCTTATGATTTGTAGAAAGTGCTTTATGCTTTCAGCCTCAATGCTTAAGCAACTTAATGTGAGATTTAAGCTTTTGTATTTGAGGAGTATCATATCACTTATGATGATAAATCCCATATATTCTTTCATCCAGATCATTTGGCAAATTTTATTTAAAGTAAAGCGGATTAAAAACAAACATACCAAGTGAATCCTCTTCTACTGACCCTGAGGTTAAATCAGTGGATGAATTCAAGAATTAGGAACTGTTTAGTCAATAATGGGAACTATGTCTATGAAGCAGTTTGATATTTGTATTTTCCTGTTTTTAAAAATCAGTGGTTCTTTTTTCCTGTCTATGATCCTACAGTGTAGGCTTGGCAGGCTGGTCAATAGACTGCTTATTATTTGACCCTGGTCAAATATTGTCAAATACGCCAGCAAGAATGCCCCGATGTAGGTGGTGGCCCACCTTTGTGACTGCATCACCGTGTGGTTCTTTCTTGGTTTCGTAACTTCATTTGATTTGTTTCACATTTTTCTGAGTTAACATAACTCAGTAAAGTAACTTGTTTTTTGGCATAAGTATCTATCTAGGCTAAGCCTATTGGAGACCATAAAGTTTTACTTGTTATTGTTACTTCTATCATCATTCTAAAAAATTTGTTCTTTAAAATATTATTTGATCCTTTTTGACATTTGAAAATATTTGACTAATATTTTGACTGGTCAATTGACCAGCTATTTTAGATCTGGTCAAATGCCCAATCCTACTACAGTAACCTCTGGGTCAGTGTGTTATTTGTCCCCCAATCTGCAAATCTGTTCTCTTGCTTTTGGCTCTGGAGGTCCCTGTTTTAATCTCTGGTGCCAGCCAAGATGGGGGCAATCACACAGGGGGGAAGTGGGTGGGGGCACAACTATGATTTGAATTGTTGTGGATCTCAGACACTTGGGATGAGCTTCCTGTGTCCAGAGAAAGTATGTAACCCATTGGTCAGTGTGTATTAACTGTCCACCTGTAGGCCAGTCTGTAGAGAACGTGAATCTGCTCTAGCTTCCAGCTAGAGAACCTGGCTCTTTAGCTGAAACTATAGAGATTCATGCTTATATCTCCATAGGTCCATACGTTCTGTACTCTGTGTTAGGCTGCCTGTGCAACCTTAATTTGCTCCCCTTGTTATTATGATAGCATATGATGTATCATATAATTAAAGACTGTCTTTCCACAGGACTCCTTCTTCATTCAGTGCACAGATGGTGCTCCAGGGATGAATCAGGGTTGTGTAGTGAAGGAGACTATTGTCTGTAGGACCTCTGCCTCATTTGTTGCTCAAGTTAGAAGGTGTGTAGTGAATGAGGCAGGGAATTGCAAGAAGAGACAGGATAACTGGGATGGAAGTGGAGCTGTTCTGTAATAATTTTTGAATATAGTATATTGACCTGATTATTGGGATGTTTTTGTATGAATGTTGGTTTGGTTTAATAGGGTGTTATGAGGAAAAACTAACAGGAAAGGAAGCAATGGCTTAAATTAAACCACCCCATGGTAAATACTTAAGAGTTATTAAGAGATAATGACTTGTTAGCTTTGAAGATTCTACCTCTTGGCTCCAACCGATTTGCAGAATTGATTGACCTGTGGGTCCAAGGTCTGGGAACCAGAAGTTTAAAAGGACTGGCAGTGTAAAAAAGTATCAGGGGGTAGCCGTGTTAGTCTGTATCCACAAAAACAACAAGGAGTCCGGTGACATCTTAAAGACTAACATTTATTTGAGCATAAGCTTTCGTGGGTAAAAAACCTCACTTCTTCAGATGCATGGAGTGAAAGTTACAGATGCAGGCTTTATATAATGACACATGAAGAGAGGGGAGTTACGTCACAAGTGGAGAACCAGAGTTGACAGGGCCAATTCAATCAGGGTGGATGTAGTCCACTCCCAATAATTGATGAGGAGGTGTCAGTTCCAGGAGAGGCAAAGCTGCTTCTGTAATGAGCCAGCCACTCCCAGTCCCTATTCAAGCCCAAATTAATGGTGTTAAATTTGCAAATGAATTTTAGTTCTGCTGTTTCTCTTTGAAGTCTGTTTCTGAAGTTTTTTTGTTCAAGAATAGTGACTTTTATATCTGTTATAGAATGTCCAGGGAGATTGAAGTGTTCACCTACTGGCTTTTGTATGTTAACAGAACAAGGAGCAATGGTCTCAAGCTGCAGTGGGGGAGGTCCAGGTTGGATATCAGGAAAAACTATTTCACTAGGAGGGTGGTGAAACACTGGAATGCGTTACCTAGGGAGGTGGTGGAGTCTCCTTCCTTGGAGGTTTTTAAGGCCCGGCTTGACAAAGCCCTGGCTGGGATGATTTAGCTGGGAATTGGTCCTGCTTTGAGCAGGGGGTTGGACTAGATGACCTCTTGAGGTCCCTTCCAACTCTGATATTCTATGATTCTATGATTCTATGATTCTATGTCTGATTTGTGTCCATTTATTCTTTTAGATAGGGACTGTCCAGTTTGGTCAATGTACATAGCAGAGGGGCATTGCTGGCACATGTTGGCATATAAAACATTAGTAGACATGCAGGTGATTGAGCCCTTGATGGTGTGGCTGATGTGGTTGGGTCCTCTGATGGTGTCACTAGAGTAGATATGGGGACAGAGTAGGCAACGAGGTTTGCTACAGGGATTGGTTCCTGGGTTGGTGTTTCTGTGGTGTGGTGTGTAGTTGCTGGTGAGTATTTGCTTCAGGTTGGGGAGTTGTCTGTAAGCGAGGACTGGCCTGCCTCCCAAGGTCTGTGAGAGTGAGGGGTCATTTTCCAGGATAGGTTGTAGATCATTGATAATGCACTGGAGAGGTTTTAGCTGGGGGCTGTACGTGATGGCCAGTGAAGTTCTGTTATTTTCCTTTTTGGGCCTGGACACCAATATTCCACATGAGGATAGACTACAAGCTGTCAGGAACAGTATTCCTGATGAGGCCACAGCACGCCTGGTGGCTGAGCTTTGTGACTTTGTCCTCTCCCACAACCATTTCAGATTTGGGGACAACTTATACCTTCAAGTCAGTGGCACTGCTATGGGTACCCGCATGGCCCCACAGTATGCCAACATTTTTATGGCTGACTTAGAACAACGCTTCCTCAGCTCTCGTCCCCTAGTGCCCCTCCTCTACTTGCGCTACATTGATGACATCATCATATGGACCCACGGAAAGGAGGCCCTTGAAGAATTCCACCTGGATTTCAACAATTTCCACCCCACCATCAACCTCAGCCTGGACCAGTCCACACAAGAGATCCACTTCCTGGACACTACAGTGCAAATAAGTGATGGTCACATAAATACCACCCTATACTGGAAACCTACTGACCGCTATACTTACCTACATGCCTCCAGCTTCCATCCAAGACACATCACATGATCCATTGTCTACAGCCAAGCCCTAAGATACAACCGAATTTGCTCCAATCCCTCAGACAGAGACAAACACCTACAAGATCTTTATCAAGCATTCTTAAAACTACAATACTCACCTGGGGAAGTGAGGAAACAGATTGACAGAGCAAGATGGGTACCCAGAAATCACCTCTTACAGGACAGGCCCAACAAAGAAAATAACAGAACACCACTGGCCATCACGTACAGCCCCCAGCTAAAACCTCTCCAGTGCATTATCAACGATCTACAATCTATCCTGGAAAATGACCCCTCACTCTCACAGACCTTGGGAGGCAGGCCAGTCCTCGCTTACAGACAACCCCCCAACCCGAAGCAAATACTCACCAGCAACTACACGCCACACCACAGAAACACCAACCCAGAAACCAATCCCTGTAGCAAACCTCGTTGCCTACTCTATCCCCATATCTACTCTAGCAACACCATCAGAGGACCCAACCACATTAGCTACACCATCAAGGGCTCATTCACCTGCACGTCTACTAATGTTATATATGCCATTTCACACAGCCCCTAGCTATCCCCTCTCTGCAGGGCCTGATTAACCTATTGTGGGCCTGTCACCAAACATATTTGTGGGCCCCTGTAATGGGGTTCACGCTGCGCCCGTGGGCATTCAGCCCCTGGGCCTCCCTCTTCAATGACTCAGGGACACTTCAGTCTGGTGCAACACCCGTGCCCTTTAGTCTCAAAAGGTTTCCCACCATCAGTTCCCAACTATATACAGGCATCACAGCTACTTTGCCTACAACAGGCCTGGCCAGAAACAGACTAGGAGGCTCCCACCTCCTTCTGTGCCTGACCTTTCTCTTTCCCTTCCCCTCTTCTCTGGCTTCCCCCCAGCCTTTATAGGTCTGGGTTAATGAAGCTGGCAGGTGCGGCCAGTTACCAGGCAGGCACAGGGCTATTCACCCTGCCCCAGTCCATTCCCCTTGATTGGGGCTGGAGTGGCAGGAGCTGATTAAGGACTTCTCCACCAGCATCCTGCCACAGCCCCCATGGGGGCAATGGAGCATGGTGCGGGGATGGTGGTGTCGGTCCGTGGAGTGAGGGGCTGGCCAGGGGCATGGCAGGAGCAGCCCCGCTCTACCCAATGTGAGGGCACTATTTACAAACCGGCAGTTGCCAGACGCATAATGGCCTGCCTGGCCCTGTGTTGCTAGCATGCCCCTTCCCCTTGGGGGCGGGCCCATGCCATGCCACACAGCCCTGCTTCCGCCCAACACTGGAACACCCCCCTGATTCTCTATGGCCACAGTGGAACTACTATCCTCAGCGCCCCCCTTGATCCTACCACAAATGCACAGCGCTCTGCACACCACCACCATCACCACCTCTGCCCAGCGCCCCCTGCTCACAGCCCCACTACAACTGCCCAGCACCCCATACAGAACCCCCACTCTCTAGTGCCCCAACACACAGAGATCTTCCCCACCCTGTCACCGCCCAGCAGCACCCCCCCATGCCCTTCAGAGCCCCATTCCCCCACACCCTGCCTCCCAGCCGCACTCACAGACTCTCTGGGAGGTGACTGTGTCTGCCAGGCTGAGCTGGCAGTGCAGCCAGGGCTGGTCCCTCAGGACCCACTTGTCTGGAGGGGCCCAGTCAAGCCCTCCACACTGTTCCCACCCCCCAACTGACTGAGACTGGCCAGGCTTCTGCAACAGTGGCTCACCTCCGGGGAGACAGGTGGGGCTCCACAAGTGGTGGGAAGCAGAGACTTCCTGGAGCCGCACTGGGATCCAGCCAGGAGGCAGAGAGAAGCCGGCGGGTGGGGCCAAAGGATGGAGATCGAGAGGAGCAAGTGGGTCAGGTGGGGGGGAGCCATTGGGATGGCAGGGTCTCAGGGCACCGAGGAGGTGGCGCTGCCTCCCTGGACTGCACTGTGCAGAGCTGGCTCAAGCCCTGCCAGCTCTTGCCCACCCCCCACCCCCTCCAATAGAAGTAAAACTATGCCTATGCCCAAGGGTCCAGCCCCTGGCTCAGAGCCCCGAGTTCCTCCTCCATCCCCATTGGTCCCTGGCGTTTTTATAGCATGTTGAGGGGGGCTCAGCAAGAAAAAGGTTGAGAACCCATGGTAGTGAGTTTCAGCTGGCCTGACAAGTTCACTCTGCCCTAATTTGTTAATGTCATAAATCGTATCTGAGATGTGTCATGTAAGGTATCATTGGAAAACTAATAACACACTGAGCAGTAGTATTCTTGTGCGGGATATCTGTGGTAAACTCTCAAGGGACTATACAAATATGAAGGATATGTGAAACTTAAATTTATTTACCAGACAAGTCTGGGGGCTGGGTAAACAGGTTTCTCCCAGACAAAGAATCGGCAGATGCCTCCAGCCTGATGTCATCAGAGTTGATTAGCAATCACTGGGTCAAGTTGCCATTCATTTGCATTTTAGAAAATACCAACAGGGAAAGAAGCGAGCATAGAATTCTGTTCAGTAGCAGACTCCATGTCCTCTTCGCCACAGCTTGAATGAACTGTACTTTCGGGGGCGGGGGGGGGGGGGGTGATCTTCAGAAGATTCCATTTCAAAGCTTCACTGGACTATAAAAGGGAAGAGCAAAGAACCCCAAGTTGTCTTTCACCTAAGAAGGCAAAGGAACCGAGCACTTTGGACTTTGTGGGAGATCGTGACTAGAAGGGTGGTTTGCCATCTTTCTGGAAGAGGTAGTGTGATAAAAATCGTACCTTGAACTAAGTCTGTAGTTTTGTTAAGTCTTACTCTTGAGAGCATTTTTCACTTTTATTTGCTTGTAACCATTTCTAACTCTCTCCTTTATACTTGAACTCACTTAAAATCCTATCTCCTTAAACTTGTTTTTACTTTTAATCTAAACCAACCCCATGCTGTTTGAATTGAAGTGATTGTTAGCACCAGTTAAAGTGATAAGCTGTGCATTTTGTCCCTGTAGAGGAGCAAATAAACCTTATTATTCCTCCGAATGGTCTAGGATGGGGCTGGACACTGCAGAGTGCATGCTTTTGGGAAAAATTGGGTCAGGGGTGTGTGTGTTGGGGTCATCTTGCCATATGTAACCAAAAAGCTGGTGGAAAGCGGAGTATGGTTGGTGGGTAACTGTGATGGCATGTCCACCCCATACAGGACTGAAAGGGGTTAAGGTGGCCAGGTAGACCTATTAACTCCATAGGCTGCACCTGGAGGAAGAGGCAGGGAGCAGGGAATAGATTGCAAACAGGTTCAGCTGTGCAGGAATAGGTGGGGCCTATAAAGCCAGGAATCTGGCAACAGACGAGCTGCTGCTGGGAAAGGGCAGTCACTCCCTGGGAAGAGGGAGGAGGGAGGAGGGAGGAACTGGTCCACCCAGAGTAAGGAGGGAAACCGGGAGTGGTAGGAAGCAGTCCAGGGAAAGATCAGTGAGGGCCGGGAGAGTAGAGCCCAGAACTGCTGGGTTGAGGGTCCCTGGACTGGAACCTGGAGTAGAGGGCAGGCCCAGGTTCCCCTATCTGCCACTGCGGGAAGTGGCACTGGCAGGGCAGTGAACTGGAAGACTGCCTGGGTCACTGTGGGAGTGACAGAGTACTGAAGGACTGTACCCCAGAAGTGGGGGGAACCCTGAGTGACCTGGCCAGAGGGCCGAGTCATGAAGAGGAGATTGTGGTTCTTGGAATGAGAGAGGGCCTGCAGACCAGAGAGAGAGATGGAGTGACAGTGTGCGACCACAGGAAGGGTGCACTGACCTCGAGAGCTAATCCCCAGAGTGACCAGGAGGAGGCGCCAGACAAGCAGTGAATGGAGCCCCCTGTGACAGTAACAAGCAGGTTGCGGGACCAGAGCTGCTTATCCCATAGACACACACTGCATGCTTGTATGCTGGCTGGGAGCATCCAGACAAGGGAGCTAAAGCAGCAGAATATTTTAAGGCACCAAGGGTTATAAGGTTACAATGCATCTGGGGTTACTTAATCCTGCCATGAGTCCAGGGGACTGGACTAGATGACCTCTCGAGGTCCCTAACAGTCCTATGATTCTAAGGCCATTGTGGACACAAGCCCTCACTGGTCTGGATTGCACTCCAAAGTTTGACAGTTGTACTGACGCATCAAATGGGTCCACATAATCCACTCCACCCACATGTTTTGTATTCAGGAAATTAACTCTGGCAGAAAGGGAGTATGACATTTGGGGTATCAAGGCAGCCTTTGAAGAGTGACATCACCTTCTGGAACGAACCTGGTTCCCAGTTCAAGTCCTTACTGTCCACAAGAACTTGGAATATCTCTGCACAGCCTGAAACTTAAATCAGCATCAGATTGGTCACTATTTGTCCCCTGATTTGAGTTTGTCATGACTTACCACCCGAGTGTTAGAAATGGAAAGGTGGATCTAAGCCCGCAAAGATGAGTACATTGAATCCCACACAGACCCTCTTTTGACAGTCCTTCAACCATCCAGCTTTCCCAATAGAATGGTAGATGAGAGCCTAATGTCCATCATTCGGTCCCTGCTGCCTCATGACCCATTCGCTACCTGGATCTGCCAGGCCATGGACAATACAGATACCTAGCCCAGTTCAGGTTTCCAGTTACAGAATGGGATTCTCTTTAGTCATGGAGATCATGGATTCCATGACTTTAACGGACCTCCATGACTTCTTTGGTGTCCGCCCCTGCTGCAGTTGGCTGCGGGCAGGGTCAGGGCCGGAACTGTCACCCCAATCCCCAGCAGCCATGGCTGTTGCTTTCAAGGGCTGCAGCAGAGGCTGGAGCCAGAGTTATAGCTGCACGCTCCCCTGGCAGTGGCAGGGGGTATCAACCTGCCCCCCCCAGGAGTGGGGCTCAAGCTGTCAGTCCCCGCCAGCAGTTAGCTTCTTCTCTCCAACAATTTTTAGTAAAAGTCATGGACCGTTCACAGGCTGTAAATTTTTGTTTATTACCCATGACCGGTCCATGACTTTTACTAAAAATTGTTGGATTATGTAAGGGTTAAGTAGAGACCTGGGAAACAGCTGGTGTGCTGACAAAGTGCCATCCTTCTCCTTTCCCTTCTGCTTGTTAAGGATTGATAAGCGTTGCAGCTGCATAGGTAATGTGGGTGTGTAAAGAAGTGTTATCTCCCCCTCCCTTTCTTTCCCGGCTACATAAATGAGCTCAGAGTCATGGCCCCTTCCTCCCTTCCCTGTGAACTGCTGATCAAGGGAATTTGTGGCTGCAATTATTGCAAAGAAATGTATCTTCAAGGTAAAAATGTCTGTAGAATATGCTTAATACTGTAAACAGTAAACAGGGGCGGGGATAATTATATTCAGCATATAGCTATTAATATTCATTGTATGGGTGGTCATATTACTCAATAAGGGTTTTGGGGGTGTTGTAGTAAATGTAGGTATTTACATATTAACTTAGATAAAAGAGTGTGATGTGATTAACTCAGTGCTTACTCAACAATTGGGTTGAGGGGAACAAGTACTGCAATAAAGAAGCCCGTCTACTCAATCCGCCTCTGGGTCAGCCTGCTCATTCTCTAACAAAAATAAGCATGGAAAAATCTTAACCTTAACTATGAGGAATGCATTTATGTCCCCAATGTCTTCCTGAACTTGAAGTCCTGAAACTTTGTCACGATACACGGCTCAGAGTCACTTTGGTCAAACTAAAATGTGGAGCTTAACTTCATGGAACTTCTAGCAGCTGGGTGTGCAGTCTTTCATCAAGAAATATGTTTGCTCTTCTGACCTTTGCTCCTGAATGAAGAACCCATGTATGACTTCATTTGGCCTCTTCCAGCTGCTGCCCACCCCATCCCAGCCCTGGTGGACTTTGTCTCTGGACTTCATTGTGGATCTGGCTCATTCCCATCATTGCATGGTGGAGCTATTTGCAGTCAATCTTATGATCAACATGGCAGATTGAGGGCTCTGCCCATCAGGGCCACCAGACTGTACATATCCTTATCGTGGGGGACATGCTCTGATTGTCAACCAGAAACCTCCGGTCAATCTGATTGTCAGCCAAGTTAGACCATTATTATAGGTTCATTGAAGATCATGGAGCAAATCAACCTATTGACGTTCAAACTGCAGCTACTAGAGTCAAAGAAAACTCATGTGGAATTCCACATTTCTCTCCAAAAACCTATTCCCTGGTCTGCCCAACCCACCACCACCACCTGTAGTGGTCCAAGGACAAGAGGAATACCTAGTTTGGCAGATTGTGGGCTCCAGATGAATTGCAGGTTAGGTTTCATTACCTAATGGATTGCAAAGGCTGTGGTCCTGATAACTGGTCAGGGGAGCTGCGGGGAGTGTCCAGGCACTGGATCTACTGCAGGACTTCCACTGAGCTCATCCTGAAAAGCCTGAGCCGAGGGCCCCTAGAAGGTGTCTGTGAAGGTTGAGCTCCTTCAGCTGAACCTGAGGACTAGCCTTCAGGCAGATTAATGAGCTCCACTGGGTTGCAGTAGGGCTGCCTGATTGGCTGAAGGGAACCAGCGGGCCTGCTTTTAAGCTCAGCAGCAGCTGCAGCAGGTTGCTGGCTGCTAAATGCTTATGCCCACAACTGCTAGCATTCCTGTGCCTGCCTTATTTCTTGTCTTGTTCTCAGCCTTGTTCTTGTTCTGCTCCAGTCCTGCTTGCTCCTGGCTCTGACCATCTACTTGACTCCTTGATCCTGACTCCTGCTCCACCCACTAGGTTTGGCCACGCATGTCCTGGTCATGACACGTTGCCTCTTGAGCTAATGAAATAACTGATAGCACTAACAAGTTGTCCTCTGTGTGGACAAACACTAGCCAGGGAGGGGACACTTTGCCACTGGGTTTGACAGGTATTTGCTGACAACAGAGGAATGGTGAGACTTGGGAGTCTTGGGTTCTGTACTGACTCTGAAGGAGATCTGCTGCCTATTCTCCCTCAAGTGTGACACCTTCAGCCCTTCATCTCCTTCAATCTCTCCCTGGCCCAGTGCTCTCTCTTCCCAACTCCTGTTTTCTTGTCCCAGTCCCATTCTCTTCCCCTAGCTGGTCCCAGTCGTCACGCCTCAGGTTTCTCATCCCAGTCCCAGTCTCTTTGCCCAGCAAGTCCTAATATCACCATTCTGGACTCCCTGTCCCAGTCCCTGTCTTCGCACTCAGCCAGTCCCAGTTCTCCCCTACACGGAGGCTTCTCCCTCTTCCCTCTACCCCCCGCCTCCATTGGCTCCTAGTCCCACCCCCTCTTTCCCTTCCTGGTTCCCAATCCCAGTCTCTGCTACACCATCTCCCAGTCCCAGAGATTCAAGCTATGATTTTTAAGCCTTTGAAAAATGTTAAAAGCAAAACTGCCCCTTATACTCTCCTATATCCTTTGACAAAAGCCTGAGAAGGTATGAAAATCAGCTCACTTTAGCCTTCTCTACAGTATGAAAAGTATTCATTGGTGACAATGGGCATCAGCAGTATGGGCAGCTAAAACAGTTGGCTTCAAGTGTCTCTACAAACAACCATGTTCAGCACCAGCTCAGCTGTACCCATTGGAAGCAAACAGTAACTGTCACGTAGACAAGGCTTTGAGCTCGGCGCCAAATGGGGAAAGTCAACTTCAGAGATGAGAGCACCCTAGTGAGGCTGCCTAACCTCCAGAAGTTCACATGTAGGGATTTTGAGCTCCACTTGCAGTGGTAAACATGCAGTGAGGTAGTCTCAGGTAGTCAGGACCTGCTCTGTATAGGCCTTTCAATGTTGCCACCTGGAATTGCTCTGTTTGGCAAACAGGAAGTCAGAGACAGAGAGGCCGAAATACAGTTAACTTGACCAAACTGCATTCGTGTTCTGCATTGGCTTCTCAAAAGATTGCTCCATGTAGAGTTAATCTAATTTAGATGTCTCAAAAGCATGGATAAATGTGGTGAGGTCCACAGCCTGAGATAAATGTTCCCCATAATGTTCTGCATTACCAGAAAAAGAAAAGGGACTTTTGTCCACCTGTGAATCTAGGAGCAATCGAAAGTGGGTAAGGCTCTCATGTAACTATCAGCAGTCCCATGCTGTAAACCTCTTGAATGAAGGATCCCTCACGTACCCTTCTGATGTTTCCCCAACCTTCCTGCATCACCTCCCCTTTTTTTGGATTGAGTTTTAGTTCGCTTTTGGTCGTCCAAACCCTTATCTCAGCAAGAGACTGAAAAATCATGGAAGCTGCATTATCTGGGTTTGATGATGGTATTTGGCAAGGTAGAGGTTGCCTTTTGCCTGCATGTTGATAGCCAAAAAGTCTCACTATTCCTCTGCAGTAGGGGTCTTGTATCCACTGACTTACTGTGGGGGTGGGGAGTTCACACGGTTCCAGTTTCCTATGGGCAGATGAGCAATTTCCCCAAATCACCAATAGTGTGTAACTAAATCAAAGAGAAGTGTCCAGAGGGAATTGAATCTAAAACCATTATTCCCTTAATACTCATGGGCCAAAAGGCCTGGGAACTCTGATTAACGTAAACTCTAGTATCTGGAAATACCTAAGAGGGTATGTTAAAGTCAGCTGAAGCTCTGGAGCAGTACTTAGGCACTGAGGAAGAACATTTTTCCCCCCTTGCTGTTTTCTTTCCTGTTGTACTTCGTTTAACTTAGTTTATCTTGAGGAGTATTACTGATCATGTTTAATGATAGAACATATCTGTTACTGAAGAGATGGAGGGAAAGGGCTAGCATATATTTGGGGCGGGAGAGAGGGCTTTCTATATACACTTTCACAATCCTTACTGCTGTCACCAGTGTTGTAAAATATATAGCTCAAGATGGCATATGTAATCCTATAGTCAGCTTTTACTTGCCAGGAGCTGTATCCTCCCCTAACATTTATGACCTGAGTACAGTACCAGCCTTTGTATTGTCAAATTCAAGGGTCCTGTTAAGACCATGAAACAAATGGCACAAATGGATAATTTGGCAGCTGGGACAAGGAAATTGTGAACATTTTTAAGGACTGATTTTGGTTATTTTTTTTTTTAAATACCATGAGGTTCAATCAATGAGTCTATCGAGAGACTTGTAAAAATGATAATTCAATTACTTCTCATGGCTGGTGCTATTGTGCACCAAGTAATAAATAAGGGCAATCTTCTATTAGATGTCTTGGAGCCTTAACTCTGTTTAAATCTACTGAGGATTATACTGTTATATCTGGGTTACACTAGATAATGGTCTGTCATTTATAACTCTGCTTTTTCAGTCGGATACCTGGGATTCATAGACATTTTATGTGTATTCTACTCTGCATAATGTGCATTCATTTGTCAATAATTCTTTGTGCTCCTCTGCTCATCCTGGACCCTAATATTTTAGTGGTTTCAAGCTGTGTAATTTCACATAGCACAAAGGCATCATGTTTGAAAACAAGCAATGCTTAAATTTAATTTTAAACGTTACATTAGTTCATTTCTATGTGTGAGCAAATATTCCTTGAGAACAAAGATTTACAGATGTTTATTACTGGGATATATAATGAGTGGCTATAGTTTACATTTAAAAATAATTGCCTTGAAGATTTTTCTTACTAGAAAAATACAAGAGTAAGAGTTAAAGCTTGGAACAAAATAATTACATTTTACAACTCTACTTAGAATATGAAAGTCAATTTTTAAAAACACTTTTCAGAAGAGGGATTGCACGACTTAGGAATTTAGGAACAGGGTCTAGAGCCTTGACATGTAAATGGCTAGTCCGACTCTTGTCATAACAGTCACTAAAGTTGTTAATATCTGATTTGACATTTGGTAGTGTTACTTCATTTTCCAGTTGTAAGTGTCCATATTGTGACAAATATGGCAATTTCCTGCAATGTCTTTGAAATACCTTATTGTATTTAGTTTATGTATTACTGTGGTCAGGGATTGTGTGTAACCTCTGTTGGGGGGAAATGCGACATCGCGTGAGGTTACAATATCTATGTTTGGGGTCCATTGATTTAAATGAATGGTTTGTGTTCTACAACTAACAACAGTGGGAGGTGATTAGGCAAATTCATTCAGGTTCTAACACCTTCAGAGAAGTACTGCCTGCCCTGTCACATGACTGGGACATGGGCAGTCATGGTCTAGTGGTTGGAGGAGTCCTACCTAATGGTCAGAGTGGGAGTCAGGCCTAGTGGTTTCAACAGGAATCAGGGCCTAGGATCAGAGCCTGAATCAGAGGCTGGGTGCCCAAGCCAAGGGTCACATGAGAGTTGGGAGACAGGAGTCAGAGCCTAGAGTCAGAACTGGAGTCCAAGGCCAGATGCCAGAGCTGAAGTCAGAGGTTAGGAATCAGAGTTGAGGATCAGAGTCGGATTACATGGAGTGAGTCAAGGCAAGAGCAGGGCTGTGTCCAAGACAGGAGCTGGGCTGTGGACGATAAGGCACAGGAACTGTCACAGCCATAGGTGAGTGTTGTTACTGCTGGACTGTTACTGGGCGTAAGAGCTGGTGTGCTAATGAGGGCTATTCCAATCAATCAGGCAGCATAGCCACTCAGGCAGCCTACTTCAAGCCAGTTGTGCTTGTTAGGTTGGCCAGAGCTGGCTCTGCTGTACGCCCTGGTTCCTGACACCATCCCCTGGAGAGGCTTACATATACTGGTTCAGACTGGATTCTCAGAGACCAATAGAAAAAGAAAGGGCTTTTGGATCAAGAACCTGAGTTTAACTGACTCAGGGCTTTCTTTCTGATCCAGGAAATGTACCTTCTGTCCAAGGAAGGGCCCTAATCCTTGTGGAAGGGTCAGAAAGACTTGACTTACTAGGGCCCCGTGAGATTGATGGGTGACCTCTGGCAAGCTTTTTAGCAAGCAAGTAGGTTTTTATATGCTTTTTCTGTAATGCTTTTACCTGAAGAATAAATGTGCTTGCTCAGAAAAGGCTGGATAGTAGCTTATAACTGTGGGCAACATACTGGTCATAGCCTTTGGAGTGTAAGCAAAGTGTAGACGCTGGTCTGTCGAGGAAGTGTGGCTGCTGGAGATATTGCATTATAATCTAGGAAGCAGTGCAGCCTTAAAACCCCAGTCAGGAATGAATGAGACGTGGGTCTCTGTCCAAGAGATGTGACAGTTAGGAGCTGGGAGCCTAAAGTGGGTGCCCTTTGGTGGACCATGAAGGGAGAATAAAAGTGCAGTTCCTCTGATACTTGGTGTTCTGACTCCAGTTTCCAGTCATAAGTGGCCCTATCACAAAAAACCACCATCACAACAGGCACAAATTGGCACTACGCTCGCAATCTCAGTAGACAAGCCAAAGACTGAATGGACACGATGACTGAACTATTCTTCCACTGACCTGCTATGTGACCTTGGGGAAGTCACTTCTGTGCCTCTCTCTTCCCAACCTTTCTTTTGTCTAATTAGATTGTCAGCTCTTTGTGGCAAGGACTGTTTCTCCGTATGGATCTGTGCTGCAGTCGCAATTCAGTCATGGTAGCACAGGCTGTACAAGCCCACTTGGGACTTGGGTATGTATTCTAGCCTGTGCTGTTGCTCTGCTGCTGAAGGTATGTCTACACATACTGCAGTCACACCTCTAATTGCAATGTAGACATAGCCTATACGTTTATGATGTGCCTAGCACAATGGGGCCCTGATCTCAGCTGGGACCTCTAGGTGCTAATAGAATACAAATAATAATTAATAATATTAGATATCTTGAGTACTAATTGAATTCCTTTCTCCTACAAAAATGCAAATGATTCTGTCTGGTTAACATTTGATCTGTGCAGTAGTGAAGAAAATTAATTTAAAACTCTCTTCAGTGACTGAATACATAGACAATCTAAGAGCCCTCCACTTTAAAAAGCAAAACAAAAAAACCCTCTCTGTTCTTGGTAGACACTGATCAGGGTAGTGAAAGGTGCACTACATGGTGAAAACTTATCCCCTGGGAATACGGTTTGCTAACAAGTGCTATTGGAGTTAAATTCAGCACCAAAAAGAAAGAGACCTTGTTTCAAAAGCTTGTTTCTTCAAATGGGCTGAAGAACTATCTTCAAGCTATTTATAAACATCTTAAATGTATTTCTTTATTGTTGGTGATTATTGTCAATACAATATCTGCTCTCCAGTTCTTCCATCAAGCTTTTTAAAAACTTGCCTTTAGTTTGGTATGTTTCAGTACAACGCAAAGGGGAATATTGGCCCAACTAATATGATACACATAAGTTGATATTAGTGTTAGTAGTATTACTATATCAGAATATGTTGTTTACATAGCAGCATTCTGCCCTTGTCATAAACCTCATAACTGATAGCACACACAATTGAAATAAATATCCTTTTTTATCCATAATACTCATTAACAAGCTTGTATATAGTTGCTGGAGAGAAGCTCTCTAACACAATAGGAAATAATTTAAATTATGTTCTTTTTGTACAGTTGGTGCTTGTCAATCCACCACTTGTTGTTGGAGGTGGAAAGAGAGGCCCTGAAGGCATATCTTATGACAGAGAAGCAAAAGACCAGATACCAATTTCCCCAATAAGTCCAGCAAGATTTTCAACCAGGAATCAGCAAACTTTTCAACTTTGCGTAGTTGGTTGCATGTAAGCGCCCTAGGAATGTGATTAACCTATTTTTTCTGAAGTTTCAACACCAAAAAGAACGTAGCAGTCTTAGTCGAATAATGAAAATGATCAGATAAGAAACTAATATTTTGATCTGTAAAGTTTGTTGTAGCATTGTATTGAAATCTCTAATACTTTTCAGAGATGCTGAATAATCTGCAGCTCCCATTGACTTCATTTGGAACTGCGGACACTCCACTAGTCTGAAAAGTCAGTCTCTATGTATCTCAACTGGATGCTTTTGAAAATTTTGGTGTTAATCTTATGGGCCTGTTCTTTCAAAGCATTTACAAATAACTTAGTTCTTGTTCTATTGACTTCAATGACTTATACTCCTGTGAGCAAAATTAAGCAGTTGCTGAAATGCTTTGTAGGATTGTGGCCTTAGAAAGACGTAGTACATTTCAAAGGTACATTTTTTAATAACTGTGCAATATAAAAGTGCTTTATGACTATTAAGTCAAATTATCCACCCGTGTAATTTCATTGAAGTCAGTGAAGTTACACCAGGAAAGAACTTCATCCACTGAACAGTATGTATCAGCACTTTTTTTTTTTTTTTTTAAAGAAAGTAATTTAGGCCCTTTCCCTTTGCAGTACTTCACTTGTCCAGTTCTTATTTTTGGTGAAAAGCTTTAGTAGAAAATACTTACCCTTAGCATTGAAATATAACTATTGGCAAATTGCATTAAAGAGAGTCTTGGCATTTTCTGTCAAAAGTATGCAGCAATGTTAAGTGTACGTGTCTTCAGCAAAGCTGAACAGCCTCTCTGCTGGAATGCTCCTTGGAGGAGCTCCAAGAAATGTCTTTGTAACTGCTGCATGATTTGACAAACTGATTGTGTTCAGCTTCCATAATTCCGCAGGGTTAGCAGATCAGCCTTTGCCAGGGTCTGACTGATAAAGTCACAGCCCCATATTGACTGCTGTTGAGGAAACTTGCTAAAATTCCAATAGAACTTTCACCCCCCAACCTCAGAGACTTGCATTATCCAGGTGAGATTTGTTGATCAGTCGCTCCATAGATAATGGTTCCTATTTTCAGCTTTATCTTGGCACGTAGGTTTCCCTTTATTCAGCTAGATTTGCTCTACTAGTCTTAGAGTGGAATCCTTGAAATCAAAACATTTGGCATCAGAACTGCAGGAGTACATCTTAACTAGCAAATCCAGGATACAAGTCATTTTGTTTGACCTTGTTTTGATGATGAAGCAATGTAGCTAGCTCAGAATTTGATTTCTTAGTATTGGTCCCTTTGCCTCTTAAGTGTAAATTCTCCTCGTCTTTGAGTCCCCAAAACTCCAACCTTTAGCCTCTTCTTTTCTCTCACTTGATCACATCCTTTGCCATGGTCCAGATCATCCTGTCCTAAGCAGGGCTGGCTCTGGCTTTTTTGCCGCCCCAAGCAAAACAAAAAACCTGTGGGGCGGCCGGAGCAGCGAAGCCAAAAAAAAAAAAAAAAAAATGTGCGGAGCCAGGCAGCGGAGTGCGCTGCAGACGTGCCCCAGGCAGCGGAGTGCGTGCCCCGGCTAGTGGGGGGAGGGAGTGGGGGAGAGAGAGAGAAGGGGGGCGGCCAGGGCTTCCTTCAGCCGGGGCGCTTGCCACGCGGCCCCTCCCACCGCGCCGTCTGCTGGGAGAGCTCCACGCTGCTCCGGTCAGCGGGGAGGGAAGGATGCGGGCTGCCCTGCCATGCTTGCTACAGACCTGGCACCAGCTGGGGCAGATGGAGTGCGCAGGGCACTCCCCTCCTCCGCGCTGCCGCCCCCTACAGGGCGGCTGGAGCGGCGAACCAAAAAGAAAAAAAAAAAAGGATTGGAGGGAATGCTGCCCTTAGAATCTGCCGCCCCAAGCACGAGCTTGCTCGGCTGGTGCCTGGAGCTGGCCCTGGTCCTAAGGTAAAAACCATGGGAGGGAGTTATGGGGGAGAAGGTATTTGTGAGGTATTCTTATTTGTTCAGTTGTAAAAGTTGGCTTTTGTCTTCCTGTGGAAAAGGCTGCAAAGTCTACCCACATATCTGGCCACCTCACACTCTTCCCATGTCCCTACCCACTGCCTCTGGTCCAGCAGCTTTGTGTTCCCAGTGCATTGTCTGCTGGCTTTGGGGTGGGCTCAGCTCTTTTGAATGTTTATTATTTTGTCCTGCTGCCAAAAGTTTCCTGAGAAACTGAAACAAGAGAAGGAAAATGATAATTCTTAACAGTTTATAGCTCAACCAAACCCAAACTGGATGTCATGGAGAAATGAAAGGCATGCGTGTATTCCCAGGCCTGCTCTAATCAATAAAGGTACTAGAGATTCTCAGACAAAAAGTTGCAAGAATTTTTTATAATGGGAAGTGTTATATGCCCTAAATATAAGAGGTCACTCTGTCATACCACCCTATAATATGCATGCTTCCTTTTGTCTTTTCTCAAAAATCAGTTCCTTCAAATCCACAATGTAACTTTTTCTGTTCTGTGACTTCCCTTATGTTTGTAAATATTTTGCTAGTATAGAGATTTTGCCCAAAGCTGAATTCAGTATTTGAGGGGTGGCTGTGAACACACAAAAGAAAGAAAATGTTTCCTCCCTACTCTGTAATGTGATGTATTTGTGTATGCTGTTCAAAATGCCACTGATTTTACAGTTGCCTTTTCACACCACCAGCTTGTATCTACTATAAGTCATATCCATTGTAACATTCACATCATTGTGCCTCTTTTAGGATTATTGCTTTACAAATATCTTCTTCCCATTGAATGTGTTTCACTCAGTTACTTCCTTATTTGAGATTCCCACTAGACTCACATCTTGGTCTTGTGCCTCTAATCCAAAAGGATGACATTTTTCCTTGGCAAGGATTTTTAATCTTGGATTACTTCACTGTTAGTTATTTCTGCTATTTTATCTTTGTTTGGTCTCAGCATTGCTCTATGATTAAGTGTTGTCCATTTTTGCTAATTTTTGTTGTTGTTGTCTTGGCCTTCACTGTTTCCTGGACAAATTGCAGACTGACCATTGCTGTCTGTTTTGTTGTGGAACTCTTCAGGTATTTCATGATGTGATTTTCCAGGCTTGTTGTCAATTGTTTTAGCAGCAGCTAATGAGTGAGATGACATTGAAGTATCATACTGAGAGACTGAGGCTTTCAGTTGAAAAGTTTAGCACAGTTTTGCCTTTCCACTTCGGTATGCATTATACAATGGTACTTTAAATATGGGTATAAAGAGGTTACATTCTTCAACTGGGTAGCAAGCAGCTGTACCTGTAACACCTCAGCTAGGTGGTCTCCAAACTCAGATCCCAAATCCTTTGTAAACACTTCATTTCTTACTATGTCTCAGTAGTCATTTTCATTGCCTACAAAGAATACTTAAGAAACCAACCATCTACAAGCCAGATCCTGAGCTGTTGTAAATCAGCATGGTTCTGTTGAAGTCAATGGAGCTATGCTGGTATACACCAGCTCAAGAGCTGGCCCTATATCTGCTGTGTCAGGCTACAAGGTCCACATATAGTAAGACTTCCATGTTGTATCCAGTTTCCTTCCCTCCCCAAGTTCTAGATGCAAAAAAGCTAATGAGAAGGACTCTACAGTGCAAGTCATAATTTTAACTTTGACTGGGTGGGTTCCCAGAGCCAAGAGCCTTAACTGATTATTATCTAGGATGATGTTTCATTCGCAAATCTTGGCAACACTGGAGAGCAATCCTGGAAAAATATCGTTTTACTACTCACGTTTCAGGTATTTTTTTGCAGCTTTCTCTTTCCATGTGATGTTAGAACCCGGTGACTTTTTCAAAGGGAAATCTCCTTCTAATATTGCAAATCCACCTAACCTTCAAGCCATCTTACTCCACAGCTGTCACAACAAACTTTCTCTTAGGTGTCACTAAATGTATCAGACATCTCTGTTCAGCATGCAAGTTATTTCTCCTTAGCCTGGGGCTTTTTAGTGTAATCTGATGTTATCCTAACCACTGCATGTATTTCATGTATTCCTTGGAGGACAACCACACTGTACATAGTTGGGGAAACGATACTTCACAGATTTAGACCTTTAGCAATTAAGTGGTTATTATCCTAAACCTATTGTTTCCTTTCCGCATTTCCCGTAACCATGACCCTTGTGAACTGTGTTCTTTCTGTCTGTATTTTTTTTTAACTTGGATTTTGGGAAACCTTGCCACAGTAGAATAGATGAGTTTCTCAGACACTTAGTCATTCAAGTTTCTCTCTGTTATGCACCGGGCCGTGGTCTTGCCGAATGGTCATAGCAGGAGGCTGGCCTCGTGGTTGGAGCAGAGGTGACCAGAGCCCAAATCAGGAGCTGAGTTACCACGCACAGGGGGTTAGCTGGAGCTGAGAGCCAGGAATCAGGATCAGAGAGTCCGAGCCAGAGTATCAGCTGGAGCAGAGGTCTGGAGCGAGGGCCAGGAGCAAGAAGCAGGACCAGAGAGACAGCTGCAGACATGGAATGCTATTAAGCAGCCAGGGACACAGGGCTGCTGCAGAGTTTAAGAAGGTGCCTGCTGGAGTCTTTGGCCAATCAGGGGCCAGGTTAATTAGCTGAGGGCAATGAGCTGCATCTGGGTGACAGTACCCCACTCCTTACGGGGTGCCTTCCAGGAGCCCTTGGATCTGGACTGTCAGGATGGACCTGGTGGAAAACCCATTGTAGGTCTGGGTAGGGTTGCCAACTTTCTACTCGCACAAAACCGAACACCCTGGCCCCGCCCCTGCCCCACCCCTTCTCTGAGGCCCCGTTCACCTGCTCACTCCATCCCCCCTCTCTCTGTCGCTCACTCTCCTCACCCTCACTCACTTGCTCATTTTCACCTGCTAGCTCAGGGGTTGGGGTGCAGAATGGGATGCAGGCTCTGGGGAGGGGGGCAGAAATGAGGGGTTCAGGGTGTGGGAGGGGGCTCTGTGCTGGGCAGGGGATTGGGTGCAGGGGGGGTGCGGGCTCTGGTGTGGGGCCGGGGATGAAGGATCTGGGTTGCAGGAGAGAGCTTCAGGCTGGGGGTTCGGAGTGGGGTATGGGAGTTCCAGGCTGGGGCGAAGGGGGGGTGCGGGCTCCGGCTGGGGGTGCGGGCTCAGGGGTGGGGCTGGAGATGAGGGTTTTGGGTGCAGGAGGGTGATCCAGGCTGGGATCGAGGAGTTTGGAGGGTGGGAGGGGGATCAGGGTTGAGGCAGGGGGTTGGGGCATGGGAGGGTGTCAGGGGTGCAGGCTCCTGGTGGCACTTACCTCAAGCAGCTCCCATAAGTAGTGGCATGTCCCCCCTCCGGCTTCTATGTGCAGGCATAGCCAGGCGGCTCTGTGTGCTGTCCCATCCGCAGGCGCTGCCCCTGCAGCTCCCATTGGGCATAGTTCCTGGCCAATGGGAGCTGTGGAGCCGGCACTTGGGGCTAAGGCAGGCTCCCTGCTTCCCGTGGCTCCGCGTGGCTCCCAGAAACAGTGGAATGTCCCCCCTCCGGCTCCTACGCCCCTATGCGTAGCTCCACTGCACCTGCCTTAGCCCCGCTGCGCTGCCAAACGCACTTTTAAGGGCCCAGTCAGCAGTGCTGACTGGAGCCGCCAGGGTCCCTTTTCGACTGGGAGTTCCAGTCAAAAACCGGACACCTGGCAACCCTAGGTCTGGGGCATGAATGTTCTCCTCAAGTTCCCAAGATTGTTCATCTGGCCTCTACTGTTCCCAGTTTGTCAGGTAGAATAGCTTGCCCTGCACCCATTGGAGTATAGAATCTGCCTGACTATATATTTTTCCTGGCCTGGACAGTTACCAGTGGGGGCAGTGGGTTGAAGCAGTCCAGAAATGGGTTTTCTGTGTGTGGTGTCAGGAGAGGGCCATGGAAGGTGGGGTGGATTTTCAGATTCTGAAAGCTATAACTTAAAGGTAGTGGGTTGATTTATTTAATGATTGGGAGGGACCATTATACTAGTGATCCAATTTTGCTGATGGGCGCTTGGATTTAAATTTTGGACAGACACCCAGACCTTGTCCCCCACCGCAAAGCTGGGTGTGTCCTGCAATAGGTGTTTAACCCAACTGTATACTGCAGGAGCTGGAGAGTCCACAGGGAAGTCTGGATAAAAGCGTAATTTGTAATTGGCAAAGAAATGGCTTTGCACTAGGGAACTTTTAATCCACACCAGCAGGGTCCACAGGGACAGTTGGTGCACAACATGAATTTACACCCCAACTGGTGCACATCAATGCACCTTATGGACCAGCTCTCAGATTTCTATTTTTTTATATTGCCCTAGTTTCTAATCTTACCTTTGTTTTTCTGTAGTGAAGAGTCTGCAAGTTAGTTCTAGCACCCAATTCAAACTCCCTATTGAAAGTATGTACTTGCTGAACACTTGCTTTGCTTTTTAGTGTCTCATTTTGCAGCCTACGTTCTAACAAAGTGCTGATTTTTGTTTTCACGATTGATTAAATATGCTGAGTAATCATTAAGTCCTATTACTGTTAATCTCTCTGGTACAGTTGTTTTCGTTTGCTAAATCTGATTAATATCTGACTATTGGAATATGTAAGGATCAGCACGTTATTTTCCCAGCCGATTCATTGAAATGCTGAATTTCATTTTCCGTGGACTGAGACAACAGATGCTCTGTTCTCCTTCTGCATAAGGAGGAGAGTGCTTGCTGTATTGTAGTATAACAGAGTATGATGTTACTTTGTCAAGTAGTGAGTGATTCCTACCATGTACTAACAACTGACCACATCCTGCTTGGCTACTCCAGGAGAGCATTATAAGCCTCACTGCCATCCTGGCAGCCTTGAACAGAGTATGATGTTACTTTGTCAAGTAGTGAGTGATTCCTACAATGTACTAACAACTGACCACATCCTGCTTGGCTACTCCAGGAGAGCATTATAAGCCTCACTGCCATCCTGGCAGCCTTGAACAAGTTTCAATCACAATTCTTACCCTCCTCCCAAAGGGAGGAAGCAGGGCCGTGAGCTAGACCTCTGCCACACATGGTCAATGGAATTGCTGGGGCATATGATGGGGAGTATGCTGCATCTGCAAAAGCCTTTAGCTGCACATGTGCTCCCCTTGTGCATTGGGAAGCTCCAAGAGGAATTCTGGGACCTAGATACAATTCCACATGGAGCTCCCCTTGGGGTGGGACCAGTACTCAGAGTGTGAGTGAGCCCTGTACAGTAACTCGTCACTTAAAGTCATCCTGGTTAATGTAGTTTCATTGTTACGTTGCTGATCAATTAGAGAACGTGCTCGTTTAAAGTAGTGCAATGCTCCCTTATAACGTTGTTTGGCAGCCGCCTGGTTTGTTCACTGCTTGCAGAAAGAGTAGCCATTGGAGCTAGCTGGTGGGGGCTTGGAACCAGGGTGGACCGGCAGCCCCCCTATCAGCTCCCCGCTCCCCTAAGTTCCCTGTGCGGCAGCCACCCAGCAGGCTATCAATTGCCAGGCAATTCAGCTGTCCCTCCCCCCACTGCCGTGTGCTGTTCCTGCCCTCTGCCTTGGAGCTGCTCCCAGGAGCCTCCTGCTTGCTGTGCAAGGGGTTGGGGGGAGGGGAAGGAAAGGGTGCTAATATCAGGGTGTCCCCCTCCCCCCTGCTCCTGCCCCCATTTCCACAGAGCAGGGGGACACACGACAGAGCTCAGGATGGGAGGGAGCTTGCTGGCAGCAGCTGCTGTCTCAACTTGCTGATCTACTTCAAAAGGCAATGTACTTAGAGTGCGGTCAGCATACTTAAAGGGGCACTGCGTCTCTCCCTCTCTCTCACATACCATGTGTGTCTCTGGCCTGGTCCACACTAACCCTCCACTTCGAACTAAAGTACGCAAATTCAGCTACGTTAATAACGTAGCTGAATTTGAAGTACCTTAGTTCGAACTTACCGTGGGTCCAGACGCGGCAGGCAGGCTCCCCTGTCGATGCCGCGTACTCCTCTCACTGAGCTGGAGTACCGGCGTCGATGGCGAGCACTTCCGGGATCGATTTATTGCGTCTAGACAAGATCGATTGCTTACCGCTGGACCCGGAGGTAAGTGTAGACCTACCCAAAGTCTCTCTCTGCCATGCTGTCTCTCGTCCCTCCATTCGTGCTGCCTTGTGGAGTGTGAGGCTACATTAACAACAATGTGTTAACCCTTGAGAGCTCAGCCAAGTGCTAGTTCATCATTTAGCAGTAAGGCATTCCCTGAGAAATATCCCTCCCTCTTCCACCCTCTAACTTCACCACCTCAACCAAGCTTCACAATCATCATTGCTGTGTACAGTATTAAATTGTTTGTTTAAAACTTAAACACACACACACACACACACATACATATATAGTCTTTTGTCTGGTGAAAAAAATTTCCCTGCAACCTAATCCCCCCCATTTACATTAATTCTTATGGGGAAATTGGATTCACTTAACAACATTTCGCTTGAAGTAGCATTTTTCAGGCACATAACTACAACGTTAAGTGAGGAGTTACCGTAGCAGCAATCTCCTAGTGAAGAATGCATTTTTTGAGTTAAGGGGTTCAGTTTTCCAACTAAAAAAAATACAGTAGGTTGAAAATTTGTGTCTAGATGCATTTGCAAACATTATTTTTTTAAACTTGTGTTTCCCATATAAAAACTCCTAACTGCATCAGCTTTGTTCAGGGGATTGCAAACACTAACCCCCTCCCCCCCCACCCACTCCACTCCAAACCTCTCAAATCTTGATGCTAAATCTACTAAATCCTTGTCTTATTCCACATTGCAGAAGTTCAGTTTATGGCAAAAATCAGATTAGCTCATTTACTTGCTTATCATCCCCGCAAACTTGGCAAAATCAGAGGAAAGTGACCAGAGTAGTCCTGAGAAAATTACTAATATCTCTACCAGGGGGTGGCTAGGAGCATGTAATTAACCAGTCCAAGGAGAAGGAACATGGGAAAAACATACTGCTTAGCAATAAAAACACACCAGTATTCTGGCTGTAGTGTAACCATATAATAATAACTAAATCTATACCTCTGCCTTTATAGTTCCCCCTCTGAATGTCCTGAGGTAATCCTCAAACTCGTCTACTCTTTCATTCTGTGCCTCTAAGGCCTTTTCACTGTCAGCATCCCAGAAGAGATTATGGATCCTCTCCTGGATCTCAATGTAAAAGTCTAGCAATTGGATCTCCCAAAAATGATGTGGGCTTGCCTCTTTTGTTCCCTTTGACTCCAAGGTCCACAGGCTATGGTACTTTTCCATATGTTTAGGTATACACATGCTTTCTTTAAGTAGCACATAGGCAGGATAGACCGTGTCCTAAGTGCTTACTACTGAAATCATTGCTCCAGCTCCTTCCAATATGCTACCAAGCCAGACCTTCCCAATCTAATGGTCTCCTTACCACAGAGGACTCGATATGGGAGAAAGAAGACCCCTTAAGCCCTGAAGCCTTTCCTTTGTCTCTGTGGTGGATATATGAACACCAATGTGGTTTTCCTTGAGAGAGTGGAAAAGAGAGGGTCTAAATGGGGAAGGAGAATATCCCCTCACAGCTGCTATATGATCAAGAGGAAGGTATTATAGTTTTTATGGTCACTGAGACCGCTCTGGATGGATAAGATTCTGCAGTAAGATCCTGAGAAACATCAAAGTATCTTTACAGTTTGGATACCTTGGCTACTGTGCATTTCCAAATGTTAAAGGGGTCTAGGTTTCTTGTAAGTTTAACACCTGAATGTATTGGGTATCTAATATTTAGAGGGGTTGCTGTTGTTCTTAACTCTTGAAAGGTAATATGCAGTCAAACCAGTGTGTGCCTGCAACCTTTACCTAAACAAAGATTTTTGTGTGGAAATATAAATACAGTAACTCCCCACTTAACGTCCTCTCGCTTAATGTTGTTTCAAACTTACGTTGTTTCAAACCTGCTCCATTACAGAACATGCTCGTTTAAAGTTGTGCAATGCTCCGCTATAACGTCGTTTGGCCACCAGCTTTGTCCACAGCTGGCAGCCCCCTATCAGCTCCCCTACATCCTCCCTCCCCCACGCCTCCCGCCTGCTGGCGGACCCCGCGACTCAGCGCCTTCCCTCTGCTCCCCCGCCTCCTGCCCATAGCAATCAGCTGGTTTGCAGCATGCACGAGGGAGGGGGGAGGAGCGAGGACGCAGCGCAGGCTCCCCCTCCCTCCCCTGCCTCCTGAATGTTTCAAAACAGCTGATTGCCATGGGCAGGAGGCAGGGGAGGGAGGGGGGAGGCTTTGCAGCGTTCAGGAGGGAGGGGGGAGGAGTGAGGATGCGGCGCACAGCCTCCCCCCTGCCTCTTGCCTGTGGCAATCAGCTGGTTTGCGGCGTTCAGGAGCGAGGAGGAGCCTGCGCATTGTGTCCTTGTTCCTCCCCCTCCCTCTGCCTCCTGAACGCTGCAAACCAGCTGATTGCCACGGGCAGGAGGCAGGGGAGGGAAGGGGGAGGAGCGAGGATGCGGCGTGCGGATTAAAGGAGGAGGAGGTGAGAGGGGAGAAGAGGCGGGTTAAAGGTGGGGACTTGGGGGAAGGGGTGGAGTGCGTGGGCCAAGGGTTGAGCCCCTCGCCCCCGGCAAAGTCGGTGCCTGTGCAAGAGGAGACAATTCACCCTCTTCCACTCTCTGATTCCACCACCACAACCAAGCTTCATACTCAGCAAGGATGATTGTAGTTTAAATTGTTTCTTTAAAATTGTTTAAAATGTATATAATGCCTTTTGTCTGGTAAAATTTTTTTTCCCTGGAACCTAAGCCCCCCATTTACATTAATTCTTATGGGGAAATTGGATTCGCTTAACATCGTTTTGCTTAAAGTCGCATTTTTCAGGAACATAACTATAGCGTTAAGTGAGGAGTTACTGTATACGTTTAAAGATAGTGAAACTAATGAAGGAGAAGAAAGGGTTCAGGGCATGAGGAGTAGAAAAAAGAATAGATATGGGGTCAGGAGTATTCAGATTAAAAAGCACCTTTGGAATAATGAAGTTCTAAGATGGATTTAAAAAAAAAGTGCTGAGAAATGTACCAAAATGGATGTCAAGGAGAAGTGAGTACATCAACATAGGGTCCACTGTAAGAAATGCATGTTCAGAAAAAGGGTTGAGGAGTTCTTAAATATAGTTTGGGCATTTGCTCTTAAGGATTTTAAAAACTGAGTGTTAGCTTGGTGTAGGTCTGACAGCCATTAGTTCTACCACTGAATTGCTGTATGACATTGAGCAACAGGAATATATTCAGGGTTGTCCTATGGCCTGTGTTGGAGGTCAGACTATATGATCACAGCAGTCCCTTCTGGATTTATAATCTATGAAGTCATAAAGACTTGCTGAAAATTTACCTACTGCCCAGGGCTATTGAGAATTAATAAAGTAATGTTTGTACAGTGCTTTGAAAACCTGTACAGCAGTATATTTGAGTATTTTACTGTTTTTACTGGTAACCTCCATGTATGTACGTATGTGTCCATAACAATTTCTCAAGTCAGTGATGATAAAATGAATAGTACATGTATCCAGAAATATTTGTTAAATAAGTAGAGGTGAAGAAGAATACATGAAAATATAATGTGGACAGCTTAAAATAATACTTTGGCAGTAGAGCACTTTTTTCATTTTCAAAGCACTTTACAGGCATTCACTCAATTAGCCCCTTGCCCCTGCACAAAACAATTATTACCAAGAATAATACCCTTTGTAGAGTAAACTGTACATTTTGCATTTAGAATTAAGGTTTTGCTAAAAACAACAGGTTTTGATCTCTGTGAAAAATATAATTTCTTACTATTGGTTATAAAGAGTGCATGAATGTGTGAAAGGAGTATATCAAACCTTTCAGGGACTAGTTGGCATCGTATTCTTATTTTTAAAAAGGTCTCTTAACATCTGTAGATTTAGGGCCATCTAAAGGGTTTTAGTTTTCATTATTAAACTTTTTAAAAGTGTTTAACATCTAAGAGCATAATATTTAACATTCAGATAGCAGCTCAATTTAAATTCAAAGGAAGTGTAACAATTCTGTCCTCTTGTGTATAAGAATGAATAGTTTTACATATTCTATCTTCCAACTATTTTATAACAAAAAACACAACTAAGAAACTTACAAGCTTTCAAATGCTTCCAGAAGTTCCTGGGTCAGTTTACTTGTATTTTAGACAAACAATCTTTTTTAAAGAGGTTGACAACTTGATGGAGATAAAACCAGTTGAGAACATCTAAAGTAGGGATAATGAAGATAGTTGCTGTCTTTTAAAGCATATGGCTTTAACAAAGATAAATATAGGTACCTAAAACAAATGTCACACTTGTGCAAATATCTGGACTCAGACATAGAGATGCTATATTGTGAAATATTTGGTCTCTGGTAACTGAAGCCATGTCCTAAGTGTTGTTTGACTGACAGGCTATAGAATGCCAATATTCAACATGTTAATCAGAAGAGAAGCAACATGTTGGTAATGTATAATCATTCTTCAGAGTACAATAAGAGATTACAGGAATGTGGGTACTGTATAGTGCATACCAGATACCTGGCAGGTATGCATTCCAGATTATTGAATTGTTAAATATTATTCAAGGGTAGAAGTTATGGGTTTTGTGGGCTGAGAAGCCTTGAACCAGTCACTTAGGGCCTGATTTTCAGAGGTGTTAAGCACCCCCAGCTCCCATTGACATCAGAAATTCCGGTCCCAGGTGACTGGCTAGGAAACCTACTTCTCAGTTTAACCTCACATTTCTGTGATGGGGAAATGAATTCTTATCTCATGGTGGCATTGGGATTTATTTAACATTTGTAAATTGCTTTGATATCTTGGGATTAAAAGTACTATATAAAATGAATATTATTGGTTTATAGAGCTGGTCAGTATGAAACAATTTTATTCACAAGAGATTCGGAAGACTTTTTGTCCAGATGTGTTGTGTGCTGACAGTAGTAATGCGCTTTGTCCAGTATTGGGTTAGCAGTAGGGGCCAATCCTGCTTCCAGTGGAGTCAGTGGCAAACATCCCATCGACTTAAATGGAAGCAGCATTGAGTTTTTATTTAGTGCAGAATATTATTATTTAAAGAGATGTTGCATTCCAGTGGGTGAAATGTCGTTTTAAACAGCAATAAAGTTTGTGTCCAGTTGTTTAAATATCTTTTTGTGTTTGTCTTCAATAATTCTGTCTCTAAGTTGAGTTACTTCTCTGCCACTTGAGTTTGCTTTGATCAGATTTGTTTTTATCTTAGCCTGCTGGATAAATAACAAGTGTATCGCTGATAGCTGAATGATTTAAAATTGTGTTTTCTCCCCCTCCAACAGGGCATCTGAGCAAAAGGAAAGGAAGGAAAATGAAATTCCTACTCTTAATAGCTTTCATCCATTTCTTACCCCAATGCACCGGGAAACCTTTAAGCTGGGATGAACACCAACATTGCCACCAACAAACATTCAAAGAAATTAAAAGAGAAATAGCTGGGTATTCCGATATTGCCAAGGCTATTATCAACCTTGCTGTTTATGGCAATGCCCAGAACAGATCCTATGAAAGACTGGCACGTTTCGCTGACACCATTGGACCTAGACTCAGCGGCTCCAAAAATCTAGAGATGGCCATCAAATACATGTTCAGTGTCCTGCAGGAGGATAGGCTGGAAAATGTCCACCTGGAACCTGTAAAAGTGCCTCACTGGGAGAGGGGAGAAGAGTCTGCTATGATGTTGGCACCAAGGAACCACAGCATTGTTATATTAGGACTTGGAAGCAGTGTTGCAACTCCTCCAGAAGGTAATACTTTACTATCTTTTGACTTTATTATATGTTACTTTTAAAAATCAAAATGTATAATGGTACTAAAAGAATCCTCCAAATCATGTCAGTAGACAAGCTAGTCCTCTCTCTCTGCCATAAAAATGCTGCGAGCCAGAGAGAACTATCTTTCTGGAACTTTCTGTGTGAGGTGTTACTTTAGGAACTTGCACTGTATTTAACTGGAGTTGGCAAAGCTCCTTAAGTTTGGCCTGATTTTTTTTTATTATTATTATTATTTATATTTATTCTTTGAACACTAAAACTGTAGCCTGTTCTCAAAAGAAGTCATCTCTTTCTGTACCTGTCTGCTTGAGGTTTTGCCATGATTACCAATTAAAGGCAAAATGGTAGTCTGCCTCAGTGACTATTCTGCTTCTGGTAATTTAGAGAAATTTGGACTTCCTCAAATCAGTTTACTAAACTGTGGTGCCTCAGATGCTAATGACTTGTGAACTCAGCTTTCTAATCTAGACAAAAAGGATGGGGCAGCATTGTCCAGGGAGTCGTACCATATACAACTATTGTGTGTTCCTCATATAGTCTTATTTCCATAATACTTTATGCTATTTAGAATTATCCTCTGTGAAAATAATCTTGGTTATGAAAGCTGATCAGTAAATTTTAATAAAGGCTAATTTTATTTCTTAAACTGTAAACTCATCTTGGCAGGAGAGAGGTGTGTGTATGCACACAGAGCGCCTAGCACATGATGAGCACTACTGAAATACACATTGTAAAAACAATTTCATTTTTGCTTGGGAAATTTTACAGAATGCAAGTAAGGGACCCAGGACAAATTGGAAATTTAAAATGTAAATCGAAAATCAGTGTCATGATTTGGTGTTAGGACAACTTGTTGTTATACATTTGTCAGTTTTGGAGGGGAAGGGGAGATGATGGTAGGGTTGCCAGGTGCCCAGTTTTTGACCAGAAAGTCTGGTTGAAAGGGGACCTGTACAGTGTCCGGTTAGATGTACTGATCAGACATCAAAAGTCTGGTTACCGATGGGGGAGGGAGATGCTGAGTCATCAACCTGCGCCAGCCCCTGCTCAGCTGGGGCCACCTCCTACCTGCATCTCATCCACTCAATGTGCAGCGGCAGTCAAAAAAAGTGAACAGAATGTTGGGAATCATCAAGAAAGGGATAGATAATAAGACAGAAAATATCATATTGCTTCTATAGAAATCCATGGTACGCCCACACCTTGAATACTGCATGCAGATGTGGTCGCCCCATCTCAAAAAAGATATATTGGAATTGGAAAAGGTTCAGAAAAGGGCAACAAAAATTATTAGGGGTATAGAACGGCTTCTGTATGAGGAGAGATTGATAAGACTGGGACTTTTTGGCTTGGAAAAGAGGTGACTAAGGGGGGATATGATATAGGTCTATAAAATCATGACTGGTGTGCAGAAAGTAAATAAGGAAGTGTTATTTTCTCCTTCTCATAATACAAGAACAAGCGGCCACCAAACGAAATTAATAGGTAGCAGGTTTAAAACAAACACAAGAAACTATTTTTTCACGCAACGCACTGTCAACCTCTGGAACTCCTTGCCAGAGGGTGTTGTGAAGGCCAATACTATAATCGGGTTCAAAAGGGCGCTAGATAGATTCATGGAAGCTAGGTCCATCAATGGCTATTAGCCAGGATGGGCAGGATTGGTGTCCCTAGCCTCTGTTTGCCAGAAGTTGGGATTGGGTGACAGGGCATGGATCACTTGATGATAACTTGTCAGTTCATTCCCTTTGGGGCACCTGCCATTGGCCACTGTTGGTAGACAGGATACTGGGCTTGATGGACCTTTGGTCTGACCCAGTATGGCCGTTCTTATGTTCATGGGCAGTCAGTCAGCAGGCTCCACATCAGGCTGCAGCTCCCATCCCAGCCCCCTGAGCAGAGGGAGCCCAGCTGTGAATGGGGGTGGGGAATTGAGGGGGTTGGGAAAGAGCAGTGAGCGATGGTGGGAGGAGGTAGAGGAGCAAGATTGGGGCAGGGCCTGGGGGAAGAGGTGGAGCAGGGTGAGGGTCTGGTTTTCAGAAATTAGAAAGTTGGCAACGTACAATGGGGGGTAAACTTGTGCCTAAAATGAGAAACAAGAAACATTAATAAAATCAGCCTACTAGCCCATAATATTTATAAGGCTTAGTGTTTGTAAAACATATTTATAGTGTAGGTTAAACCCATTCAATAGGTGTTTAGTTTTTTTTCATCCATTCCACTTCCTATCCAAGCTACTTACAAAGAAAACGAAAACCTTGTTCCCACTCTCAATCAAGAGTCATTGATGAGCACCTCAGTAAGAAAACTAGTCTATGCACAATTTGCCTTCCTCAGTTATTTAGTTATTTACACTTGCCTTGTCTTACTCCTCTAGTTTTTTCAGGGAGACACTAAGTTTGCACCTTCTTAAATGGGTTTCACCTCTAATGGGCTCCACCTCTAATCTTCTCCTTCATTTGACTTCAAATGCGCTGACTGTTGAAATGTAATTGCTGTAGACAATAGTCTGGCTCCCAGCCAGGAGAACTGTTTTGTCAGGAGAGGTTGGCTTGGCATTGATTTGTGCATGTATGGGGAAGCTGGCAAGGGTGACACCTGATAAAGAGGGAGGACGTGGTCATTCTGGGGTTATTGGCCATTTTCTCTCTAGCTGAAAAGTAGAGAGGAGCAACCCTGCATGTAGGGCCTGCATTAGATGTGGGCATGAAGAGGCTGTCTGCTTTCCTGTGCTCAGTTGGCCTCAGGACTCCCAAGAGAAGCGGTCAGAGTAGTCAGGGGCAAAGGAAGCAGGCTGACCTACGGAGAAAAAGATTCCATATTGTAGCTCTCAATCCATGCGGTGAAGCAAAAGTAGTACTCTGGACAGCCCAATGGACACTGACTGACTCCCTCCTCCACCCCCAAGAATGGCGTGGGGAAGAAAATGAGCAGAGAAATGTATAGGGTTTAGTTTTCAGTATGATCTATATTCTTTTGTGCATTATGTGATTAAGTAAAGGAGCAAATGTGTTTAGACTTGAACAAAGTGAGTGTGAGTCATGTGTTTCATAACCACTGCATGCCTCCAAAGGAAAGTAAACTATGAACCAGAAGCTTCCTACCTTTGGGGTGGAGTTCTGGAAACTGGAGTGTTTAAGTACAGGGGAGTTTGAGGAGTCTGGATTTTGCCCAGAGGGTCTAGGTGGCTGGACTGCAGATTGCAACTCTCAGGAGGGAGTTAAGGGGGAGTGATTTATGCATTATGGGCATGTGCCTAGGGACCCTGGGATTGGGGCAGTGGCTGGGCTCTGTTCAGGCTTTGTAAGCTGAAAACATCCAGGGACTCAGAGGTGTGGATTCCTCTCAGAGCAGTCCAGGGGGTGGCTGGAAGGGAGAACCCAGCCACTTTAACTAATGTTATGTCACCCCAAGATCAGTCTGTCTGTTTGGGCTCTGACACTGGGGAAGATACGCAGAACTGCTAAGTAATAGTGAGCTCCTGTACTCTCTTTGATAGTTGAAGTAACTGCACAATTTAGGAGGTGCCTGGAAGGGAAATCCCCACTGCACAGGACTCCTAAGACAATCCAACAAGGGGGGTTAGAAACTGTGCTGCTTAGAGAGGGGCCCACCCTAACAAGCACCTTAGTTTCAAACTTGAGACTGAAAATATATTGTCAAGTCTGGTCTACACTACAGAGTTAGATCAACAGAAGGCAGCTTACGTCGACCTAACTATGCAAGTGTCTGCACTTAAATTTCACTCACGCCGAAGTAACTGCCCCGCTATGCTGACTTAATAACTCCACCTCCACGAGCGGTGTAGATGTAGTTAGGTCAACTGTAATTGGCTTTCAGGAGCCATCCCACAATGCCCCATGCTGAAAATGCTGGGGATTGAACCCAGGGCCTCATACATGCAAAGCATGCACTCTACCACTGAGCTACTACAATCGATACATGCGCTCCTGGTGAGGACGTGCACCACCGACACAAAGAGCAAAGTGTAAACATGCACAAGCGATGTCATGACTGTGGTGGCTGTATGCCAACGTAAGTTAGGTCGACTTAATTTTGTAGTATAGAAATGGTTTCAGACTGTTTTCTAAGTTGGTGTTTGTCATTTCTGACTCCTGGGCAATTCATTTCCAAGACCTACTCCCTCTCTCCCAGATAGTGCTGTTTCCTGTGTCCTAATTCCCAGAAAAGAAGGAAGGAAGGAGCTACAGTAAATCACTTGTGAAATATTCTAATTAGTCCCCTCAGAGATTCATCAGCATTATTGATTTTTCATTTTATCCAAGAAGTTGCGGGAGTGTTTCATCCTTTGCTTGAAATACTGTAACTAAAAGTCCAGGAAGCAACATCTGAGTCTTCTAGCACTGAATTGCTATTGGCTCATGGGAATGAGCATTTTAAAGATCCACAAATGTCATGCTTAGTTTCTCTTTGAAAGAGACATCGCTGTAAACCTACAGATTCAGCTATTAGAACTTCCCGATCAATGTAATGTTGATTTTCTCCAAACTTTTACAGAATAGCTTGTCTGAAGACTCATTTTTTTGGAAATGCATAGAACAATTCATTTGATGTTGGAGCATTCCCAACGTTTTGCTCTGCTGGGGAATGATAACTTTCACTTAGGGTCTGATGCACTTTGTCAAGGAAGCAAAAGGCAGAGCCTTTTTGTCCAAGGAAGATGATGCAAGGATCAGATCATTTTTGAACTCCAGTCTCCATACTTTTTTACACTCTTTCTGTATGAGTAATATAATAAATATAGCTACAGTTACTGCTAACCTGCTTCAAGGTAGTACTACCTGGGCTAAGTATTATGTCAAGATGCCATGTTTCCAAATTCAGTCTCTTAAATAAATACATAAATACATAAATAAAACGAGGTAGGGAGGGAAGGCTAGAATGCTTTAGCAAAGAACAGGGATCACTCATTGGGGGGAGGGATAACTCAGTGGTTTAAGCATTGCCCTGCTAAACCCAGGGTTGTGAGTTCAATCCTTGAGGGGGGGCCACTTGGGGATCTGGGGCAAAAATCAGTACTTGGTCCTGCTAGTGAAGGCAGGGGACTGGACTCAATGACCTTTCAAGGTCCCTTCCAGTTCTAGGAGATAGGATATCTCCATTAATTTAATTTAACAATTAATTTAACAGTATTTTCACTTTGTGTACTCCAAGATTTTAAGGTGTTTTGCTCAAATGAAAGAATTCCCCTTTGAGCAAAAAGTAAAGATGGGAAAATTTCAGCCCCAAAGGTAAATGTTTAGACAATTATTAGGAGATTAAAATGGAAATTGTTTTACAGTCTTAAATTGTTCTTTCATTTTTAATTTTTTTTATTGTTGTTACTTTTATAAAGGGTTTTCTGCTCCAGAGCTGATTTTTTTAAGGGACTTTTCAGTTAGTTTCTTCCTTGTCAGAGTAGATAGGGAACAGTAAAATTGACTAGACACATAGTAGAAAATAAGCAGTCTGGAAAAAATACAGAAAGATGTATTTTGTAAGCTTCTTCAATTTCAGTAATAGTGGTATACTTGTAACAATAGTAGGTGCCAACTTTCAGAGTAAAATGTAGTTTTTTTCCTCTCAAGTTGACACAGTTCTTTTTAAGTATCGCAGGTGCTTTAATTCCTTTGAGAAATCTGTGATTCTGACATTTGTCTGCAGGGCTCGGTTTCAAGGAAAGGCTGGCTCAATAATGGAGGTTCATCAGAGACCTAGTTTTCACTTTTCCTTTGATCTAGCCATAATGCCGAGACACTCATGTCTGCATTAGTGAGGCCAAAAAATATCCCTATGAGTCTCCCAAAGAGGTCAGCAGGAGTTGAAAATACTCAGCACCTCATAGAGCTGGGTTCGGAGCTAGCATCTTAAATTGAACGTTACCAAGAGCTAACAAGCTAGAGGTTTACCATATTTAGGCATTGTCCCGATCTTATTTCCAGTGTTTCAATATTGGCAAAACATACAGATTCTATATAGAGACTGTGTTGATTTCCAGTAGTACTGATTATACCCCAAATACTTTGAAGGAAAATAGATATAATTGCTGCTTTGGGGATCCCATAATTGAGTAAAAATAGTAGTTTAGCAGATGTTCTACCATGAAGCTATCAAAGAACTCGTATTTGTGTATGTTAAAATGAATTTTATATTTCCTGATAGATTCTTACTCTGTTATCTCATTTTAGAGATAACACATATAACCTAACTTAAACATTTCCTATAGCGAGGAATATTTTCTGATTTCTATTTATTTTTTTGTTTTAAAGAAACTGAAATCTAAAGGGAGGAAGGTATAATATTTTTGCAGAAACTAGGGCTGTTGATTAATCGCAGTTAACTCACACGATTAACTCAAAAAAATTAACTGCGATTAAAAAAATTAATTGTGATTAATCGCACTGTTAAACAATAAAATACCAATTGAAATTTATTAAATGTTTTTAGATGTTTTTCTACATTTTCAAATATATTGATTTCTATTACAACACAGAATACAAAGTGTACAGTGCTCACTTTATATTATTATTTTTTATTACAAATGTTTGCACTGTAAAAATGAATAAATAGTATTTTTCAGTTCACCTCAGACAAGTACTGTAGTGCAATCTCTTTATCATGAAAGTGTAACTTACAAATGTAGATTTTGTTTGTTTGTTACATAACTGCACTGAAAAACAAAACAATATAAAACTTTAGAGCCTACAAGTCTACTTCTTGTTCAGCCAATTGCTAAGAAAACAAGTTTATTTACATTTACAGGAGATACTGCTGACTGCTTCTTATTTACAATGTCACCTGAAAGTGAGAACAGGTGTTTGCATGGCACTTTTATAGCCAGTGTTGCAAGGTATTTATATGCCAGATATGCTAAACATTCATGTGCCCCTTCATGCTTCGGCCACCATTCCAGAGGACATGCTGATGATGCTCGTTAAAAAAAAATGCGTTAATTAAATTTGTGACTGAACTCCTTGGGGGAGAATTCCATGTCTCCTATTCTGTTTTACCCGCATTCTGCCATATATTTCATGTTATATCAGTCTCGGATGATGACCCAGCACATGTTCATTTTAAGAAAACTTTCACAGCAGATTTGCAAAATGCAAAAGGTACCAATGTGAGATTTCTAAGGATAGATAGAGCAAGGCTTAAGAATCTAAAGTGCCTTCCAAAATCTGAGAGTGACAAGATATGGAGAATGCTTTCAGATGTCTTAAAAGAGCAGCACTCCAATGTGGAAACTACAGAACTCAAATGACCAGAAAGCAACCTTCTGCTGGTGGCATCTGATTCCGATGATGAAAATGAACATGTGTCGGTCCACTCTGCTTTGGATCGTTATCGAGCAGAACCCATCATCAGCATGGAAGCATGTATTCTGGAATGGTGATTGAAACATGAAGGGATATATGAATCTTTAGTGCATCTGGCATGTAAATATCTTGCAATGCCGGCTACAGCAGTGCCATGCGAATGCCTATTTTCACTTTCAGGTTACATTGTAAACAAGATGTAGAGCAGCATTATCTCCTGCAAATTGTAACCAAACTTGTTTGTCTGAGCGACTGGCTGAAGTAGGACTGAGTGGACATGTAGGTTCTAAAGTTTTACATTGTTTTATTTTTTGAATGCAGTAATTTTTTGTACATAATCCTTCATTTGTAAGTGAAACTTTCATGATAAAGAGATTTCACTACAGCTTGTATTAGGTGAATTGAAATATACTATTTCTTTAGGTTTTTACAGTGCAAATATTTGTAATAAAAATAAATATAAAGTGAGCACTGTACACTTTGTATTCTGTGTTGTAACTGAAATCAAATATATTTGAAAACGTAGAAAACATCCAAAAATATTTAAATAAATGAAATTATATTCTATTATTGTTTAACAGTGCGATTAATTGTGATTAATCTTTTTAATTGCTTGACAGCCCTAACAGAAACCAATTGTGGCTGTTTAAAAACAAACACTGTTAACAAACAATTATTGGATCTGATCCTATTGAAGTCAGTGGCAGTTTTGCTACTTACGTTAGTGGGAATAGCCCTATTATTCCTAAAATTGTGTTGACATCTGTAGTGATGCTATTAAGAGTGAGTACATCAAAACCAAATTGGCTGTTTAACATTAAGCTTCATAAGCAAATCAACCAAATTATTGGTTTTTCCAAACAAAAGGACAAAATGGGTGAACAACATGTAAAATTTTGAAGAGAGAATATACTAGCAAGGACCCTTCGTACACCTTAGTGCACCTCACTGGGACAGTCCTAATTTGACCCAAGTAGGTTCACACAAGGGTATTAAATTAGCAGAATTGTGTTATTTAAAGATGTAAATGTTGTTGGGGAGTTTTTTGGTCAAGCTTCAAGGGAAAGTCAAATATTGTACTGGTTTTCTACTGAAATTTTCCATATAGCTTCAAAAATGTTGTTAAAATGTAATCTATTCAAAACCATCTGGAGGTTTAGAACTCAAATGAAAGAGTGATTAACAGTGAATTAAATATTGAATAAAGCACAGCACACAAAGTGTTGTCTTTAAATCTTTAAAATCAAATATCCAGATGTCACATTTATTTTGTCTGACCAAGTGGGCACTAAACTGTAAAGAAAAACCTGGAGTGGTATCAATAAACTCATGTTGATCTTGTAATACTGGTATTTCATGCACCATGTTATGCAGTGGTTTAACAATAAAAAGTCACATTTCTCCTACAGTTATCAAAAATTGTAATTCTATTTTTTCTATTTTTTTCTAAATATAATGTTTGCAGGTCTCCTTTAGTGTATGATTACTGACATGATCCATAAGTAGATACCAAAAATGATGTCAGAAAGCTCTCTGACATTAAAATTTATTTGGAAAGTTTTATGTTTCTGTCTAACAAACTGTAACCATATCAACACACATACTCTAGCTCGAGTAGTAGAGGCCTGCAGTTTTGGTGCTGTCAATTCCTAGTTCAGTCTCTACAGGTGTCCATAATATCTTTCTATAGATAGCCATACTCTATTACCAAATCCCGCCAAGATGAGACTTCAGTTTGTGTGAGCATTGGACATGCAGAGCAAGCTTGTTGAAGACAATGGAGTAGTGTCCCAGTGTAAATAACAGCCTGTTACTTACAGCTAACAGAATTATTCCTTTGGCTCACTTGGTGCAGAGCCTTGTGTTTGGGGCGAGGTTCAATACCCACTAAAAACTTTGCTGGCTGTACTTATGTAGCACAGTTCTCTGTCTTTGCTTAAACCAAACTGCTGCAATAAGCTCTAGTATTTGTTGGAAGATGTAAACAATAGCCTTTTTTATAATGCATAGTTTTTTTTTCTTTTTTAAAAGAAGTGTACAGTACATTTAGTCTGTGAGCTATGCATCATCATAGCCAAATAGCCTCATATCCTCTTGGATACCCTTTCTATGTAATTTTATGTTTATGAAGTAATTCTTCTTGCTGTTCCAGGCGGTAACATTTTCCAAAAGCATCTTCTGATTTTACAGAATCTCTGATAAAAGTCTTCTGCCTCACTTAGGGTTACCATTCGTCCGGATTTACCCGGACATGTCCTCCTTTTTGTGCTAAAAATAGCATCCGGGGGGAATTTGTAAATCACTCAAAATGTCCGGGATTTCCCCCCTCCCCCGGCAGAGCAGAGCGAGCGGCTGGGAGGGCTGCAGGAAAGTCACGGGCTGGACTCCGGAGCAGCTGTAGAGGAGCTCCTCCCCCCCTCCCTCCCTCCCTGCATTCTGAGCCGGCAGCTCCTCCTCCCCGGCAGCCCCGCGCCCCGCTCCAGCTGCACTGTGCAGGGCCAGGGACCGGGTTGTGTGTTGTGCTGGGGAGCGCAGCCACGTGTCCGGCTCGCACAGAGCCCAACACCATGTTCTGAACAGCAGGGTAAGGGGGCCAGGGGGCAGGAGAAGGGGCAGGGAGGTTCTGGAGGGGGCAGTCAAGAAACGGGGGGAGGGTCGGGAGTTCAGGGGGGGCTTTTTGGGGGGAGTGGAGAAAGTTTTGGGCAGTCAGGGTACAGGTAGGGGGTAGGGTCCTGGGGGCAGTTGGGGGGGGTCTTAGGAAGGGGCAGTTAGGGGATAAGGAACAGGGAGGCTTAGGTAGGGGGTGGGGTTCTGGAGGGCAGTTAGGAGCAGGGGTCCCAGGAGGGGGCAGTCAGGGGACAAGGAGCGGGGGGGTGGGAGGCTGGGAGTTCTGGGGGGGAGCTGTCAGGGAGCAGGAGTGGGGAGAGGGATTGGAGCAGTCAGGGGACAGGGAGCAGAGGGGTTTAGATGGGTTGGGAGTTCTGGGAGGGGGGCTGTCAGGGGGTGGGGAGTGGTTGGATGGGGCGTGGGAGTCCCAGGGGTCTGTCTGGGGGTGGGGGTGTGGATAAGGGTTGGGGCAATCAGAGGACAAGAGGCAGGGAGGCTTAGATAGGGGGTGGAGTCCTGGGGGGCAGTTAGGGGCAGGGGTCCCAGGAGGGGGCAGTCAGGGGACAAGGAACGGGGGGAAGGTTGGGGGTTCTGGGGGGGCGGGAAGTGGGAGGGGCAGGGGCGGGGCTAGGGCGGGGCTCCTCCCGTCCTCTTTTTTGCTTGCTGAAATATGGTAACCCTAGCCTCACTGCATTTTCCTACTTTGGGCTGCACTTCCTTCCTCCCACCCCCACTTAAAATGCTTACTCCCCCCCATCCCTTTGTATTATAATTATCCTCAATACGTATTTGTTTGTGTTGGCCTAGCAGAGCTAGCTGCTTGAGAGAGGAATAATGCTGAGAAAAGAAGGTGTCCGCACAGCAGAGCTCAAAGCTCAGTAGAAACAGGGTCCTTTCCTCCACCCAATGTAGGAAACTCCTTGGAGTAGGCCCATTTGAGTGGCTCACCTTCTAAACACTCCCTGTTTAAGGTGTGCAAGGGTGAGCCCAACTACCATGGACCTTTTGAGGACTATTGCAGAGCAGCTTTCCTTCTGCTTAGTTTAGGAGATACTCAGAAGCAGAGCTTCTCTCCTGTTCCTTCTGTGCAGCAAACTACACAGGAAAGGAGCTCTTCTATTACTTTTTATATTTATATTACAACAGCATCCAAAAACACCAGTTGGGAGTAGGCCTCCATTGTGCTAGGCACTGTGCAAACACATAGGAAGATATCCCTGCATTGAAGGGTTTATAATCTAGGGTGGATCTTAAAATCTGAACAGATAAGACATGGGGTGAGGGACAGAAGTGCAACATACAGAGATATGTCTAACAGATTCCTGGCAAACATCATCCTAGTGCCAAGTTTTAGTTTTCCAGATCTGCAGGAGGGGGATGGTAGATGGGATGTTACTAGGAGCACTGGAGTTGGGGAAAGAAGGAAGGGAAGGGGTACATTTGATGGGGGTGGAATGGAAGGGAGGCTGGGAAGACGAGGGAGTGAAGAGAATTGGGCCAGCTCTGTGGGTGGGTGTGAGTGGAGCGTGAAGCATGAGGGCTGGGATGGGGCCAGAGAGAAATCTGAGAAAGACTCACAGGAAACAGCCAAGCAGCAGAGAAGGAAAAAAAATATTCTGAATCCAAATGAAAGAAAGCACAGTCTGACATCGCTGATGGTGAAGATTTTGGCTAGGCCTCACAGCCTCCAGCCCTTACTTTGCTGCTGTTTCTGTCATTGTTCCTCTACCTACTGCTGGGAGAGTCTTTTAGCTTCTGATGGCTGTCTCTGGCCTTATTCTTTCTCCCCTTAGCCCTCCACAGCTAGGGTTGTGGTGTGTGCTTCAGGCTGGGTGGCCCTTGCTCTGGTCCTGGGGTGGGTGGGGGTTCTGAGTCTCTGAGCTAGATGTCATTGATTTTTGTATCAGTATTTCAGGCAATAGTTTACCTTTTTTTTGTTATGTGGTGAAAGTAAAGCTGTGTAATGGACAGGGAAGTTTAATGCAGGCTTGGGTGATGGAATCTGCTGCTTTCTTACACGTAGGCTTAGAAGTATGGCACCTATTCTGAGCAAAAATTGGCTGGTATGCCAATTTATTTATTTGGCAATGAGATTTTGTGTGTCTAGATCAGCAGAATAGCCATTCCATGGTGTGCTTTGTAAAAGAAATCATAATCCCATATTAGCAGAGTTTGAAATAGATGAAGTTGTGGATTGTTTGCAGCTTTGAGCAGCTCACTTGCTGCTATCCAAAACATTGTCATAACAATGAGGATTGCATTTGTTTCTGTAAGTAGATCTCCAAAAGCCTGTCCTTGTTCAAGACAATGACAAAATGCTCATTGAAAAGGCTTTGGGTCCTAATTGAGTAGCTAGGAAA